>NC_140178.1:33538859-33751359 GCF_963971535.1 Notolepis coatsorum
TAACTTTGGGTCTCTGCTAATCAGAGACAGCACCTTAACCTCTGCCAAATGCAGCTACGTCCAACAGGGATAACTCAATCACAGCTGAATTACCTGTTCCTAGCTCAACTATCCCAGAGTTCCATACACTGCACAACTTCTGGGGAGATACTGTTTACTTCACAACAACATACTGTTTATATAGTAAGACAAAATAAGGAGGTTTTCATTATACATTGTGGTTTGACCAATCCATGACCTTTTTGACCTTTATCTATGGATCATTGGTTATACTATCGATGATGTAAATTACCATCATCCAATCAGACCATTTATTTGGATGAATATTAAAATCAATCCTCCCCCTGACCCTTAATTCGGAGGCCTATCTCTAGGATTAAATCTCTTATCAGTTAGACACAGATGTAAGGTTGACGTCACACATCACATCATGTTTTGACACTTTTGTGAGGTTAGGGTAGGCATGCCCTCAAACAACCTTCAATATTATTTCTGTGTCTCTTGATTGCTTTCGGTCTGCCCTAGTGGTTGGGTACAGTATTACAATTATTTAATATTAAGTGTGATTATCAATGACATTTCCACAACAGCCTGTACTTACAGTAGCTATTCCCTAGAGTATTTACATTATGCATGTACTTAGATATTCCCTAGAGCAGGGAGGGGCAACTGGCGGCCCGCGGGCCGCATGCGGCCCTCACCGACGTTCCATGCGGCCCCAGGCCAATATTAAAAAAAATAAAAAAAATAATATTTTTTAATTTTTTAATTTTTTTGTATTGTATTCGACTAAGAAGAGTTGGCAGTCGACTATGGCTCCTTTCGATCGATTAGTCAACTATTTGACTAATAGGGGTCAGCCCTAGTGTGGACATATGAAACGCTGTTGAAAGTGCCGTGCAGCAATATGGGGGTTTTGATAAACTGTCGGCTGTTGTTACCGATGGAGCACCGGCAATGAAAGGAAAACGCACAGGATTCGCCGGGCTTCTAAGGCAGAGTGGCGTTGAGTGTCCAATGCTGCACTGCATTATACATCAGGTAAGTTCGCTAACATAATTTCCATCTATTGTGGGTCACTATAATGACCAATGCGAGTCGAGTGTAGTCAAATTATATGCGAGAGTCGTTAAATCGTTTTTATTTTTTTTTATCTGATATAGGAGGCTCTCTGTGCCAAGAAGCTTGACTACTACAGCAGGGGCGGATTTGGGATTATAGGAGATCCGGGGCTTAGCCCAGATAGGGCCCCCCCCCCCCCCCCCCCCCTTTTTTTTTTTTTTTTTTTTATTTGCAGGCAAGGGGTGGTTTGGAGGGGGTTAGGCACGAGATTTTTGAATTTAATTAACCTGTACGTGCAATTTCCTGCAATATAGAGCCTTCAATCTTGACCAATAAAGCTGCTCTTTTCACTATAAAACTCAGTTAACCATAACGTAGTTATGGTTAGATTTATATATTGGGGGGGGATATATCATATTTTTCATATGATCAAAAAGTGGTGGAGCAAGAGCATACCTTTGCTCCCCCAAGTTCAATAGTGGGAGAGCAGAGATGCTCCGAATGCTCTTATGGCCAGGCGTCTATGATTCACTGATACAAAGTAAAATAGTGCAGTGCAATAAAATAGTTAGTAAAATAGAATAAAATAATGCAATAGTGCATTGCAATAAAATAGTTATCATCGTATTTTTTCGGGAGGCCAGTAAGGAGTGCATTACAGTAGTCGAGTTGGCTTGAGATAAAGGCATGGATCTGGTTTTCAGCGTCCTTTTGATTTATAAATGGCCGTACTTTAGCTATGTTTCTAAGGTGGAAGAATTAAGTTTTTGTCAACTTGTTGATTGTGATTTAAAGCTTATGTCTGAGTCTACCATGACACCAAGACTTAACTCACTCAAATACAGTTAGCAGCTGGATAGACCACAGATGGAAATTAGCTTCTGCTAAATCTGGTGCAAACATATTTTCATGTAACAATGATGAATTGTAAAAAAATAGATTCTGGGCTTTTCAGAAAACATTCAGGGCTTGAGCCCAAGTAGCCACCCCCTAGCCCCGCCCCTGTACTACAGCCATGTTATGGATTTGGTTACCAAGGTTACCAATCTAATTCGTGGAGGCAACAGGTCACTAAACCATAGAAAGTTTGTCTCCTTTTTGGAAGAGATGGACACTGATTATGGCGACTTGCAGCTACACACAGAAATCCGATGGCTGAGCCGTCGGAAAGTACAGGAGCGACATTGAAACACTGCAAATGCAATTCAATGATCGATTTGAAGATTTCAATGGCATGCAGTCACGGATAGCGCTGTTTTCCGGCCCCTTCACCGCTACGTGTCAGAGCAGCCCCCACCGTTGCAGCTTGAACTGTGCGAGCTACAGTCAGATCCTTTTTTTCAAGCAAAGAGAAGGGGAATTTTGTTTTGGAAACTGCTACCTGAGCCCCGCTTCCCACTCTTCAGGGACTTTGCCCTCTCTATGGCCAGTATGTTTGGGAGCACATACATATGTGAGAGCAATTTCTCAAACATGAAGCACATCAAGTCAAAGGAGAGAAACAGGCTGTCGGATGAAACATTATTTCATCTGATGCAGATTGCATGCACAAACATTGAAGTTGACATGTAGAGAGGGGGGGGAGAGATGATGGAGAGGTGTAGAGAGGGGACCATTATTATTATTATTATTATTATTATTATTATTATTATTATTATTATTATTATTATTATTATTATTATTATTATTATTATTATTATTATTATTATTATTATTATTATTATTATTATTATTATTATTAATATTAATATTGTTATTATTATTATTATTATTATTATTATTATTATTATTATTATTATTATTATTATTATTATTATTATTATTATTATTATTATTATTATTATTATTATTATTATTATTATTATTATTATTATTATTATTATTATTATTATTATTATTATTATTATTATTATAACCATTATTGACCCACTGTGGGGCAAGGGTGAATGTCATGCCAGTTTGATAAAGGGTCAATGGGAGGCATGTAGACTTGCACTTTACTTTACTTGCACTTTACTTGTTTACTTTTGTAGTGTTCAGATAACACTAATAACACAAACACAAAGCAGCATTCCTGCTGCATTTCACTACAACAGTAAATCAAAAGTGCAATAATAAATTATTTTGTTAAATGTATACACTTTTATCCTTGTTACAAAGGGTCAGATTAAACCGAATATATATATTTATTGCCTGAGATCCCATGTATAATATTTGTATATCGTTTGATATCCCTTGTATATTCTTTGTACATGTACACTGAATGTCCCTTTAGTCTACAGGACAGACCATAATATTCGTTCTCCTATTGGAAGCGATCCCCTGGCGCCAATGCCTTACCCCCTAGAGCTGACTTCAAAGGTACCGACGAGATATGTCTGTACATGCCCAGCTTCTGCCCATGAATACGGCTACCGAGGTACGAATGGTACTATTTGTCCACCGTACGTATAAATATGACCAGCAAATACAGAACTTCCTTTTCAGTTCGCCTTCAGTTCAGTCTGGTTCAGTTACCGAGTAAAGCCTCACCCACTACGCAACGTGTGGTGCAGAGTAGGGCTCGCATTGCCCCAAGATAGAGCCTCGTGTTATCCTAGTACGTTGGTTTAACGTATCGTTCTCTATTTATTAGTAAAGCCTTCATTACGAGTCAAAGACCACGTGAAGTGAGTAATTGTGCGTCTACATAGAGCACTTATTCCGCGTGCTAATAGGATAGTAGTAACGTCAAGTTCAACCGTGCACTACCGCGCACCACGGAGGATTTACACCCCGCCAGCAGTGCCACTTTCCGGCAAAGATTATTATTCTTCATTGCTTTGACCAAGCTGCTGGAACAGAGAACCGTCTACCCCGCTACTGTGGGATCTACACCTGCCCGTGAGACCATCACTCAAGCCCGTCTCTGTCGTACCAGAGAATCCACGGCTTTCACCTACGCGGCACGCACCCTGGGACCAGGCTGCATTCCCCGCTGACACAAGGGTGATATCGCCTCCGTGGACCATTGACTTTCATAGAGCATTGCCCCCCCCTGCTGGCTTACAACCGGTAGTACACCCCCCCTTCCCAGAATATCCCTAGATCTAATTACTTAATATTCATTATTGATTTGCCTGCACATTCTTTGCCTTATAAGCGCATCTAAAGTGAACAAAGTATATAATGTAATACTATTTTGATGTAATAAATATTCTAAATGAGTATTTGAGTGGAAACCTGTTATTGTGGAAGTGTTGTCATCTAATATACCTTTGTACGGTATTGGCCAGTAATGTACAAGACGGTAGTGATTTAATGATATCAATACTTGATTAATACAGTCAGGGAATTGTACCCCTCAGTTACAATCCTGCTACTAAACAAAACATTCCTGAGTGCTTCATATCCATAACATGCATTTCAGTGTTATAATGTTTTGTTTAGTAGCAGGATAAAAGTTTATACATTTAACAAAATCATTTATTATTGCACTTTTGATTTACTGTTGTAGTGAAATGCAGCAGGAATGCTGCTTTGTGTTTGTTGAGCAGTGGGCTTTAAGTTCATACATTTATTTTATTAGAAGCCTTAATTATAATTGATCATTTTTGTATATATTTGGGGTTACACAACAATACTTTTAAATTCAGCTGTTTATAAATTCATAAAGTTGAAATTGCATTACTAAATGCATTTGAAATGGAATAAAAACAAAGTTACAACAAATTATAATTGTTTATATACCTTGTGACTATTAGGGCTATTTGAGTGATGGGGTACTACTGGCAGGACTGCTGATAAACAATGCGGCCCCCCAGATTGATTGTGGACATTTTGTGGCCCTCACCATATACAAAGTTGCCCACCCCTGCCCTAGAGTATGTACATTATGCCTGTACTTAGCTATTCCCTAGAGTATGCACATTATGCCTGTACTTAGCTATTCCCTAAAGTCTGTACAGTATGCCTGTACTTAGCTATTCCCTAGTCTGTACATTATGCCTGTACTTGGCTATTCCCTAGTCTGTACATTATGCCTGTACTTAGCTATTCCCTAAAGTCTGTACATTATGCCTGTACTTAGCTATTCCCTAGTCTGTACATTATGCCTGTACTTGGCTATTCCCTAGTCTGTACATTATGCCTGTACTTGGCTATTCCCTAGAGTCTGTGCATTATGCCTGTACATATATTCCATATTCCATAGAGTCCCAATATCTGAGTCTGACCTTTTTTTGTTTCCATTGGCAGCTGTGAGTTCTGCTATGCACTGTTTATCTCTCACCTCCTTCTGACTAACCATGATTGACAGGATGTGTTGGAGCTGTAGACCAATGACTACAGATCATTTTAAGTATGTTGTTGTGTAGTTGTCTACTTCAGTCTCCCGAAAAGAAGAAACTAGAGATATATGTTTAATTATATCAAATTACCTGCACAAAATTGATGGGAGAGAAAGGTGGTGCCAAAGGAACAAACTGGGAACCATCTCTTACATTCCCCAACTCCAGCTGTCGCAGCTTAATAGCTGTTTCAGCCTTGATTTCCAACTTGCGTACTGCTAGCCTGAAATCCATTTCAGCCTGTTGTGCCTAAGCCTTCTTTTGAGCTTCCATCAGAAGCCGAGCCCACCTCATTTTCATTTGCGCATCAGCCATGGAACCGGCTGAGCTACTGTAGGCGAGAGGTGGCTTCACCACTGCCTCCACAAGCCTACCTTCTACAAGCCCTCTGACCTCCAAGGCATGACAACCAGGCTGCGCTGGCAACATTAGTACCTCCATCACCACCAATTTGTCCATAGACTCTTTCGTATTCTCTTTCTTAATGTCTTTATTAATATCTTGATATCTGGAGACCGTAGTAGTTGGCCATCAGTAACAAATCATCCTTTCGGCATGATTTCGGAGGGATTGTGCACAAACCGATCGATGTTAAACTGAGCCATCTCACCAGTGGACATGAGAAGTACCACCAGCAAAACAAATATTATTACAATTATTAACACCACAGGAGAACCGGACGAGCCCCCGTTCTGTTACAACCCCAGTAATAATAATAATAATAATAATAATAATAATAATAATAATAATAATAATAATCTTCATTTATATAGCCCCTTTCATACACGGAGTGCAACTCAAAGTGCTTAACAGAGACACGTCTTCTTTAAACAAGTCAAGAAGAAAAAACACAGTAAGTCAAGAAAAAACAAGAATACCATAAGGTCTAAAAAATTATAATACATTCAAAATAAATAATAAATGTATGCATGCATGCAACACTACCAGACATAGCCCACGCGAAGGTAAGGAAAAACTCACTAAAACCTAACAATAGGAAAAAATGCATCACAGGCAATGTGGAGGAGAGAAACCTTAGAAGGGCCAATTCAAGGGGGGGATCTCCCTTCTTAGATGTCGGTGATATTAGTGTTGCATGTTGCATTAAAAACAGGCGGACAGTTGGTAAGCATGCACCCATGTGTGTAGTGAAACACAGATGAGTGCATGCGATAGCAACTGAACATTTTGAAAAATTTAATATAGAGCTGATAGCGGCTAGTTGAGGCACAGGGGTGCGTCCTCCCGGGATGTTCTACACTCTGGTCATCACTCCGAGACAGCCGAAGACAGGGAGACAGGGGGCGATGCAGAGAGGGTCGCATCCTCCCGGTCATCACGGGACATCGAACACTCCGGTCATCACTACGAGACAGCCGGAGATAGGGAGACAGGGGGGCACGCAGAGGGGGGTCGCATCCTGGGTGGGTGTCATCACGGGACGTCCAGCACTCCAGTCATCACTCCGGCCGGAGATAGGGAGACAGGGGGGCACGCAGAGGGGGGTCGCATCCTGGGTGGGTGTCATCACAGGACGTCCAGCACTCCGGTCATCACTCCAGGACAGCCACTCACAGGGAGACAGGGAGACGGGAAAGGCGTTAGACTGCACGCGTGATTGTGATGGTGATGGGCAAACATAGCAATAGATACGGTAGGCATATATGAAGTAAGCATATTTTGTGAATAAAATATAACAGTCAGTTTTGAGGAGTTGCCTCCTTGTAGGTGAGTGACACTGCTGGCCCGATGAGATCATTATTGTTTTTGTCCTCTCATTAATCCCCAAACATGCACGCACCGCACGTACTACATACGTAACGTTATGTAACATAGCCTATAGTCTAACCAGCACAAGCTCATTATATAGTACCTGGCGCGAAGTTGTGCGGCAATAAACAGCTTGCGCCAGGTACTATATATAATGCAAGCTGTTATTGGCGCCTTTAGTGTACAACAACAACAACAACTGTATCTCCACTCATGCTGCGGCTGCCTGCGATCATACTAGCTAGCTGTCTCTCTACACTGCGTGGGGAAACTCCAGCAAAGGCTCACGGATTCCTTCTTTGGAACAGAGGCCAGTGTCCTTCTCCGCTACTTCCCAGATGCGAGAGCGGCAAAGACAAGAGCAGACTTCACACGTTCTACAGGTCTGCCATTGTCTACCTCGAGAAGTGGTTCGATTTCTCAGATGAGAATTATCTGAAGGCTCTTTCTGTCATGTCTCTAAAGAGAAATGTCAGCTTCACTGACCTGTGTGCTACAGCTGAAGCCCTTAAGATCAACGGCATGTTAGACATGGATCAGCTCTATGATGAGTTTTGTTTAATCGTTCCACGTCAGAAGGAAGTGGTGGAGATGGAGGCGACTGTTGGAGTGAAGTGGGGGGGGGGGAAGCTTGTGAAGAGAGAAATACAAGTAAAAACTAATTTCTCTCTCACATGTGCAGCTTTTTATAAATATGCTCTTGGTCAGAAGGCTCTACTGTAAGCTGCACGGTCCAGTAATAAATATAGATTCCTCATAAGCACTAACGGCACTATGGTGCTCTCCATGGTGCTGAAACTTTCCGAGGCATATGTTCGAGGCGCAAATCACGAGAAGGGCATAGTGTTACAGCCATTTGCTTAGCCTAGCCTACTGTTCCCCATAGGATATATTTTGTATTATAGTTGTTTCCTGTTGTTCACTGCTGTTTTCATTTGTATATATGTATTTCACTTAGAGGATAACACTCTAGAGGCCATAACACAGGCCTACTAATGCTCATGTTATTATAGTCATCCTGTATATAACTATTTACATTTAACCTGTTAATTAAAGTTAAAAAAAATTAAATGTACCGTATATATGATACAAAAAAGTATTAAAAGTATTATCATTTTAATAATTGTACAATTTTGTCAGATTATCATTGAATGAAAAATGAAATGTTTGTAGTGTTCTGCACAGGTTTAGAATCAAGGAAGCCACTACCATTGTAATTTGTAATACATGTATGCACTTCAGTATCACATTACAAGAGAGATCACAGGGTACATTACTTAACTCTTGAGATCATGAGTATAATACGCAATTAAGACACAACACTATTGTGTTTTAATACATTAAATGCTTATATTTTGATCAAAATGAATACATTATGTAAACATGATTATTGTATACATATTCATTACTGTCCCGCAATTTCAACAAATGTCCCACAAAATCGCATTTGGATCATATGGATTTGGTCACCCTACTCCGAAGTGTCTTGGGTCAGAACAATAAATAAGGTTAGTTGGCCCTGGCAGCGCCCAACAGATAACGTTATCATTACATCCAAACAGCCTGTTTGAAAATACTAGAATCCAACATAGTCTGGTGAAAACGCACATTATGCTATGGATGGATAGTCACCGTTTGTCCTCTTCATAATAATCTCCAATAGTTTGCTTGTCTAGGCGATCGCCATTGCCGAACGTTAGTTGGCCCTAGTCTGGAGTGCTCTCAACTCTAGTGTCGGCGACTATGTTACATGCTCGGCCGGTTTGACTATAGTATTTTTATGATTTACCAGAAGTGCTGAGTACAATGTATTCTGGTGAAAATGCACCTTATCATCCATAAGTGTGATCGTTTTGTCATCTTCATAATAATCTCCAATAGTTCGCTCGCCATTGCATAGACAGTCCATAGGCTAGTGCTAGCCAGCAGTGAGTGAGCCAGCAGTGAGTGAGCAACCCCCTTCCCCACAGTAAACTAGCCCAGTTCGCCACCTATCACGATTCGATCATCATTTCAATTCCAATTCACACAGAGCTCGCACAAGAAGGTCCGGCGGACTGTTTCGATTAATAATAATAAAAAAAATAAAAAAATAGTATTTTTTGGCAGCCAATGGTTGGCTTTGAAAAACGAGATACTAGTTTTTGGCGTTCAGTGAGTAATAAATAGATAAATATGATGTTGTCTAAAGTGTCTAAAGTGAGTGTTAAGGTGAGTGTTTGTTTAAAGTGAGTGTGTGTGTAACGGATATGTACCGCGATAGTGTGACTACGGTACATAGAAGTAAAACTCACTCCCCTGAGGCATCCAGACTGAGCGCTTAGAGAGGATATCCTTTCTTGGCACAGTGGTCTGTGTTGCTGGCCCCGGTGCGGACGCCCGGGGTTCGACTCCCACTCAAGGCATGGTCGAAGTGTTTGGCAGGTACAGTGTTGTACCGGCTACAGTGGTGCCGTGACCCGGATGCCTGAGTGGTGTGAGTTTAGGGGGGGTGAATGTAACGGATATGTACCGCGATAGTGTGACTACGGTACATAGAAGTTAAACTCACTCCCCTGAGGCATCCAGACTGAGCGCTTAGAAGGGAATTCCTTTCTTGGCACAGCGGTCTGTGTTGCTGGCCCCGGTGCGGACGCCCGGGGTTCGACTCCCACTCAAGGCATTGGTCGAAGTGTTTGGCAGGTACAGTGTTGTACTGGCTACATGTGCATGTGGATGTGTGTGCAATGAGTGTAGATGGATGGGTTGATGTTACAAAGAGTCATTGAGCATCCTGATGGCCTAGTAAGTAAGTAAGTAACGTTTATTTATATAGCACTTTTCACAGAGACAACTCAAAGTGCTTTACATACAGCAGAAATTAAATAAAATATGAAATATAAAAATAAAAAGCAATAACCATTCAAGAGATAAGAGACAGAACAAAAACACAATGCATCACAGAGAAACAAAACAAAAACAAAAGACATGCTGGCTTCATTAACACCTAAAATTATTGCGGTAGATATCTCTAGATAAATCACATCAAGATAGGTAAGAACCCATACCTTTTGGCACATTTTATCCGATTGAATCCAGCGTGATGCTATCAGCTTTTTAGCAGCCGTAAGACCGGACAACATTTGTCTCTTTACCTGTATAGAGGCTGCTAACTGAGAAACATCATTCAACAGCAATACAGAAGGCAGTACAGGTATGGTCAGAAATAAAAATTCTGATAATTGCGTGGTTACTTCTTCCCAGAATATCTTAACCGGAGAGCATTCCCAACACATATGCATAAATGTACCAATATCACCGTTTAAACATAAGGAGCATCGAGAGACTTGTTTAAGCCCCATTAGGTACAAACGTCTAGGAGTTAAGTAAGTCCTATGAATCAAATTAAGATTAATCTGTTGATGATCCGGGTTGCGTGATGAAAGCTGTACATTTGCCCAAACTTCATCCCAATCAAAATCTACTTCCAAGTTTGGTATATCCTTCCTCCAGACTAAGTCTAGAGGAAGGACCTCATATGAGGACGTAAGTAAGTGACGATAAAAATCAGAGACAAAGCCTCTCGATGTCTCCTTTCCATAAAATAATTTGTGATATCTGTGGTGCTCAAGTGGCAACTTTAAAAATAATTTGTGATATCTGTGGATATATTTAATGGAACTCCATGAGCCTTTAAAGCTGCTCTTAATTGTAGATAGAAATAAAAAGTGGATTTGGTGAGGTTAAATTTGTTAGATATATCTTTAAAGCTGCAAAAACCCCGGTCGTTGAAAACATCCCCCAATGTATGTATGCCCGTCTTCTCCCATTTGGTAAATCTGATAGGTTGTTGTGCAATAAGGAGTGAATTGTTATTAAATAGGGGGAAATTACTATGCCATTTATGTTGGTTAGTAAAATGTTTCTGTGTGTCATGCCATATCCGAATCACATGTAAATAAGAGGGCCACATTTCAAGTTGCATTGCTTAATTGATAAGTTGGTGTATACTATATCCTGCAGTCTATGTGGTGCCACTATGTTCTCCTCTAATGGTCTCCAGGATACAGATGCTTGAGAATCAAACCAGGTGATCAGTGGTCTTAAAGAGAACGCTTTAAAATAGTAGCTGAAGTCTGGGAATGCTAAACCCCCGTCGGCTTTATTTCTCTGTGCAGTGGATCTTTTTATTCGTGGAGGTTTATTGTTCCAAACGGAAACATTGAACTGAAAAAGTTGATTCTAGGCAAAACATCCATCTTCACTATTGATGCTCGGGCCTGTACTGAGTTTTTTAGTTTTGACCACCTGCCGAAGTCGTTTGTGATCCTATCTAGGAATCCGGTATAATTATACTTCACCGTTTGGTAAATTGTGGGAAATATCTCAACTCCAAGACATCTAAAATGTTCTACCATTGGTATATTTACTGGGAGTGAGGTAGCCTTCGCAATCACATTAAGTGGAAGGAAGGCCGATTTTGGCCAGTTTATCTTAAATCCAGATAGATTGCCAAAATCATCTATTGCCTTGAGAAGATGAGGTAGTGAGGTGGTAGGGTTTTGCATGAACATTATTACATCGTCCGCATATAAACTGATATGATGCTGTGTGCCCTTAATTGAGATCGGCTCTATGGATTGGGATTGTTTTATATACTGTGCCAGAGGTTCTAGAGATAGAGCAAACAGTCCGGGACTAAGAGGACAACCCTGTCTGGATGAAACGCGACACAGGGAAGTTTGGGGAGGTGAATTTCCCTGTTATAATCATGGCCGACAGATCTGTGTATAGTACTTTGATCATATTAATAAATCCATCTCCTAACCCCATCCTTCCAAGTACTGCCCATAAATAAGACCATTCCAACCTATCAAAGGCCATCATCGCATCCAAGGATAATACAGCTACTGGAGGTACAACTTCTTTGCTGGCGTCTATCACATGCAGTAACCGTCTAATATTATCCGTGATCAGGCGGCCTCTTATGAAGCCTGTCTGATCAGGATGAACTAAAGATGTCATATGCTTTTGAAGTCTGATGGCTAGTACCTTAGCGTACAGCTTAATATCGGTTCCGAGGAGGCTTAAGGGTCTATAACTACCACAGTCGGTGGGGTCTTTGTCTTTTTTAAGGAGGACAGTTATAAGCGCCATATTAACGTCCCTGGAGAAGTTCCCCTCTTTGATTGAGTATAAAATCATGTCAAGTAATAGGGGTCCAATTACATCCCAACATGAGAGGTACAGTTCTGGTGGGATACCATCCCATCCAGGGGCCTTACCACTTTGCAATTCAGATATAGCCTCCCTAAGTTCCTCTATTAGTCTATTGTAATAGGTGCATCTAACTGTTTAGCGTCTTCCTCTGAAATTTTAGGTAGGTTAATTTGATCAAGAAATTAATCCAGTTTATTATGATCGAATACCTACCTACCTACCTGACTTGTATAGGTTAGAGTAAAACGCACTAAACGTCTCGTTGATTTTCTTGGGGTCAGTAACAAGTCCCTGTTGGTCCTTAATAGCGGGTATATCAGCAAATTATGCATTGGATCGTATCTTCATAGCTAGTAGGTGACTCGGTTTAGAGCCATGAAAGTAATAATGTTGTTGAACAATGAACACTACACAACAACCATCAAACGCACATAGCACACACATCCACACGCACACACTCACTTTAAACAAACACACTGTAGCACCCACTCCCCACACTTTATATTTATTGATAAAGGATTGCACTACAACTCGTACACCTTACTGTAAATTGTACCTAAATTGTACCTCATCCCATTTCTGCTTTGCACTATATATTATTGTATATTAGTACACTGCATAGTATTGTATATTATATGGTAACTCAGTTACGTCTATTCTGCATCGAACATTGTACATATGTCTATACTGAACAGACACTGTGACCTCATTTTCTACTTCTAATTTACATGCTATACTATGTTATTGATACTTATCTTGTCTAGCACAGTCTCTGGAGCGTAACAGTAAGAAGCATTTTGTATAAAAGTATTCTGTACTTCTGTATGACAACTATTAAAGAAACTTGAAACTTGAAACTTGTACTGCATATTTGAAATTCAGATTGTTGTCTTAAAATGGAGTTAATCTCTTTTTTAACACTTTGATTTGAGACTCCAATTGACATGAGTAGTTGTGTTGTAAAGAGGAGAATAACGACGAGTGTAGCATTTCCATTTCTACCAATTTGGATTGACGTTTCTTGCGAAGGTTGGAGGCAAAGACAGTAGTGTTTTCCTTAATAAAACCCTTTACCGATCTCCATAACATTCTGGGGTCTTGTACCGAACACGCATTACTCTTTAGGAAATCATTTAGTTTAATGTTGAATTGTAAATTGAATTCAGTGTTTTTCAACAGTGTCGGGTTAAAACACCATCTTGGTGCTCGGGAAGTCATTCTACTAAAAGAGCCCTTTAGGAGTAAATAGCTGTGATCTGATAGTGCACTGGGTGCCAATTCCACGTCAAAGCTATCAAATAGTCTAGGGGAAGCAAAAACATAATCTATTCTAGAAAATGTCTTGTGTCTTCCTGAGAAAAAAAGAGTACTCTCGGGCCGTTGGGTTGAGTAGTCGCCACAGATAATTTACACCTGTATCCTTGGCCCAAGCCTGTAATGCATTAGAGGCCTGTTTCTGATCATTGGAAGTGGTGATATTAGATTTATCAATCAAGGGATCCCAGATGGCATTAAAATCTGCACCAGTTATAAATTAATACTCAGGTAGAGCCAACATTGTTCTAGTGAGAGTAGCGTAGAAGTTAGCATCGTAAAGATTAGGGGCGTAAGCCGCTACCAAAGCGATTTCCCTGTTACTGTATTCTATCTTAGCAATGGTTACTCGTCCGTCTGCATCAGACCATACGTCCAACAATTTAATATTCAACCCTCGTTTCACAACTATAGCTACACCACGAGATCTAGTTCCAAAAGATGAGTAGCTTATGTTTTGATATATTTTATCCGCCAGCTTACCATTGTCAGCCAATATAAGGTGCGTTTCGCTTAAAAGAGCCACATCAACCTGTTTGTTTTTCATCAATGTAAGCACGCTTTTGCGTTTATGTTGCATGTTTAGACCCCCAGTATTCCAAATCAATATATTCAAACTAGCCATAATCTAAACATGTTGCAGTATTTCTGTGTGTAATTCGTCTGGAGTAACGATTCATAATGGATATATATCCAACTATTGAGGTCCTGTTGAGAGCCGTGCTTGAGCATGATAACATATAATCCCCTATCCCCATTTCCCTCCCTCCCTCTAAAGTGCACGACCAGTCTGCCCAGATCGAGCAATTCATCCTTACTTTTCCTATGAAAATTGCCATAGGATCTAAAACTCTCAATTCTACCATTAGTAGAATGCCAACAGTGGCTTGGCCACTCTCCCGTTAAATAAAAACGAAACATAAAAATAAAAGAATTAATAAAAAAATAATATATATATGCCTCAAATATCATAGTATATTCACTTAAACCTTATACGAACATGTGTAAGTTAAAACACACCGAGGAATAAAAGAGAGGTATTGGACTAAATTAGAGGAACCTCAAAGAGTAGAGAACATTTGCTTAAATCTTAAAATAACTTTGCTAAGTTTAAAATAAAATGGAGAAGTAGTGGAGCTATTGCAATAATAAAAAGAAGGTTTTAAATAGGTATTTGCAGTTCGTCCCCCAAGCAGGGGTGGGCGATGTTCCACTGTGCAGATTATTCCTGGCCATTATGGTCAAACAGACCGGTGGCGGACCGCAAATGACATCACGTCATAAATCAAGCTCTGCAGACTGTCTGACAAAATTATTGTTTTATTTTTCCAACATATTCAAGAATAAACATCATAACCATGACACACCACCAGTTATAATGTATATTTTCATCAATATGTTTGTTTACCAATAGGTTAAAGTGTTAGTGAGATTTTATTTTTAGTTTTTGTGTTATTGTGTCGCGGGGAATCTGCCATTTTTAATTACCGGCCGTTTGGGAAATGTAGTCATTTTGAGGCCATTTTGAAGAGGATCCAGAGATCCATCCAGAGCTTTCAATGAGCGTTGGACTTTTTTTTAAATACACTTCCCAAAGGCCTCTAGGTCCCGGCAAGCAAATGACTTGTTATGAATATTTTTTTATTCTCTTATTACTTGGGATAATATACCACAAAACTGAATGTTATTGGCATATATTAGAGCACAGTTCGTTTGTCCCCCCTATTTTGAGCATTTAGCAACAATCCGCATTGCAAACAGATTCAAAATGGGGGACTTGTCGCAAAAATAAAAAACCTACTGTACATACAGTAGATTTCATTCTCTGTTCCTTATGCATGCCTGGTGATACTAAATCCAGCCATTTGAAAGATAAGATTTGGCACAATCCATAAATGTGCGTATTGGCTATAATAAGGTAATTTATAAGCCTGCTATTCTATATTCTATAATAATATTTCAAATTGCATTGGTCCGGATGGGATAATTCAGTACTGTATCTACAAAACCTTCTGTTTAATCATCTTCCCTTTATTCATTTCCTTAGAATTTTTGTACACGTGATCTCAATAAGGTACTGAACGAGTTCAGTGGCAGTTTTTCATGTCTGGTCATTGTTAGCATGGTGTTATTCACTGTCAAAGATGCAATGAAAAATCATAATTCATATTCTCCGTTGTTTCATCACAATATAAGCAAGCCTAGTAATAGACACAATATTTCTGACACTGGGAGTACATTCACTGAGGTCCATAGATGTCCCTAGATACCAAGAACATGCAAATGGACCTTGTAGAAGTGGAGCAATATTCCATTTACTTACAGTAGGTATGTATTTTAGGCAGATTTTCAGAAAATAGGTTAAGGTTAAAAAAGGTTGAAAAGCTTATTTTCCATCTACAAAGCAACCTCTCCAAGAATGTAAGTGAATATATCCCACAGTTATGGTGAAACAAATCTGGATGGATAAAGTGTTTCTGTAATCGATGACAGTCCTCTCAAGCACAAAGCCTGAGGACGCATCAAAAACACACAAGACCCCAGCAGTGGCTGAAAACTGTGACTAATACAGTTTCTTTTAAGGGTGTAACGCATGTATACTCTGTAGCTTAGCCTTTCAACAAATCACAGCCTGGTTTGATTATGTAAATTTGACACAGTATGATTATGTTTGCACAAATTGCTGGCTATGAACGAGAAGCCCATTTAGCTGGTGTCTGGCACATTTGGTGAACCATGTATTAGTGGCAACAGTTATTTTAAATGTAATGAATGAAATGGACAGCTCACTTGGTGTTAGCTAGAAATAATCCCTGGTAATGATTTGCTGCCAACGCTGGCTTGCACACTCAAATTCCCCACTTCTTGTCCAACTTGTCCAGCAAAACAACATCTTGTTTATAAATTGTAAGGGGCACAGGGGAATGGTGATTGATGGAGTCCATGTTCCTGCCTGTTGGCTCCTCCAAATGGAGAGAAGAGGACTGACAGCTTCACACACGCACACCCACACACACAGCTGTCTCCCAATTAGGCAATCAGCATGCCTCTCAAATAGGACATACAAAGAACCTCAGAGTGTGTCTTGGAATGGAGAGTGAGAGACATCAACAACCGTGAGTTGACAACCAGTAATCCAGACAGCGGCCCGGCCTAGTTAGGGACTGGACTACAGTAAAGGCTAGGTGCTCCAATGGGAGCCAGTATGATTTTGGTGGTTCTTAATTTTCTGTTTTGCTTAAATAAATGCCCCTGGCCATTGTCCAGCGGGGCGCTAAAGCTATTTGACTGTTTGATTAATTGTACAACCATATTGCACCTTCCACCTACCCGTCTGCTACCTTTGTTACAAAATGAAGTAGTCCATACTCTGGGTGCAGACTGCGCCACAACTGTGTGCAAACAACTCCACGCAGAGTCGGTGCCGGAAATGCTCCTAAACAGCTTACATTTGGAAATCTTCTTTATATAGCACTTTTATCCAAAGCGCTTTACAATTTGTTCCTCACATTTTTACCCATTCATTCACGGCAGAGGCATGCAAGGTGCCAACCTGCTCATCGGGAGCACTTAGTGGTTAAGTGTCTTGCTCAATGACACTTCGACAGGAGCGGCAATCGAACCCGGGAATTTCCAAATTACCAGACGACTGCTCTCCCTCCCGAGCCACTGTTGCCCCCGCTTTGTCAGTCCCTTCAGATTGATTGGCCAACCCATTGAGACAAATGGATGCCGAGGTACGGACATAGTTTTCCTCATTTGATAGTAGGAGGATAGCATTCATCTTCAATGTGAGGCTGCTACCACCTCTGTCACACAATGATTAATAATGTATTAGTAAGGGGAACCATCGCCTCTCATTAAGTGTGTTTAACCATGTATGCAAACAGCACAGTAGAACATATTAATGGAAATTAATCTGTGGGTAATTAATCTAACTGTCAGGGTTAGTAGTCCTCCGGCCTTACTCATTACCATCAAATCCCTCAAAACCGCCCACTGAGTGTACTGTATTCATAGCATTGTGTATATGCAGGCATTAAAGCGTTTCGTCTCCCGACGGATTTTCCGTCAATTTGATTCGCAGTCTGACGGAATTGGCGACCTGGTATAATATGATTTGTAGACATACAGATTGAAACAAAATTGAGCCAATCAGAGGCGCCAAATATCATGAAAAATTGCATTTTTTTCTACCGGGGCGGCGCCAAGCAGTCATCACTCAGCGACTCGAGAGACAGGACGCTGCTCGCTCCGCGGTTGCAGCTGGAGGCTATTGGGCGAGTGACATTTGCGAGGTCTGAGAGGTCTGTCCGCCACATGACAAAATAGTCATGTAAAAATGTAAAAGAAAATAATGACTGTTTTGGTTTTACGACAGTCGTCTTTTTTGCTGCCTCGCGCATCAACTCCGATTAGCTAACGTTAGCTTAATACTAGCGTCGGTTAAATGGAAGGAGTAAGCCGGCCACTAAAAAGAAAAACCACCGGTTTTCTCAGACGAAAAGGATGAGTGGCATCACCCAACAAAAGAACGTTTCGAGTGGAAGTTTGAAGATGGCTGTGTTTCAAGAGACTGGCTAGGCTACTGCGGGCTGTAGTGGTGAGTTAACTTCTTCCGTGTTCCGCAACTATGTCAAAAAGAAAAACAGAAACAAACACATTTGTCTAGGGCTGACCTTCGAAGCTTTTTTTGGCAATCGAAGCTTCGGGGCCGAGCTTCGATTTTAATTCGAAGTTTCGGATTTCTTTTTCTTCTTTTTATATATATATATATTTTTTTTATCTCATGTTGTGGGACTTGTACAGCACTTGGTAAACTTTGTTGTTTTTAAATGTGCTCTATAAATAAAGTGGATTGGATTAATGAATTAAGTAGCCCCTTTCGTGACTGTGACGCAGCCAACAAGGTTTCACTCGGCTGTGTGATTTAATTCAAGGTGGATCGCTGTTGTCGTTTGAACAACTTCAGATTTCATGGGAACTACCAATCCCCCAAATCAAGAATGTTTAAGATGAATGAAGTAAGATTTTTATTATTTGAAATATGGCCTGTGTAGACTAAACTATAGAATTATGTCAGTCTACAAGGTCCGGATTCTACATGGTCCGGCAATGTAGACCTTGTAGACTCCACTACATACCAATTATCAGTGAATGTTCATGTATTTTTAAGAAGGGCTACTTCCACAAAAAACAAAGAACTCACCAAAACATCTCATTAGCACCTTATCTAAATGTTCTATTTCATATATGGAGATTCATATTTATTTATGTATTGCATGCATTTCTACATTTTATTTCCTATTTTGTTTATTCATCCCAGTATCTTTCTTTCTTATGTGTGGAATTCTACAAGGCATGTAGGTGTATGTGTTTGAGGATGATATCCTTCAAACAGGCAATAGTGATGATATAATTTGGGCAGTGCTGAGCTGGGTTACTTTCCTCCAGTGTATTTGTCCCCCGGCCCCACCCAATGACCACACACACACAAGTTTCAAGTTTCAAGTTTCTTTAATAGTTGTCATACAGAAGTACAGAATACTTTTATACAAAATGCGTCTTACTGTTACGCTCCAGAGACTGTGCTAGACAAGATAAGCATGAAATAAAATAAAGTAGCATGTAAAAAGAAGTAAAAATAGAGGTCCCAGTGTTCAGTATAGAGTATAGGGTGGCCAGATGTCACGCATTGCGCGTGATTGTACAGCATTTCTGTCTCTTTTCACGCGTCACGCAAATTGAGACCATGTCCCGCATGATTGGTTGTCATCCGCGCTAATGTCCCCGCTTCCCCCCCGCCCCCCCAGCCAATGTGAAGAGCCTCTATGCGTCGCGTAACGTTACTAGTATCTGGCCGCGAGTGACACCGCATCCTATGACAACAACAAGTCCCAACGCTGTCGAGCGCGGCGGGTCCGTTTCAGAGCCAGTTGTCCTTCCGCGCAACTTAGGATAAATAGATCAGTTCCATGCGCTGCTGTAATCTCCGCTGCTCGGCACGAGAGAAGACCGCTCGCTTGGTCGAAATTTGAAAAGGGGAAAACAATCCCAAACGGTTTAGATTGAAAACGAATAATAACATCTATATGAATTGAAAATGGGGGACCCTGATGGAAACAAGACAAACGTCTTTCTCAGGTCTGCATCCCCTTAACAATTGTGTGTATTGAGCCGTACTGTATTGTACCCATTCTGCAATCTGTTAAATAAAGTTTTCATTCATTCATTCATTCAACAATAAAAAAGATGCGAGTAGCCGTTTGGTAACCTAACCACCCCCCGCAAAAATCAGTGCAGGTGGAAGATAATCATATTCTTTATTATTGTGCCATTACTGCGGGGGGGGGGGGGTGTTCTTAGTCCAGGTTCTGTGGTGGCAGAGTAGAGGAGGGGAGAGGCTACAGCTGGGAGAGAGTTCAGCTTCCTGACAGCCTGGTGTATGAAGCTGTCTTTCAGTCTGCTGGTCCTGGCTCGGAGGCTCCTCATTCTCCTCCCGGAGGGCAGGAGAGTGAAAAAGCGTTGTGAGGGTGGTCATTATTATACATAGTCTGGGTGGTCATTGTGTGTGTGTGTGTGTGTGTGTGTGTGTGTGTGTGTGTGTGTGTGTGTGTGTGTGTGTGTGTGTGTGTGTGTGTGTGTGTGCGTGTGTGCGTGTGATAAGACTGGGGGTCCAGACCTAATCATAGGTGATTGTAAGTCTGGGTGGTCATTTTATTTATTATTTGTTTATTTATTTTTTTTGAGTACTTAACACCCATTAGAGACAAAAGGAAAATAAAATAAATGAATAAGGGCAAAACATATTAGGCTTGTGGTCATTTGAATGAGGACAGTGGCGGATGAGCCTTGATTGAGGGGACAGGGACGGTCCACCAAAAAAAAGGAGGGGCGGGTGCTGCGCTGGGGGGGGGGGGGGGGGGGGGGGGGCCGGGGGCGTCCCACATTGTCCCTCACAAACATACCATTTGTCCCACATTTGGTTTATTTGGATCTGGTCACTCTACATATGTACAATGTTCGATGCAGACTAGAAGTAACTGAGTTACCATACAATATACAATATACTATGCAATATACTAATATACAATACTATATAGTGCAAAGCAGAAATGGGATGAGGTACAATTTGGGTACAATTTACAGTAAGGTGTACGAGTTGTAGTGCAAATCCTTTACCAATAAATATAAAGTGTGTTTAGGTAATCTAAAGTGTGGAGAGTGGGTGCTGCAGTGTGTTGTTTGTTTAAAGTGAGTGTGTTCGTGTGGATGTGTGTCCTGTGTGCATTTTATGGTTGTTGCATAGTGTTTATTGTTCGTTGAGCAGCCTGATGGCCTGGGGATAGAAGCTTCTTCTGAGTCTTTCTGTGCTCGCCTTGAGACTCCGGTATCGCTTGCCTGACCGCAGCAGTTCAAAGAGGCAGTTGTTCGGGAGGCTGGAGTGTTTGATGATTATCTTAGCCTTACCCCTGCATCGCTTGTTGTAAATGTTCTGGGGGGTGGGAAGCCCCCCTCCAATTGTGCGTTCCGCTGAACGTGTCACTCTTTGTAGTCTGCTTCGGTCTTGTGCAGTGCTATTCCCAAACCAGGAGGTGATATTGCCAGTCAGGATGCTCTCTATTGTACATGAGTAGAAGTTCTTAAGGATCTTCTGACTGACTTGGAACCTCCTTAGGCGCCTGAGGAAGTAGAGGCGTTGTCGTGCCTTCTTCACAACACTGTCAATGTGTGGTCCATGTCAAGTCCTCGGATATGTGGGCTCCGAGGTACTTAAAACTGTTCACTCTCTCAACCGGTGCCCCGTCGATGCTGAGGGGGCTGTAGTCCTTGACCCCCGACCTCCTAAAGTCCACAATCATCTCCTTTGTTTTGCTACAGGTAGGCCCTCTCGTCGTTTGCAGAGATCAGGCCCACCACTAGTGTCGTCAGCAAATTTGATGATTGTGTTGTTGCTCCACTGAGCCACACAGTCATGTGTGTACAGGGAGTAGAGGAGGGGACTCAGAACACAGCCCTGTGGGGCCCCTATGTTGAGGGTGATGGATGAGGAGGTGCAGTTGCCTGCTCTCACCACCTGGGGTCTGCCCGTCAGGAAGTCCAAGACCCACTGGCAGAGGTCATAGTTCAAGCCCAGGTCCCTGAGCTTGGCTATGAGTTTGGAGGGGACTATGGTATTGAATGCTGAGCTGTAGTCGATGAATAGCATTCTCACATAGTTCCCCTGCCTCTTGTCCAGGTGTGATGCTGCTGTGTGCAGCACATGGGCTATGGCGTCCTCCGTGGACCTGTTGGGGCGGTATGCAAATTGCAGGGGGTCCAGGTTGATGGGGAGGGAGGAACAGATGTAGCCCTTCACTAGCTTCTCAAAGCACTTCATGGCTATGGAGGTGAGAGCTACAGGGCGGTAGTCGTTGAGGCAAGTGGGTGTAGATTTTTTGGGTACAGGGATGATGGTGGACTTCTTCAAACAGGTGGGGATGACAGCCTGTTCTAAGGACAGGTTAAATATGTCAGTGAATACCGGGGCCAGTTGGTCGGCACATACTTTTAGGACGCGGCCGGGGATACCGTCCGGTCCTGTTGCCTTCCTGATATTCACTTTCTTAAAGGTCCTCCTCACCTCATGTTCTGTTATTCTGAACACTGAATCTCCATCAGCAGCGCCCCCCCCCCCCCCCCCCCCCCCCCCCTCCATTGCAGTGGTTTGTAGGCTGGTGTTGTTATTCACCTCCTCAAACCTTGCATAGAAGGTATTGAGTTCATTTGCTAAGGAGAGGTCACTGTTCAGCTTGAGGGAGGTGCCTTTGTAATCTGTCATCGTTCTGAGGCCCTGCCACATGCCTCTAGAGTCAGCCTGTTCAAACTGAAGTTCAACTTTGTTCCTATAACGTCGTTTTGCCTCTATTACTGCTCTCCTGACGTTGTATCTTGCCGTCTTGTGTTCATCCATGTTGCCTGTCACAAGCCCGGTGTTGTATGCTGAGGTGCGCACTTTCAGAGCCTCACAGACGGATTTATCTACCCAAGGCTTTTGATTTGGGTAAATTCAAATTGTGGTAGAGGGGATTGTTTCTTCTACCAGAGTACAGACAAAGTCAAGCACCGTTTCAGTGTATTCGTTGAGGTTGTCTGTGTTATCACGAAACACATTCCAGTCTGTGCATTCCAGCGCAGCCTGCAGTGTCTCCTCTGATGTCACAGTCCAACACTTAACCTCTCGCGATACTACTGGCGTGCGCTTGATACTCTGTTTATACTTTGGCAAAAGAAAGATGGCGGCGTGATCGGACTTACCGAATGGACTAAGAGCCTGTGACTTGTACCCATTCTTAAATTGCGAGTATACATGGTTAATATGTTCTCGCCTCTGGTGGGACAGGTCACATGCTGATAGAAATTCGGCAACACCTTTTTAAGACGTGCGCTGTTGAAATCGCCCAGAACCAAAATAGCAGCGTCTACGTTAGCTGTCTGTTGTTTGTTTACCTCGTCGTGTAGCTTCGAGAGTGCGGCCCCAGTGCTTGCTTGTGGTGGGATGTACACTCCAATCATGATGATGGACGTTAACTCCCTCGGGAGAAAGAAGGGTCGGCATTTGATGGTGATAAACTCCAGGTCTGGGGAGCAGTGGTTAGACAATTCCTTTGCGTTGCCTATATCGCACCACTCCTGGTTTACCATGAAAGCTATGCCGCCTCCTCTCGTCTTTAGTGATTCTTCTGCCGTTCGGTCCTTACGGAGAACGAAGAAGTGATCTGCCGGTTCTATTGCATGGTTTGGGATGTCCGGAGACAACCAAGTATCGGTGAAACAGAGGACGTTGCAGTCCCGAATGTCCCTCTGGAATTGGATCCGTGCTCTGATGTTTCCTATCGATTGCACATTGGCCAACAATATGCTGGGCAATGTGGTTCTGTGTCGCTTGGATCTCAATCTGTTTCGGACCCCAGCTCTTCTTCCTCGCCGTCGCGCCTTTTCCTTGCTTCGGCCGCAACAAAGGATCTCCGCTGGCCACTGTTGTTGTTCAGCAATCCGATCCAGAGAGCAATCCAGTCGGTACGTTTTTCTTAATCCAATGTCAATGAGTGACTGACGGTCATACACATATAATGCACCAACAGTTGGTGCAAATAAAACTCTTAAAAGTATAAAAATTAACAAAAGTAAGCACAGTCTCGACGGAGCTAACAGAAAGGCGGCCGGTCGGAGCAGCGCCATTGTCTCACACACACACACACACACACACACACACACACACACACACACACACACACACACACACACACACACACACACACACACACACACACACACACACACACACACACACACACACACACACACACACACACACACACACACACACACACACACACACACACACACACACACACACACACATATATATATTTTTTTTACTTGGATTTTTTTTTTAATGTTCGAAGCTTGTGCCATCGAACGAAGCTTCGAAGTATTTAAGACAGCCCTACATTTGTCATTGTCGTGTTAACAGTTACTTCACAGTACAAATACGTGAGTCCCCTGTTGTGGTTGTGAGTCACCTTTATTAGCTTAACTCCGTAGCAACATCACACAGGTGTATCTGTGTAGACAGTCTCCTCCCCACCGTATATTCTCTCCCCACCATATGTATCTTTTTTCTACCACCCCCTCCTCTAATGTAGTCTACTCCCCATCATAATGTATATAATCTCTGTCAGGATATATTGGTAACATTACTGTATATTTGCATATCATATATGTCACAAATGTAACATTACTATATACCTGTAGTATGTCCCTACTATGCCATAAGAGGAGAAGGCTAAATTGTGCTAGCCTAAGCATAGCATGCAGGGGTCCACAGATCTGGAACAAGCTTGATGAAAATCTAAAAATGACTAATACCTTTAAAACCTTTAAAAAATCACTGAAAGAGGAACTGATAAAATCATATCTCTAATTAAAATTATAACTTAGGAATAAAATTGTCTGTATTATGTATCTCTGTTATATGTCAGTTAGTAGGTAGGTGTGTAAACCTACCCACGTTGTATTTTTTTGTTTTGTTTTTGTTTGTTTGTTTTTGTTTATTTGTTATTGTTTTGTTTGTTCATATTCTGTTTGTATCTGTGTTCAGGCTCCCTCCAAAAGCTTTAAATAGCTTCTTGGGAGACCTGGCACATGCACACAATTTGCGACATGTTATCACATGAGGATACTCGCATGTAAAATGTATCGTGTGTGTGTGTGAATAAAAAATTCATTCATCATCATCATGATGTCAATGTTGTGTAATGTCATAAATGTCACTATGAATTGAAAATGGGGGACCCTGATGATGTAAACAAGATGAAAGTCTTTCTCTGGTCTGCATCCCCTTAACAATTGTGTGTATTAAGCCGTACTGTATTGTACCCATTCTGAAATCTGTTAAATATTGATTGATTGAACATTTTATTAACAGATTGCAGAATGGGTACAGTACAGTACAGCTCAATACACACAATATTTAAGGGGATGCAGACCAGAGAAATACTTTCGTCTTGTTTACATCAGGGTCCCCCATTTTCAATTCATCATAACATATGACACACATTGTGATGTTTGTCTTGTGTTATAAAATAACTTGACAGGACGACCAGATTTAGTCTAACATCGACTCCCTCATTTAATGTCTCTTCTCCAGCTTCATGCATATACAGAATGCAGTCTCTCGTCCCACATCCGGGTTACTCCCAGTACGGGTACCCGCATAGCTCAATACACTACATCTCCCTTCTTAAGTTCCACATTCTTCAGACTTTTTTTTTTTTTTTTAACAAGTTGTCAACAACTGAATAATCACAGAACATAGTGAGAAATAGTTCTTGGATAGAAAATAATAAAACTAAGCACTGTGGGCCTATACGGCACATAAACAACCAAAGGTGCCTCCTGCATTTAAAACAACACAAATTGTAGTTTTTGTAACCACAAAGTCATCCAGTGAACATTAAATGAATCAGTTACAGTGCACCATAAATGAGCAGAGTCCACTTTTTGTTTCCCTACTCTCTAAACCTTGTTGGAGTTTTGACCAGTCTCCCTGATCTAGTGCGAAAAGGTTGTGCGATAGTGTCAGTAGTGTCACTGCTTCCCTGTGGAGTGTGCGCTGGGGTCTGTGCGTGTGAACTGTCCTGATCAACAAACCTTGGGTTGTCACAGTTCATATCCCCATTCACATCTTGCTCCTTAGCAGCAGATGGAAACTCTCTCTCAGCAGTCTCCCTGAGATGTCTCCTGTTCCTTCTGAACATCCTTCCTTCAGGTGTACGCACCACATAGGAACGTTGTTGTTCGTGCTCCCTCAGAACTACAGCTGGCCTCCAAGTGTCTCCAGACTGCATCCTCACATTCTCTCCAGCACGCAGCACAGGTAGGTGTTTAGCGTGGCGATCATAGTAGCTTTTTTGTTTAGCTTGCTTTTCTTTCAACTTGTTGTGAATATTAAGTACACCTTCAGGGGTGAGCAGTGAGGTGGACGCTGGCAGTTTTGACTTCAACCGACGCCCCATCAGCATCTGGGCAGGTGACAGGCCCACACCTTCCAGTGGTGTATTTCTGTATTCCAGAAGCGCTATGTAAGGGTCACCAGACTTTTTGAGCATCCTTTTAACAGTTTGCACAGCTTTTTCTGCCTGTCCATTTGACTGAGCATAGTGTGGACTTGAGGTGACATGACTGAACTCCCAGCTCTCTGCAAAGCTCTTGAATTCTGCACTGGCGTACTGAGGGGCATTGTCACTGACCAGAATATCTGGAATCCCGTGCCTGGCGAATATGGACTTCATGGCAGTTATAACACCCTTACTGGTGGTGTCGGTCAGCCTCATTATCTCTGTGTACTTTGAGAAGTAGTCAACACATAGCAGATATTCTGAGCCCTTGCTATGAAACATGTCGGTGCCAACCTTCTCCCATGGTCTATTTGGCAGTGGATGTGAGATCAGTGGCTCTTTTTGATTGCTGCTCCTGTGCTCATTGCAGACAGCACACTGTGCTACAACTAGTTCAATTTGTGCAGACATGCCTGGCCAATAAAGCACATCTCTGGCCCTTTCTTTACATTTGACCACTCCCAAGTGTGACTCGTGTATCTTGTCCAGCATCTGTGCTCTCAGTTGCTGTGGTACAATGAGTTTCTCTGATTTGAACAGTAGACCTGAGGCAAAACTGATCTCCTCTCTGAATGTCCAAAACGGCTGCACCTTATCTGACACAGCAGACCTGTCCTTAGGCCATCCGTGCATTGTCATGTTCTTTAGTTCCTGCAGTACTGGGTCTTGTGCAGTTGCATTCCTGAACATCTCCTGCTTTTCCTCTGATATGGGCAACTGTGGTGTGATCCAGTTCACATGCAGTTCCTCTTCCAGAAGATCCTCTTTCTGCTCACGTAGATAAGCACGGCTCAATGCATCTGCAATGTGAAGCTCCTTTCCTGGCTTGTATGATACTGCAATGTTGTACTTTTGAAGCCGCAGCAGCATTCTCTGCAGTCTCAGGGGAGCCTGATGCAGTGGCTTCTTGAAAATGCTTTCTAGAGGCTTGTGATCGCTTTCGACCTTGACCTCTCTGCCATATAGATATTGATGGAACTTCTCACATCCGTACACTATGGCTAGCAGCTCCTTCTCGATCTGCGCGTACCTGCATTGACAATCTGTGAGCGCCCTTGAGCCGTATGCCACAGGTCGTTCATCCTGCAGTATCACAGCCCCGATGCCCTCCGAGCTGGCATCCACAGACAGCGTCACAGCCTTGTTTACATCATAGTATTTCAGAGTGGGAGCTCCTGTGATCAGCTGCTTCAGCTTTTCAAAGCTCTGACGTTGAGGTTCCTCCCAGTGCCATTCTGTTTCTCCCTGCAACAGCGTCCTTAGAGGTGCAGAGATTTCAGACAGATTAGGAATGAATTTAGCTAGATATTGAATCATTCCCATGAACCTCATTAATGCTGGCTTGTCAGCAGGTGGAGGTATTTGTACAATGGCTCTTATCTTCTCATCATCAGGCTTTAGTCCATCTGCGCTGAGTGTATGGCCAATGTACTTGACCTCCGTCATCCTGAACTTGCACTTGCTTCTATTGAATCTCAGGCCGTTCTCATCTGCTCTCTGCAGCAGCTTCACCAGCCTCTGATCGTGTTGCTCTAAGGTGTCCCCCCACACCAGCAGATCATCAATGATGTTGACCACACCATCTAACCCCTCAATCATCTGGGCTACAGCTCTCTGGAACACCTCGCTCGCTGACGAGATGCCAAAGGGAAGCCTCGGTACCTCCCAATAGGTGTGTTAAACGTGCACAGTTTGGAGCTCTCTTCATCCAGTTTTATTTGATAAAATCCTTGGTTTGCATCTAACACAGAAAAATATTTTGCATTTGGCATGCGTGACACCACTTCCTCCACTGTGAGGAGTGGATAGTGTTCTCTTCGTATTGCTGTGTTCAGATCTTTAGGATCCATACAAATCCTTATCTTCTTGGGCGTGACTACTGTCACCATGCTGTTGACCCACTGTGTTGGCTCAGATTGCCTTATGATTACATCTGACTGCTCCATTTTGTGAAGCTGTTCAATCACTCTGTCCCTCAGAGCAACTGGTATCCTCCTAGGTGCGTGTATCACTGGCTTTATGTCAGGGTCTATCTTGATGCTGTGTTCACCTGGTAAGCAGCCAAGTCCAGAGAAGAGATGCTCATAGTCTTTCTGCATTTTGTCTTCTTTCTCTCCTTTCTCCATGCTATATAGCCTTTTGACCATTTTCAGCTTTGTGCTGGTCTCTCTTCCTAGAATCGCTGGAGCATCTTTCTCTATAATTTCAAAGTCAATCCTGTGTGTTTTACCTTTATACAGACATGTGACTGATGTTTTGCCCAAGGGCTCCATCTTGTGGCCTGAATAAGTCACTAACTTGCACTTGGATGCATGCAACTTGTCGTGAACATGTAACGTGTGAAACGTTTTGGCTGACATGACGTTACAGTCAGCTCCTGTGTCAATTCGAAATGTGACTCTTTTCTTGTTTATTAGCAGCTCTTCAGACCATCTGTCTTGGTCCCTTTTTTCCTTTTCAATTTCTTTAATGCTTCTCATCTCTACTGTTCCAACGAACATTTCCTCTGTCTCACTGTCACTGTCCTCCTGATTCTGTTGCACAACATGCATTTTCTTATTTCTGAGTTGACTGTTTGCACGACACGTTTTTGCAAAGTGATTTTTCTTATCACATTTCCTGCATGTCTGTCCATAGGCTGGGCACTTCCCTTGTTCATGCTTGTATCCACATCGGTCACAGTCCACTTTCCTTTCACTACTCATTGGGCTCTCTTTTGTGAAGTTTCCTCCTTTTCTGTATGGCCTTGCTGTGCTAACTTTGTGCACTTCAACTTCCTCATGTAATGCTTTCATCTGGGTGAATGTTATTTCACTGGCACGGCACACATCAAGAGCTTTTTCTAACGTGAGATCCGCCTCTCTGAGCAATCTGGCTCTTACTTGATCGTCACGTATCCCACAGACAATTCTGTCACGTATCAATGAGTTGTATAGGTTGCCAAATTCACAGTCTCTTGCTTTATTTTTCAGGTCTGTGACATATGCATCTATAGTTTCTGACGGACCTTGTACACGGGTGAAAAACATATGCCTTATGTATGGCATATTCTTCCGAGGCTCACAGTATTCTTTGAACTTCCGTTTCAATATGGCAATCTGGTTCCTCTGCCCGTCCGCGAACACAAACCAACTTTTATGGCTTCGTCTCCCGCCACATGTAGGAATGTCGCGCACTGCACTGTTTCTGACTTCTCTGCTACTCCCGTAGCGACACAGAAAAGCTCATAACGCTGCAGCCACGTTCGCCAATTCTCCGCGAGATTCCCCTCCAGACTCAAATTCGGCGGTGGCTTAAAGTGTGCCATTCTTGCCGAGTTTCCCGAGTTTCTTCTGACACCATGTGATGTTTGTCTTGTGTTATAAAATAACTTGACAGGACTACCAGATTTAGTCTAACATCGACTCCCTCATGTAATGTCTCTTCTCCAGCTTCATGCATATACAGAATGCAGTCTCTCGTCCCACATCCGGGTTACTCCCAGTACGGGTACCCGCATAGCTCAATACACTACACACATGACATACAGATAGACAATACTGCTACATCTATACATTTATGACATACCAGATTTACAAATACAGTATTGTTTGTGATACAAAAATAGTCTAAAAAAGAGAGTATATACATTTGACGAGGAAACTGTACATTGGAGGAGGTTTGGTAGGTGGGGTGGGGGGACTGTACATTGGAGGTGGTTGGGTAGGCGGGATGGGGGAGGGGGGGTAACTGTACATTGGATTATCGACGAAACCTTACTTGGTCCCAAGAAGAGGGTCTCGTGTATTAAATAAAGTTTTCATTCATTCAGTCACTCTGGATCTGGTAAATCCAGTAGCAATACACACAATTGTTAAGGGGATGCAGACCAGAGAAAGATGTTTGTCTTGTTTACATCATCAGGGTCCCCCATTTTCAATTCATAGTGACATTTATGACATACACAACATACATGACATCATGACATTTATAACATAGGGACATACATGACTTACAGGTATATAGTACTGTTACATTTGTCACATATACGAAATGCAAATATACAGTACTGTTACCCAGAGATCCTAACAGTAAATTATATACATATGATGAGGAGGAGACTGTACATTAGGAGGGGGTGGGTGGGTGGTAAAAAATATATACAAACGGTGGGGAGGAGACTGTCCATTGTTGTTGTGGCATAATTGCGAAACGTGTTTAGTTCCTTGTTTGTATGATAACAAGCCGTTTAGTTCATGGTTCAAAGTAATGGGAAAAGGGTGCTAGCTCGCCATCAATCAGAAGCTAGCCACAAGACTTGCATTCACGCTCTCCAGCACACAGCTTCCCTGCCTGGCACAACAACCACAACAGTAGGGTCTATAGTCACAGTCAGGACAGTAGGCTCTACAAGTAGGCTCCCTTAAAACGCTAACGCTATTAAAAAAATACAGTGGAGGTTAAAATAAGAATATGACTTGGCCTGAAAAAAAGTTCAGTCAGGAGAATTTTTTTGCTTTAATCCCTGGTATAATATGTGAATGTAACATGGGCTAATATACTCAACATATCCCAAGGTGGGATAGGTATACTTTATGAGGAGGCAGTAACAAGTCCAGAGGCTGTTACAGTGATAAGGACACCGTACAGCTGCGAGTGCGGTCCTTCGGATGAGACGCTAAACCGAGGTCCTGACTGAATTTGGTCATTAAAGAACCCAGGACGACGAGTAGGCAGGCACGCAGGAAGTCAGTCAGACTTGGGTGTGCGGTCGGAGTCGGAGATAAATAATAATAATAACGTCATATTAAATGCATGCGCGAAGCGCATCATTCGTGATTTTCCATTCATTTGAAAGATCAATATTTTACACTACAACAGACAAATTGAACACCAACATGTGGACAGTTCACACACAAAATGCAGCAGTTTTTTCTCTAATCAGAAGACGATTTATTGTCGATTTAGACGCAAGCGGCAACAACTAGCGTTTGGACTTTCGTTTCGCACACCGCACAGGATCTGTGTGTGTGTGTGTGTGTGTGTCACAACAACAATCGCCGCAGGAGCGATAATAAACACACATTACCTATTCCGAAGACGGTAGAACACCGAAGGTGGTCTTGCGTTCAGGAGTGGTGGAAATAAACTCCTTCATGACAACATGAATGTCCTGTGAGTCCAGAATATCCTGATGCATATGCAGCAAGGCCAGGTTATTATTATTAAAGAAATCAGATATTTGTTTTTGAGACAGTTCTTTTCTGAGACACAAGTAAACACACTCTCCACTTCAGTCAGTCCTCCCTCTGCAATTCGTTCCCGCATACAACATCGCCGACAGATATATTCCTTTACTGCGAATTGTCTGAACGTCCCAAAAACTATTCCAGGCCACTAATTTTTTACCAACGGATTTCCAGTTCCTCGTTGACGCTTCCAGGCCGCGTCTATTCGAATCCCAACTGGTTCATGCGTCGACTACATGCTGCTTTAATAACACTGCATTATCGAGACAGTGCCCCTATGAGGATCTGGCAATGAATTCCAAGAGTAGGGTAAATCTGCAGTGCCGCTCCGCTCTGTGACATTGAGTAGCCTCGGTATTACAATGGAATAAAAGCCAAAACAACCTTGCAGTTGCAGTTACACTCCCCGCCAGCAGGGGGTGCTGGCGCACCCACCACACCCCCACTTCCCGCGTAACTGCGAGTAGGTGGTTCCCCGACGTTCCTGGCCAAATTCCCACCTTCAAGGCCACCTAATCATCCCTTCCCGTTAATTGACTGATACAGTATCAATCCCTGTCTCCTGAGCCGTTCAGCCATTGTGTAGTGTGCCGGGTGCCATTGTATGGTAGCCATTGAGCCTGCGTAGCCCAAGGTTGGGTGCTACCAGTGGTGGTGAAGGAGGCAATTTACACCCTACATTGTAAAGCGCTTTGAGTGTCTAGAAAAGCGCAATATAAATGCAATTAATTATTATTAACAATGTAAGTCGATGGTAATTAGGCTGATGGTGCGGGTACTAAAAAGTTGGCCTAATTGACCGTTTGGGATGTGTCAGTATCAATGTGGGAATCCAACTGTATCAATCTATAACAATATTAATTGATACATTAACCTGTTAAGCTCTACGGGGGACCCTGCTGTTCTCGTCATGAATCAATCAATACAGACCGTATTAATTAATGTTGTTTATTTTTCAAATGTAGCCAAGAGTAAAGCCCCTAACTATCAAAACAGCAGTCAAAGTGTATATTTTACGCACTACGTTTGTTTACCAATGATTTTGTATTTTTTTTTAAATATGAGTTTCTCTGAATAATGTGAATTATCTGTGCACTAAATCCTGATTTAACACTGCCATTGGAAAGAGGATATTTGGCCCTATCCATAGATGTATGACTTGGCCATAATAAGGTAATTTATAGGCCTGATATTATATATTCAAATGCATTATAATTCAAATTGCATGTGTGCGGATGGCAAAATTATTTACTGTATCTACAAGAATTCTGTAAATCATCTCCCCTTTATTCATTTACTTAGATCTTTTGTACACTTGATCTCAAGAAGGTGCTGAATGAGCTAAGTGACAAATCCCTCCAAACTCAATGGGTCTCATTCCCGGTACGGATTTACGATAAACAATTTCCTCTCAGGCAGATTTCTTTGATGTCTGAAAGATAAATAATATGGATTCATCTGATCACAGGGCAGCTGGATTAACCATATCTGAAGCAGCTGTTTTGGACAAATGTATAATTACTTTAATTACTCAGATATTCAAACACAATTATGCAATTATTGTGCAATTATTGAAAATAATAATTATTTAATGCCTTCTGTGGAATTTGTATTTCTTATTTGTTACATATGTTTTATTGATTAATTACATTTGAAAAAATTCTGGTTATAGCCAACATGATTGGTACAATGGAACAGACATTTGTTTGATATAGCTTTAACTTGCATTCCTTCAAATGTATCATTAATCAATAAAACGGATATTGAAATACACTATGCAGCCTAGTACACCAACACTGCAAATGACAGTGGATAAATAAATAAATAAGAACTAAAGCTAATCGTGTGGAAATAAACTGCATTAATATTCCATAACAAGTCGTGTGTGTGCCAGTATGGCCTACGTGTCTAATGACAGTAGGCTTATATTATTCTAGTTACTTGTTTCATTAGGATTTAGTAGGTACTATATATATGCTCTGCCCTACGTACAGTATAAGTACAGACTGTTCACACACACATACATTGTGAACTATATAAAACGGGTGGGGAGGTAATGGGACTGGGAGGAGGCTCTCTCTCTCTATTGCTCGTTCTCTCTCTCGTAGTATCAGCACTGGCTTGTATCACCGTCAACCTGTTGCAAAATATCATAGCACATGCTCTCACGCGTATTCCGATCCGTTCAATAATATTCACAGGGGTATATATTGTCATTTGAAACAAGTTACCAATGCATTGTCCCGTGGGATTATGCCCCCCCCCCCCCCTCCCCCCGCGGCGATATAAATCAGTCCCTCTCTATCTCTCTCTCTCCCCCACTCCCCCAAAAGGTATTTGCCAGTGGATTGCACTGCAGTGGGTGACTGTCACTCAAAGCGCATTGCGAGTATGGGCGGAGCCCAGCCAAAAACAGCTTGGAATCTTTAAGGGCAGAAAATGCTGCTCTACAGTACTTGATTAGAAATACAAAACAATGAATTTTTTTGAAAAATACCTTACAGATGTGTTCCATAGACTCTCACGAATTGTGTAAAATTGCCCAAATAGTGAAAGAAATGGTAAGATAGTTCCCCTTTAAAGTTTGTTTTGGCGACTATATTGGTGAAATGTGATCAGTGCTGTTGCATTTTGCACCGTACTGACTTGCTTATGCCTTTAAAATGCATGCCAACTACTGAGTTAGTCTTCTATTCATTCAAGATAGACTGCTGGTGTTCCAGATGATTGTCCTGGTAAAAAGCTCCGCCATTTTTCATCTGATTGAGCCCCAGTTTTTTTCCTAGACGTTCACAGAAAGGTAAATAAACTAACTACGTTCTATTTTATGGCAATACCGTTCAGATATGATCCCGGAAATAATGTAAAACAATATATATTTAAAATCACGCTGGAAGTCAGATGATTGACAGGGGCTGGCGTGAGCTGGGAAGTGTAGTTTTATGAAATTCCAAAGCCTCCTCCAAAGTTTCCTCGTTCATAGGACTACACACACTTATGACAGCTTGCTTTATTTCCGCCTAAATCCTCCGCTTTCCGATGCAATGCACAGCGATCTTTATAAGCTCATATTTCACTAACACTTAAAATCATTGGTAAACAAACGTAGTGCTGAAATTATACACTTTGACTGCTGTTTTGATAGGCTTAGGGTATTTACTCTTGGCTACATTTGAAAAAGAAACATCATTAATTAATATGTTCTGTATTGATTGATTTATGGTATGGTATGGTATTTATGGTATGAAAAAAAAAATAAAAAATATGAATCTCTGCCCTGTACCGGGCCCGTCGTGCTTAAGGGGTTAACAAGGCGGGCTAGACCGTGCCGGGTCACATATGTATGTATGTGTATATTACTTATAAGAAAGGCTAAAGTAAACTATCTGTACTGCTTATGTAACCCACTTGACGTGTGTGGCCAAGTGTGTAGGTATATCTAAATATCTAAGTTCTAAAAGGAGACTGGTATACATTAAAGCAGTGAAGTACCCAATGACATTTCTTATACTCTTCCCTTAAATTACTCTCACCAACAACTGAATGTCTTTGTTTAACTGTACTGTATTGTTTTTTACCTTTTCCTTTTCCATTTTTTGTTAAACAATATGTTCACTATTTCATACAATATTTACAGCACAGCATTGTCCAATTATCACAATTGTACAATTATTGGTTTGAAACTATTTGCACTTACAATAGGGACCATTACAACCTACTAAAATATCTATTATTTACTCATTTATAATACATTTTTACCTAAAGCTCAATATGGCTAACTAAATGTATTCAATATGTCAACTAAATCTAGGTTGGCAATTAGGTTCAAACCCAGTGTACTCCAACTTATTACCACTTGAGACTCAACAAGGAATTGAAAAAAAACTACAGATTTTGGAATTAACTACCTAAGTATACTAAATTAAATGTCTGTTCAACTTGTTTTGAGTGCACTAAAGTCCCTACCATCACCCTTAACTCATTCCCCGCCAACAATGTTTATATATGTGATTGGCCGACAACCGTTGAACGCCAACCACGTATACAGTATATACGTTATTTGATCAGTTTTCCTTTTTTCCGATTTTAATATTCTATTCAATGTCACAGACCTGTATGTTGCCGTTAACACATTGGTTGCCAACAACGAGATTTCTCGTTATTGGCCGTCATGCGTTGGTTGCCAATAATTCTCGTTATTTAAATCGTTATTTCTTTTATTAGCCATATCCATTCATTTTTCATCCGTCCAGCCTGACATTATCATTGGGAATGGCTCTGAGCTCGAAAAGGGAAAATACCGCCCCCTATCGTCTCCCGGATGGTAATGCACATCATTGGATTGGATTGAGTGAAAAAGTGCATCAGAGAAATACTCGGCGGTCCAGGATTTTCCCATCTCTGGCAAGCAGTGTCGTGTTACCAGATTCACTGGCGAGGCTGGAAGCAGCTTGGATTATGCGTTTCGGACTATAACGTTGGATCAATAAACGCGATCAATATTGGGAATGGCGATCAGGAATTGGATTCATCTTTTTGCAGAACATCTGATATGAAGTAAGGAATCTATGTTACCAGTTTTGGGTTAATCAGTTGTTTTTCACAGATTTCACAACGTGTGTGTGTGTGTGTGTGGCGTTAGGCGCTGAGCGCGGCACGAATAAATGATTTTCAGCCCGCTTTTGTATCGTGCATAAGAACACAAATACTCTCGATAATCTAGCGTTTATTTGAAAACTATTCATAAATCAGCCGGAAAATGACAACATGTTTTGTGTATTCCAGTAAATGGCTATTTTCGCGGAATTTCTCTGAAATTACTAGAACTCTCCGAAACTATACTCGTATTCAAAACGGTATAAAACGGAAATGTACTAATGAAAAAAATTTCCGTTTCGTACATGTTGACTGCAAGCAAGTCATTGATAAGCGACGGATGTATTAGACACACAGCCAAAATTTAACATATAGTTTATGTGTTCGCAAATGTGCTCGTCCTCCCATTGATTAACGTGGTGGCATCCAAGCGATAAATCGTCATATCCGGCTGGCAACCAATGTGTTAAAAGGCATACTGGGACGCAGAGGTTGCAGTACCGGCCAGATCCCCCCAGGTGGCAGTATCGAGAGTGCAGTAAACCCTGTTCCAGACCGTGTGTTACGGTTAAACCGCTCCGGGCGCAGTTTTTTTAGTACAGGGAAGTCTAGAGGTTCACTCGGTCGCATTGAAGCGTGTCAAATGCCCCAGATGCATGTGTTGTGCTGGATTATGTCGTGGACCAGATGGACATCAGATGGACCAGATAGCGATCAAACAATTGGAATATTCTTTTTGGAATAAGCCCGATCTAAGGTAAGGAACATCGGACGTCAATTCCAGCTTGATCCTGCAATGTTTTAATTCCGATCCAGCTGATCAGCGTGTGTAGTGTTCACAACGAATGCCGTTACTGGCAATCAAAGAATCAGAAACGACCCCCCCCCCTTTCATGCATTCATGATGAAACATAATACCTATAATATACATTTGATTTGGAAATAGTAGCGTGTCCAGGGATGAAACGCCAATGCTTTTAGTATAATTCACGTTGCGGCCTATTACTCAGCCTCCCAGGAATTAGCCCGGATCATTCCGAAACTATACAGGCCAATAGCTGGCAGTCAATGTGTTAACAAGGATTGGAATACTGTTCATCCAAGAGCAAGCGGGTTGAACCTGATGAGTAGTGGAGACAAAGATTGCAGGTGAAGATGAAGATGAAGATTGGTGCGAAGATCCAGTGAGTGGTGAAGGAACGGTGACAATGGTGCCGAGGACACAGTTGGATGATGGCAACTCACAGCACAATTCTCTTTGTAGTTCGGTCTCAACAAAAAATCAGCCTGCACAAAATGTGCAGAGTAATCACTCAGTTGTCCATATCAACAGTTGACTTGGACTAAATACATCTTTTACATACTACGAATATCTCAATAACTATATTTGAACAACATTTCACTTACACATTATAGCTCAGAGCTTAGAATATTTCCTGTACATCTGCTTGTAGCTGAATTAACCAACTATTAAATAAAAAGTTTTTCCAAGTGCACAATATACAATTTCACATTAAACCATACCATTGGTAGCTTAATCAGGTATTAGCTTATCCCGACTGGTTTTACAAACATATTATCGAACATCAATTATGAACAACGGAAATGCTCATTTGCTTTTGGCTAACAGCTAACTCACCGGAATATCCAATAACGCGCCGTTTAGACTGTCTGCAGCTCCTTGGCTGTTGTATAATTTTTCTTTCAGATTCTAAGAATCAAGTATATTTTCTAGTTTTCTATATTTCTAGTTTTCTACAGTGGTTAGACAATTTAACCCATCTGTATAAGAGCTACCTATTGGCGCTACAATTGTGCTCGTGTCCGTGTCTCTCTAGATGAGGAACAAAAGAGGAAAAGTTATTAGTGCTGAGTCCCTGAGGGGAACAGTTGATTTAATATAGTCATGCCTGTCTGGTGATAATAATAAAGATAATTACTGCTGAGACAGCCTGGCTACACATGCAGACAACTGCCTGATTAGGGTCTAATTCTGCATGTGACTAGCATACATTAACCTGGCTGTAAAGGAGAGTCTTGCATGTTTCTACTGAAGCCCATTTTCATTCTTGTCTGAGAAGAGAAGTCAATGGACCCCTTTAAAAATAGCTACTGTCAACTCTAAGCTAGCTGAAAATATATATGCAATATATATTAAAACATATATGCTAAATCTGCACCCTTTGCCAGTGAGCTCGACATGACTCTATACCCGATTCCTCAAGACGGGCCCGGACTAGGGATGGTTCTTTCTAGCAAAAGTGCTATTCGAAAATGTGTGTTTCATAATATAGAATATTCCAATATTCGCCCCCCCCCCCCCCCCCCCCCAAAAAAAGAATATGTATAAAAAAGAAATATGATATAATTTTTATTTTTTATCAGCTGACCGACAATAAATCAAAATGACACCATTCACCATTGTAGCCTATAATAACAGCATTGCATTGGCCTATCAACCGGCTTTAATAAACAAACCGAAACAGTAGCACGTGCATATTTTTGATCAATTAGGCTATGCAAATTAGGCTGCTTCTAAATATAAAAAGCAATTAAATAAGTGTTTGCTTCAATAAAAAAAAGCATTTTATAAAAAAATCATAATAATTATATAATATAATTATATTATATTTTTTTATCGATCTTAATAACAGAATGACTATTCGAATATTCTGTCCCATCCCGGCCATTGGGAGCACCGGGAGTTTTCCCGGTGGCCTGGCCTGCACAGATAAGAAGCAGATTTTTTGCCTGCAGTCTAGTCTAGGCTAGTTGTGGCGGCGCAATAGTTAGATAACCTAGGTGGGGAACAACCATCACTGTGACAGGGTAACGCAGTCTAAACTCACAAGTTGGAGAACTCTCTCTCTCTCTCTCGCTCTCTAAGGGAGTGATTGGTGGAGGCGGGACCATTACAAAAAAAACTAAAAATCCATCAGAATCAGTGTTGTTGCTAATCATTGACACATGCCTGTTGTAACTGAGGGGTACAATTCCCTGACTGTATTGATAAGTATGGTATCATTAAACCACTACCGCTTGATGTACTTTAACTTCTGGCCATCCAGTACACGATATCTAAGTATGATGAACACTTTCCCACATATGAAACCAGGTCCACACAAATATAACAGTCGAAGGTTTAATATAGCAAAAGGTATATACAACATTCACTTAATTACATTTATGATTTGAATGCACTTGTAAGGCAAATGAGTATTCGTAGGCAAATCAACACTGAATGTCCAATCTCTGGTTACGCAGGAAGCAAGTATACAACCTGGTTCTTTAGGGAAACTATAGCGATGGTACTTAAGGATTATAGCGGGATACTAAAGGGGTCCTGCTGGTTGTAAGTCAGTAAGGGGGGGGGGGGGTTTGGAGAGCCGTCAGCTGCATCCCATCTGGCCAACGATTCCTGGGGAGAATTCAGGTACAGAAAACAGTGCCCGCAGGATCTTGATCCACAGATGAATACACTTGGGCCCTCTTGTAGACGGTAGCTGTAGGTCCACAACGAAGGAGAAGCGAGGCGGCCTCGGTCTGGGTTGAGCGCCGTCTCACCTGGGCTCCTCTCGGGGGTAATTCCAACACTCACTGGCGTTGGCTGTTATCCGCTCCACAAATCAAAGCACCCAAAGCAAATAGATATTCCATGCCGTATAGGCTCAGCAGTCGTCCGGGTAGGTAATCCAATGTGCAGGTCCACTCGTCCTCGCCCAGAACTCCTCGGATGAAAGCACCACGCGTGGTCTGCCCAGCCTGGTTAAGACTCTAGATAACGCGAGGAAACGATGGGGGTGCTGCTCACTTTAGAACTTTTACCGAACGATGCACCATACACAATAGACTATTATTACTTAATAGAAATACGTCCCACTCGACGGTACAGTGCCAAACTATGACAATTCAGCTATGAATTTACACGAGGTCTCAATGCCTATTCTGGGGCCAAAATAGGCCATACTGCACCACACGTGGGTCGTGGGTGAGGCTTCACGTCTGTTACTAGGTTGGAGGGTAAAGGACTAATGGACTAAAAGAAAGTTCTACTTTACTTGCGCCCTATTTATATGCACGGTGAACAAATAGTACCATTCGTATTTCGGTAGCCGTATTCCTACGCGGAACCGGGGCTAGTTGGGACATGTTCGTCGGCACTATTGAACTTGACTCAAGGGGCCTGTCTGCTGGCGCCAGGTTCTTGTCCAATGAGAGAATGAACTATTATGGGCTGTAGTAGACTAAAGGGATATTCAGTGTATATGTACAAAGAATATACAAGGGATATCAAACGATATACAAATACTATTAAATATATATCCATAAATAAATATATATATTCGGTTTAATCTGATCCTTCACAACACCTGTAATAATCCCCCCATAAAAATCTACTTTGCATTTGATATTGAAAATATTTTAATTTGTTTGTTTTTTTAACAATAATTTTTGATGCCATCACAAACACTGGCATTTAAAGGGTACACATTCTAAAATTCTTGCACCAGAATGCAGGAAATGCAAGTCTTTGTAACTACCATTTTCCTGGTGGAGAGACCCCCGCTTAAAAAGTGGCCTGACTGGGACTATTATTTCCTGGGCTGAATGATATGCCCAGTCCGGCCCTGCATCAAGATCTCTAGTTTCATTGGCTACCAATATCATCGCGGTGGATCTGAAAGGCTGCAGATGCTGTCAATCACACTGATGAGTCAGCAGCACATCCAACACAAGTCTTGTCAGAAAGCGTAAATAACATACTAATCGACCACAGGAAAGGAGCTGTTAAAGCGGTTTAATTGTTAAGATGTGTTGACATTGTTTATTATGAAATTAAACTGTCATTTCTTTCACACACATCCAAAAACGAAACACATTAATACACATTAATTTAGTTTGACAGCTATAAGAGTAAATTAGTTTGAATCACCACCAGTGATGTCATCAGGGACATTGAATCATTGTCTTGTGTTGATTACAGCTCAATGAAATGATAGCAGTCCCTATTGCTATTCTTTCATCTACACCATTTCATGGTGCTGCAATTACTTTTCAATTTAGATGTATTTTCTTTCTCAAATTAAGCACTTATTTTAAATAGCACATTTTTCAAAAGCTCCATCATGTATTTTATTTTAAATGGCTTATTTCCCTTGAAATTACATCTATTCATTATTAGAGTATTTCAGTCCCTCCACTTCAATGTGAGAGACGACAATACATAGTGTTGCTTGAGGAACTTTTCGCTAACTGGACCTCTTTGAGTTTGAATTGAATGCCCAAGAATTTTACTTATTTGTAATTATGTACACATTATACATTTTCGTAAATACATCAATAATAATACTCATGCTTCAACGATTGCAGTAGCCTTGTGCATGGAATACATGTTGTATTACCCTGCACATTCCAAACATGCAGAACATTCTTGAATCCAAACTGATTTGCTTTTGTTTGGTTCAAATGATAACTGTTAGCATAGAAATTATTGGCCTTATTTGAAAATTGTAGTTGCGTACAGGCAACTCTGTTCATGCAATGATTCATAATGTATCCGGACAATGCATTTTTTGTATGCAATATGCAATATGTACTTGGATAATATGTACACATTGTTAATACGGCAATATATTACTCATGGCTATAACATAACATACAACAATATGTACCTTTTTCCTGTGGTCGATTAGTACTTTATTTACATATTCTAAGCGAGATCGGGCTGCCCCTGCCTAGCGTCTATGGCTTGTGATGGTAAGTTATGTGATACATACAAATTTGATTCAGGAGTTCAGTAGAGGACTTGATTTTATTTGGCCAGGAGAAGAATCAAGAAACCCCCCTAATTATGTGAGCTTGGATGACCAGGTGAGGGGGGAGGAGGAAGATGATATAGGGGGGGAGGAGGGAGATGATATAGGGGGGGGGACAGAGGCCTTGGGGGGGCCTTCCACAGTTATCCCTCTCCTGAACCTGAACACCTCCACCCCCCTTCTCTGTGGATAGATAGAGAGGTCTCCAAATCAGCGTTTGGAGTATTATACTATGTCACCCTTGGGAGTCTCCACTGAAACCAATACTAATGGGTTCCTCTGGGCAGGGCGACTCACCCATTACATGCAGGAGCTGCTCAGAGGACTGTGGTCATACTGCAGAGCTCCCACACAGAGATCTAATCCATCTCAATAACAAGCTCATTTCAATCTTTCATTGTAATTAGAACAGGCTGTTATGTCCTTGAAACAAGTGAGAAAATCTACCAGTGAAGTTCCTTCATTGACATACAGATACGTTTACTCCTCGAAACCAGCGACATCATCTCAAAATGTGAGGAGTGATCTGCCTTATTTGAAGGTTTCTCAGTTGCATTGATGGGGATGAAATCATTAAATTTTAAATTTTCATCCCTGTCACAACCCCAGTATGTCTAGGGGAAGGGGTGAATAACATACAAGATGATTGTGTTGTAATTAGTGATAAATGAACCAAATGATAAATAAAGCAATGCCCACAACAAGTTTAGGTGAAAGAAAATATATTGTGCCTTTTATACAGTATATACAAACAAAACAGACTAATAGCTAATAGACAATGACAATGGTGGATTTGATACACAACCAAGGGGAAAGGGGGGGGGGGGAGAAGGGAAAAGGAGCTTGAATGATGCCAAAGGAATAAACTACAGGTAAGTAAAACAAAAAACACAACTAACTCAGTAAGGAATATCTTGTCTACCTATACACAAACACAAAGGTCAAATAAAACCTACTGCTCACTACTGTACCTACACTACCTAACCAAACATATGTCCAAAACATACAATGAGTGGCATCACTCCTTACCTAGTGTGTCTAGACAATAATAATACCACTACGTGTAGCACCAAATGTGTTGGGCCCCTTACCTGCTCCAATTCCCAACCCACACACACATACACTTGTACCAAGTTGGCTAAATATATCAGAGTCAAACATTTAACCAACAGCATAGAGACAAAAAGAAGGGGGGGGGGGACAGGAAGTGCTACATGGGTTTTAAAACAAGAGGAGGGCTTCCGATTGGTCAACTGGTGATTTGCTTGATGGCTGGGATGACTGGCTGGTTTCCAATTAGTGTCCTGATGAAGGACAGGAACCTGGATCAGAGTATAGCAGGTGGGCGTCTATACTTTCCGTAGCTGCATTTCTGCAGGACGCTCTCTGATTGGCCACTGACTGACGCTCTCTGATTGGCCACTGAGTTTGCCCAATCGCGTGACGAGCTGTGTCTTTGCCCATTTCCGCGTCGAACAGCCTGCAAACTACCTGGCGTTCTATCGCCATGCTCTAAGACAAACTCTAACCTTAACCAACTTCGAAAGAGTGCCTAAGCTTAACCGTCGAAAGAACTTGCCGTCACGCTCTAAGACAAACTCTAACCATAACCTACTTCGAAAGAGAACTAATCCCTTTAAAACTCAACACCAGACCAAAATACTTACTAAAATGGAGATTTGTATTTATTTATTTACTTTTTGCACTGAATGTGTTATCCTGTTGTGTGAAAGAGGACTTTGTTGAAAGTGTATTTTAATCGAATCTACCCTGGATAAAAACCATGGATTTAGACTCTGCTAGTGTTTTCTTTCTCCTTCAAGTGACACCCGTGAACAAAGCTAATTGCAGAGAAGCTGTGACCTTGAGGGGCTGAATAGAGACTTGCAGGATTCCGGCTGTACAGTTATCTGATGGTATACATTGTGTATTTCCAACCCCACTACGGGCAACCACCTTACTAGGATCTGATTATACAGCATGGGGTTAAACCGTGATAAGAGAGGTGAAGCCCCAGTCTCCCTCGACACTGCTCCCACAGAGAAAACGTGTTACCATCTACACAACACAAGCCTCTGAAAAACCGCACATCCAATTTCCTTGTAAACGGAATGTTTTTTGGGGTGTTGGGGGTGAATGGTTCTGCCCACCCCTGGGATGGAGTTACCCACCTGGAAATACGCATTATAAATTCAAAGACCGGCCTTGGATGTAACATGTGATATATTCACACAGCTAATAATAAAAAAAAAAGGCCACCCTCTTTCTTCATTCCATTCCAAAGACCCTAGAAGATGCAATGTTCATTCATTGTATTCATTCATGTTGTTGCTCTGATGTGATGATGTTATGAAATTACTTTGCACAGACACATACATATATGTTATCGTCGCTATTTTGACTTCCTTGTTGCTTTAAATGTATATTTTACTTTAGTAGAACTGAAATCTAAAATCATCTAAAAGTAAGCTAGTGGCCCCTGCTGTACCAGCCGTCATCAACAGCACCATTCCTCCCAGGTGTCAGGCATCATTCACTTCCATTCATTTTGAGGACCATGCCTAAATATCATACTTTATACTGAAGTATAAACAAACTAAATGTTTTTCACTTAAAGTGAGAAGTCACCTGATCTTGACCACCTTCTTACCACTACTCGATTATGGTGACTTACTTTACATGTATGCACCTGATCAGTACCTTAGAAAGCTGGATACTGTGTACCATTCTGCCTTACGCTTTGTCACGGGATGTGGCAATCGAGTGCACCATTGCACCCTATATGCCATTGCAAGTTACCCATCTCAACAAATACGGCGATTTTCTCGATGGCTCTCTCTTGTGCACAAAGCTCTGCTTAAACTGGTTCCCTCGTACCTAAGCGTGCTTCTGTGCACTAAGCAATATAAGTACCCTTCATTCTCAAGCTGCTCTAAAACTGGATGTTCCCTATATGAGAACTGAATTGGGAAAAGGGCTTTTAAATATGCTGCTCCTTCATCCTGGAACAAGATACAGGAGGACCTAAAATTACCAGGACTGGTCACCCTCTGAGAATTTAAAGCCATTTTAAAACCCTACGAATTCAGTTCCCTCGGACATTGCAACTGTGTTTGATAACTTGCCTGTTTGATAACTTGCCTGAAATTGGAGCTTGCTGTGAATGTTTTATCTGTATTTTATTGTGATGTTATTTTTTATGTTGAAACTTGCTGATGCCTTGCTTGGCCAGATCGCTCTTGAAAAAGAGATTTTAATCTCAATGATGCTTATCTGGTTAAATAAAGGATTTGATTGATTGATTGAACTATACAGCAATATTATTTTTTTTTCTGTGTGAAATGTACTTGTTTTTGGAGCTAATGCTGCCATTTTAGAGCTCCCAGTACCTACTGTCACCTCCTTCGAGTGCGTGGCTTTCTCATAAGATAAGATATTCCTTTATTGATCCCCTTGGGGAAATTCAGGCATCATAGCAGCACGGGGGAAGGGGGGGGGGGGGGTACAGGTAGTAAAAACAACACAAGCAGTGTAAACAAATAGGTCAATATAATTTACTATCTAACTAACTAAACTATATATTCACAGTATTCACAGTGTCACATAAGTTGCAGTATGCATAAGGTAGTTATTACCTGGGCCCACACCACTCTAGGTAGTCCTCATCTACCGCCCCCCCAAAAACCCCACCTCCTTTATGTCTGACCTCTGTCTGCACCATGTGCTCATCCACACTCCTGCTTGGGGACTTCAACATTCATGTGGACAACACCAGCTGCTCCACAGCCATTGATCTCCTCTCACTACTGGATTGCTTCAATAGCTCACAGCACACAAAAGGTCCCACCCACACCAAAGGCCACACACTTGATCTTGTCTGCTCCACTGGCACAACACCATCTGATTTACAGTGTCTCGACCTGGCGGTGTCTGACCACCATGCTGTCCTTTTCACCCTCCCTGCTTCCCTACCCAAGCTTCGAAATGCACGCACCATCACCTACAGGAACATCAAAACAGTCAGTGCACCAGCTCTGACCAACCTGCTAACCATCCATCTGGCTTCAGCTCCCCCCAGCACCCAGGTGGATGGTCTGGCTGCCCACTACAACTCCGCCTTATCCCACAGCCTGGACTCTCTTGCCCCCATCAAAACCCGGACTGTCACCTACACCCGTCATGCCCCTTAGTTCACCACTGAACTTCGCTCCCTAAAGGCTGTCGGTCGCCAATTGGAGAGGCTCCATAAAAGATCTGGCCTCACAGTCTACCTCGAGGCCTATAAGGACCATGTGCAGACCTACAAGGTAGCTCTCTCCAAAGGCCAAAACACAATACTATTCCACCCTCATCGGTAACCAGCAAAACCACCCCAGGACATTCTTCTCCACCATCAACCGGCTACTCCGCCCCCTTGATCCCCCCCGCCCATCTGTTGCCCACGACCTCTGCTCCAGGTTCCTTGTTTTCTTCCAGCAGATAGTGGTACCCCCCTCCTCCCCCTCACCTGCTCTTCCTCCTGGGTGTCCCCCCCAATGCAGCCTCTCCTCCTTCTCTCCGGTGGATGGTCCTCAAGTTTCCAGCTAAACAACTACTGTCCGATCTCCAACCTTCCTTTCCTTAGTAAAATCTTGGAAAGAGCAACATACATGTTTAACCATGAGCTCTATGAGCCTTTTCAATCCGGCTTCAGAACTCACCACAGCACAGAGACCGCCCTCATCAAAATCACCAACAACCTCCTCCTTGCAGCTGACTCTGGCCACATTAGCATCCTCATCCTCCTGGACCTTTCTGCAGCCTTCGACACAGTCTCCCATTCTAGCCTCCTCAGCACTCTCCTGGTTTCAATCCTACCTCACCACCGGTACACAGTTTATCACCATCTGCGATTCCAGTTCCACCCCGGCCCCAGTCAACCAAGCGTCCCCCAAGGTTCTGTACTTGGCCCAATTATGTTCACCATTTACATGCTCCCCCTCTGTCAGATCATCCGCCGCCATGGCCTCAGCTATGCCGATGACACACAACTCTACCTCTCCACCAAACCATCCACGCAGCCCCCCCCCACACTCCCTTGTCAACTGCCTCCATGAAATAAAAACCTGGATGTCATCTAACCTTCTCAAACTCAACAACAATAAAACTGAGCTCATGGTTGTGGCACCCAAGGCCCTGCTCCGGAAGGTTGGGGATCTCACCCTCGACATAGACTGCTACTCCATCTGCCCTTCCCCAAAGGTCTGCAACCTGGGCATTATCCTGGACTCCACCCTTTCCTACCAAGCCCATGTCAGTTCCGTCACCAAATCCGCCTTCTTCCATCTCAGAAATATCTCCAGACACCAACACTTTCTGACTCCACAGCTGAGACCTTCATCCATGCCTTTGTCACCTCCCGCCTGGACTACTGCAACGGGGTCCTGTCCGGGGTCCCAAGCAAAACCCTGGACAGGCTCCAGTATGTTCAAAATTCAGCTGCCAGGGTTCTAACCCGCACCAAACCCTGGCAGCACATCACCCCCACCCTCATCCACCTCCACTGGCTCCCCATCAAATCCTGCATCACCTACAAAACCCTCCTGCTCACCTACAAATCCCTCCACGCTCTGGCACCTCAGTACCTCACTGACCTCCTCCACCCCTACAGTCAGTCACGGTCCCTGCGATCCACGGACACTGGTCAGCTCTCCATCCCCCGAACCAGACTGCGGACCTTCGGGGACAGAGCTTTCAGTGTGGCAGCTCCCACCCTCTGGAACTCCGTCCCCGCAGAACTCCGCAACGCCCCAACTCTGGACTCATTCAAAAAACTGCTCAAAAAACTGCTCAAAACCCACCTCTTCAACTTGGCCTTTAACCCCTAATTTCTCACTTTGTATGTTGTGTCTGTCCATTATGTTTATTACTTTTGTTATTTTTTCCCCCTATGTAAAGCGACCTTGGGTCTTTTGAAAGGCGCTATATAAAATTAAGCTATTATTATTATTATTATTATTATTATTATTATTATTATTATTATTATTATTATTATTATTATTATTATTATTATTATTATTATTATTATTATTATTATTATTATTATTATTATTATTATTATTATTATTATTATTATTATTATTATTATTATTATTATTATTATTATTATTATTATTATTATTATTATTATTATTATTATTATTATTATTATTATTATTATTATTATTATTATTATTATTATTATTATTATTATTATTATTATTATTATTATTATTATTATTATTATTATTATTATTATTATTATTATTATTGTTATTATTATTATTATTATTATTTTCAAATTGTCACTAAAGGAACAATTTCTTCTGTAGTTTGTCCAACTGCTTTTATTTTTGCCTGACACCTGGGCGGAATGGTGGTGTTGACAGCGGACGACAGGGACAGCAGTGGTCACTAGCTTACTTTTACTGTAGATGCACTCACATTGAGGTAAGACTACTGAAACTTGACAAGCTCTACTAAAGTTAAATATCCCCTTAAGGCTGGTGAACCATCGTAGCCATTGTCACCTGGGTCCTGACCTTTTATAGATCAACGCTTTTCCAGGTGATACAATAGGTACATTCACATAATTGACTGGAACTGTTAATTAATGTAAGGCCTGTCTGACCTTGTCTTCTGAGCAAATGTCTTGATTCTACGTATTGTTTTGATAAATGTATAAATAATCTCTCCAAGGAGAACAAAGCTGAATATTCCGCCTTCATTGTCTTTCAGAAAAACACTTTGTGTCTGTTCCCATCTCATGTGATCTGTCTCACGTCTCACAAATCACTTAGCTATGGGACAGAAGTACAGCTGGCAGAAGAACAAGACATCTTGTCGTTACCTTGGTTACGATGTCATTATGAGAAAAGTACCCTCCTGAGAACCAGCTAAGAGTTTCAGTAAATCTGTCAATGTCTTTTAAAATGGGCAGATTCAGTAAGAGTCATTGCTCCCTTTTGTGAGGGTGTGCATACACAGTTGACAGGTGGATCCGCTGCGTGTTATGGAAATATGTCCATTGTTATGGGTGTACCAGTCAAATTACCATTCAGTTTAAAATTTAAATATTCTACATTCTGGATAAACAGATACAAGAGCTTATGCATTCAAAGTACCTTTCACACATCCCCAGCCCCATGTACGCACTGTATAGAGTAATGTATACAACAGACATTCCCATACACGTCAATGATCTGAGTTGTGCTAAACATGGAACAGAAAATAATCAAACCATGCAGAACCTGCATGATGCATCTGTCTATTATGACAAGCCACATAATAGAAGCACTACTGAAACACTGGCTATAATCACTACTGGACCACTGGCTAGAAGCACCACTGGACCACTGGCTAGAAGCACTACTGAACCACTGGCTAGAAGCACTACTGGACCGCTGGCTAGAAGCACCACTGGACCACTGGCTAAAGCACTACTGGATCACTGGCTAAAGCACTACTGGATCACTGGCTAAAGCACCACTGGATCACTGGCTAGAAGCACCACTGGACCACTGGCTAAAGCACTACTGAACCACTGGCCAGAAGCACTACTGAACCACTGGCTAGAAGCAGTACAGGAGCACTGGCTAGAAGCACTACTGGACCACTTCCTAAAGCACTACTGGACCACTGGCTATAAGCACCACTGAACCACTGGCTAGAGGCACTACTGAACCACTGGTCAGAAGCACCACTGGACCACTGGCTAGAGGCAGTACTGAACCACTGGCCAGAAGCACTACTGAACCACTGGCTAGAGGCACTACTGAACCACTGGCCAGAAGCACCACTGGACCACTGGCTAGAGGCACTACTGAACCACTGGCCAGAAGCAGTACTGGAGCACTGCCTAAAGCACCACTGGACCATAGGGATGCACCGATATGAAAATTTGCCACCGATACCGATTGTTCAACTAAAACAATCGGCCGATACCGATACCGATATTTGTGACAAAAATATATATATATATATATATATATATATTTTTTTTTTGTAATTATTTTTTTTGTAATATATATATTTTTTTCTATTAAACTACTGTATATTTGTGTTACAAATTGTGCTCACCGATATGAACATAGGCCTCTTTACTTACTTAAAAAAAGGAAACATCAAGAAATAGCACTATCTCTCTCCCAGTATGGTCGGCCAGGCTGCAGCTAGATACTAGTTCTCCCAGTATGGTCTACCGGGCTGCAGCTGGATACTATTGTCTCAACCAGAGCTCTCAACCAATGAAATTTTGATTGACAGTCGATTCTGCCAATTACGTCACACACTGCTTGCACCCGCCTCTGCTGTTACCACCAATCGGCAAGCGCGTATACATTTTTTACTTCCGCTTTTGTCCGCTATTGATTTTGACGAGAGCTGAGCTCGTCTACAACAACAACAACGTTAGATCCCAGCAGCGGCGCGGCCGACGTTTAGCTTTTAGCTCCGCATGATGACTAAACGAGGCATAATGATTTTACTGCAACGAATGTTATAATAAAACAAAGCCTTTCTATACATGTGTCTGATTGAAAACTATTAACAGATTGCAGAATGGGTAAAACTCAGGGCTCTATGAGCAACGGAAGGCACTGAGCTAGTATAAACGAGTAATGCTTGCTACGTTCGGGTAAATAATATGCTGATGTTATTGAACGTGTAACACTAACTATCTATCTAGGTCGTCCTAGAGTCATTCCGATCCTCCATGCATCTGGCTAGCTCGCCGGTGCATTCTGTTCCCGCATCTCTCCTGAGTACATCCACGTAGGTTAATGTGGGACGTCCTCGTGATCGATGCCCGTGTGTTGGTTCCCACAGCACAAGTTTGCTGGTTGGCATCTCATGGTGTCTCTGGCAGTGACCTGCCAGCCTCATTCTCCTGACTGCCACTTTATCGCTCACCTTTAGCACCCCCCCCATACAAGTTTGCATTAGTGACATGCTCATCCCTGTTGATGTTGAGCACCACACGCATCATTCTGGTGTAGCACCCATCCAAGGACTTCTGCAGGGTGGGCTTCAAGGTCCAGCATTCACTGCCATACAAAAGGACAGACTCAACTGTTGCATGAAAGAAGTTAAGCTTGATTTGACGGGGGAGGTTGGATTTCCACACACTGGTCATGCCGTTCACTAACTATATAACATTAATGCCACAAAACGAATGCATTTGTTAATCATAAGTAGTAACTTTGATGCAGTAGCTTGTGTGTGTGTGGGCCGGGGGCGGCGTTGTGCAGGTCGCAACGCGACTGAACTTTTTTTTGCCTTTTGACGCGACACAAATTGATGGATATTTATCGGCTACTGCCATCGGCACATTTGAGCTTATCGGCCGATAGGCCGATTGCAGTCAACAAGGCACTTATCGGCCGATACCGATACCCGACCGATACATCGGTGCACCCCTACTGGACCACTGACTAGAAGCACTATTTAAACACTGGCTAGAAGCACTACTGGACCACTGGCTAGAAGCACCAATGGAGCACTGGCTAGAAGCACTACTGGATAACTGGACAACTGGCTAGAAGCACCACTGGAGCACTGGCTAGACGCACTACTGGACCACTGGCTAGAAGCACCAATGGAGCACTGGCTAGAAGCACTACTGGACAACTGGACAACTGGCTAGAAGCACCACTAGAGCACTGGCTAGACGCACTACTGGACCACTGGCTAGAAGCACCAATGGAGCACTGGCTAGAAGCACTACTGGACAACTGGACAACTGGCTAGAAGCACCACTAGAGCACTGGCTAGACGCACTACTGGACCACTGGCTAGACGCACTACTGGACCACTTCCTAAATCACTACTGGACCACTGGTTGTGTTGCCTGCCTTTGATCTCTGGACACTTCCTGTTTTCCCTTTATTAGACGTTTGGCTACTTTGTTACTATCTATCGATCTACTTTTTTCAGCAGCAGTTTATGGCTGGATGTTGTGACATCATCAAGTAGCGATAAGCCTGCACTCCTTGAAACTGTTTTCATATAATCTAATCATAAAGAAATAACCTAGCTCAATGAGTAGGCTTGAAATAGAATCATGAAGAGATCACCACGCATAACATTATTTTAAGATGAGCTCTATGAACTGCTAAAGCAGTTAATTCTCAATCATCATTTAATCCGCTGCCAACCGCCGTCTCAGCTCAGTCCACTGATGCGTCGTAACGGCCAAGGGCGGTATCTGTGTCATCGTGTTCCCCCGCGAGGGAGATGTAAGGGTGCTTATTTCCTATCTATTCATTGTGCTATAGCTAGATGGGGGCAGTAGGGGTGGGGGGGAACACTGTACAACTGTACAAGCAAAACTGTACATTGGAATATTGACAACCATACTTGGTCATTTACTGTACATTGGAGGGGGTTGGGTTATGACATTTACATGGGCCAGTTTCAAATTGCAGTCTCCCGTAGGTGTTCTTTGAGAGTGTTTTTGAAAGTGGGTAGTGATTCACATTCCTTTACAGCTTTGGGTAGGGCGTTCCACATTGATGTGGCATAATTGCGAAACGTGTTTAGTCCCTTGTTTGAGCCGAAGCTGGGTTTAACATGATTTGTGGAGCTCCCTCTGGTGTTGTGATCGTGGTATTCACTGACCTTTGGGAAGTATTTTGACATGTACATCGGTACCTTGGTTGTGTAGTGTATCTTGTAGACCAGGCCCATTGCAAGTTGCTGTACTCTGTCGTCTACTCTAAACCATCCTAGGTTGTCAAAGTGGGCAGGGGTGAGGTGGGTTCTAGGAGTAAGGTCAAGCAGTAGTCTGACCAGTTTGTTTTGAGATGTTTGTAATTTAGTTTTTAGCGCCTTTGAGGTGCTTTGGTACCATGAGGTGCAAGCATAGTCGTAGTACCCTTGTATGAGTGAGAGGAGATCCGGTACAAGTGTGTGTGTGCGTGTGTGTGTGTGTGTGTGTGTGTGTGTGTGTGTGTGTGTGTGTGTGTGTGTGTGTGTGTGTGTGTGTGTGTGTGTGTAGGACTCGCCAATGTTGTTTCCAATGTAAGTTGTCTTCCTAACCTAATGACTTATGTTCAGTCCGTATTCCATCCAAAGACTGTGTCCAGGCTTGATAATCACAGAGGTTCAATTCTCAATGGCTCACGCGCAAGTCCATCCGCAGACGGTGCATTGAAATAGAGAGAAAACAAGTAGATTTTGGTTGTTTTCCGGTGTAGTTACTCACAGGAGAAAACACAGAAAGCATTTCAACCCATTATCTGTTGTTGGTCATGCTGCTCAGTTGGAAACGGGCCAACACATATTTCAAAATGACCTAACACACTGTCTGTGTAGTGTCTTGCTGCTGTACTGCGGCGTGTTGGAGCTCAGTGGTGGGTTATTGCCATACGGTTGCTGATCTCACTCAGATGGGGGGGGGGTGGGGGGGTGGGCAGCAGTGCTAGTTGCCCACTCACATGTGGGTGTACGCATCTCTCTTGAGTGCCGATCTAGTTTTGCTTTTATAAACATGTTGTGGAGGCAATATTGACATATTTTGACATATTATTCCTTTTCATATTGATAGTTGTCTGATAGCATACTATTGTATCAAATACCAGTAATCACCAGTAGCTTCAACAATGGTACAATAACCATGACTAATTACCCCCAACACAAGCCCACTAAGCAATTAAATTACCACACACACACACACACACACACACACACACACACACACACACACACACACACACACACACACACACACACACACACACACACACACACACACACACACACACACACACACACACACACACACACACACACACACACATTAAACACTGCATTGTGTTTTTTTATGGAAAATCCAGGGTATGCAACATGAAAAGAAATGCTGATCACACTAAAATAACATCTAGTTTCCAAAATGTTTGTGTTGCCAATCTACCGATCTTGAACCCTGCCCTCTGTTCTTGATCCTCCGATCACAACTGTTGCTCTTGTCGGACAAACTACTGTAGCAACATTGTGATCTGAGGATCAAGAAAAGAGGGCTACGTTTGAGATCGGTCAACGATGTACGTCACCAGCAGGACGTCCCGGCAGCTCGCCAGGCTAAGGTGCCTACTGTACCATGTAACCACAAGGTCCTGGGGCTCTAATCACCCCCTGTGTTTCCTGTCATTCTTCACTATTTAATGAACAGCAGTGATCCCAACAACAAGTGGTTTGTTTTTAAGTGATATCAGTGATCATCTTCCTATTTTTGTGATCTTACATAATGTTAAGCTTTAGGAATATTTCGCCTAAAGGTACATGCCTAAGTAAATGGAAGATTGCTCCACTTCTGCATGGTCAATTTGCATGTTCTTGGTATCTAGGAACATCTAGGGACCTGGGGGTATGTATTTCCAGTGTCAGAAATTGTTACTAGATTACTAATTGTCTGTTACTAGGCTGAGTAAATTGTAATGAAGAAAAGGAGAATATAAATTATGATTTATTTTTGCATCTTTGATGGTGAATAATACCATGTTAAATCTGCGGGGTACGAGAACATGCTCACTGAGCTCATTCACCACCTTATTGAGATCATGTGTACAAAAAATCTTAAGCAAATTAATAAAGGGAAGATGATTAAACAGAAGGACTTGTAGATACAGTAATTAATGATAATCGATTTTTAATTATAAATTCATATTTGACCTTGAACTTGACCTTGACCTTATTATGGCCAAATCATACATCTATGGATAGGGAAAATGCTCCTCTGTCCAATGACAGGGTTGAATCTGGATTTAGTCGTTTCCTTGCGGTTTTACAATAATTAGCATTTTCAGATAAATTCGTATTCCCGATAAATCGTATAAAACATCGGTAAAAATGAAAATATACACTTTGACTACTGTTTTTGATAGGGTGATGGTCTTTACTCTTGGCTACAAAAAATAGATATTTAAAAATATTAACCTCTTAACCCATTACACACATTTGTAAGAATTAGGACACCAGAAAGAATGGAAGCCTTAAAGATGGACCTTACAAACTACAATGGGATGAGGTGTATGTTCACGATCCAAATCAGGCATATGATGCATTTTTGTTGACGTTCACAGTCAGAGCTATACAACAAACACTGTCCTATTAGAAAGTGCTGGGTGAAGGATACATTATTAGGAAAGCCATGGATGACTAAAATAATGCAAAGGGCATGCTGAGAACCAGTAAAAGCAAAGACAAATATAAGCTGTATAAGAATAAACTGACTTGCATTATGAGAGTACAGAAGAAGCAATACTACAATAAAATATTAGAGGACAGTACAAATTATATACAAAAGACAAAGGATAAAAAGAATATGTTTAATAATCTGATTAATGGTAATATCAGTTCCTTTGTGAGGTAATTGAAATTGATATAATTGAAATTGTAATAAATTCAAAAACAAAAAACATCAACTGATATAAACTCCATTGCCATGGTAATTATTAAATAAGTAATTCATTCTATTGTAAAACCTTTGACCTATATTATACAATCTGTTATTTTTTTTTATCAAAAAGGTGTTTTTCCTAATAATATGAAATAAGCAAAGGTAATTGCAATATTTCAAAATGGAGATAAGCATCAAATGGACTATTATAGACTGGTGTCTCCACTTCCTAAATTTTCAAAAATATTCGAGAAATGATTTGTGAAACAACTGGATCTTTTCATTGGCAAATACAAAATATTGAGTGAACACCAGTATGGGATTAGGGAAATTAGAACTACATATGCAGTGATGGAGATGGTAGAAGAAATAACAAAGGCAGTTGAAAATGACGAGTGTTCTATTGGTATTTATATTGACCTGCAGAAGGCTTTTGATACAATAATATCACAGCATATTAGTGATAAAATTGGAGAAGTATGGCATACAAGGTATAGCTAACTCTTGGCTGAAGAGCTACTTGGAAAACAGACATGTGTGCAAATGAATCAGGATTTAGGAAGGCCACCTGAGTACCCCAGGGATCTGTGATAGGTCCAAAACGTTTTATACTTTATATTATATGTGCAATGTTGCTGAACTGTTAAAGTTTGTTATTTTTGCAGACGATACCTATTTATATTGCTCAGTAAGTAATTTAAAGGAACTTCTGTTTATTGAAAGAGAGCTGGAAATTATCAACTTGGTTTGATGTTAATAAATTGTCTCTCAATATTAAGAAAACTAAATGTATGGTTTTTGGTAATCGAAAAGAAATAGAGGTGGATAACGAGTAAAAAAATATGTGATGTAAAAATAGAAAGAGTTTCTGAGATAACATTTCTAGGGGTAGTTATTGATCAGAAACAACATGTTATATATTCAAGGGAAAATATCTAAGTCAGTAGCAATCCTGTATAAATGTAAGGATATATTAAACTAAAGCCTTGTACATCATTTACTGCTCACTTACTTCCTTACATATCTTACTGTGTGGAAGTATGGGGGTCGACATTAAAAAATACTGTAAATCCGATAGTCTTACTGCAAAAGCGGGCCATTCTGAGCCTTTATAAGACTGGTTACTATGACCACACAAATCCACTGTTTATAAAGTCTCACTCTCATGTTATGACATTTAATGATTTGGTTTATTATAAAATTATGCAAATAATGTACAGAGCTAAAGCAAAGTTACTCCCGGACGGTTGCAAATGTTTTTTTCAATACATGAAAGAAAATATATTTGAGAGACATTTGTAAATGTACTGTTCAAAAAGCTAAGAAAATGGTTTGCATAGCTATTTTTGAAGATTACAAATGTGAATAATTATTTTTTTTGTTATTTTCTTTTAGAATATTGTTTTGGAGTCTTAATTTTATGCTTCAGTCTGTACCTTTTCAGTCACTAACAAATGAAATATTGTTGAAATATTGATTGTGCATTATTGTATTGTGTCGTGTGATGACTGAATAAAACTACTACTACTACTACTAGCTGACAAAACGGTATACAGATGCGTTCTACAGATGTACGTGCAAAGCAAGTGTACTCTGGATGACGACACAGAGGACAGGACATTTTTTTGTTTATCTTTCAATCCATCTATGTGTCTTTCCATCTGTCTGTCTGCATCTGTCTCTGTTTTTATGTCTAATTAACATCTAATTAAATCACTGGAAACACTTACCCGAGTATCGTCTGGAGGTTCATGGCTAAATATACTGGCTAATATTATATATCGCTCTCTGAGAAAAGAAACAGCCTTGTGTGCATCGTTACACATGGTACAGTAGCAGGGTAGTATTGCTCATCTGACATAAAGGGGAGATGTCAATAAATGTTTGCCACTGCGATAATTGAACCCTTGCACTGAAGATCCATCTCAAACCCATACACTACCCGTGTATTTGCAGTTATAAAGTCAATCCAAATCACTTGGAATGTGAATGCAATATATCACAAGAAAGTACTGAACCCCTACTGTATTTAATTGTGATCAGTGCACATATGTTTGAGTCTACTAACACCCAAACTGTGAAATAAGACAACCCAGTACAATTTTACACCCAGCTCATATTCAGAAACTGTGCCTTTAAACGAGCCGTTTGGATTTCCGTCTTTTTGTGATGTCACATGAAAAGGCCCATTGTGCAGTCCTTGACTCGTGTGTGCATGTGAAAAATGTGTGTACAAAATGGTGGCTTGCTCGTAAACTTTCTCTTTTCTACCAAAAGTTTAGCCTAAAATATGTTTTGGACAACATCTAAGCAGGGCCGGACTGGGGAAATAATTCATACCGGGAGATATAGTGCGAAATATAGCCCCAATCAGGCCACTTTTTAAGCGGGGGGTCTGGGGGTCCCCCACCAGGATTTTTTTTGTTACAAAGACTTAATTTCCTGCATTCTGGTGAATTTTAGTGCATGTGAATCACAAACTAATGAGCCAACAATTGCTTAGTACAATGTACTGTTATGAACCTCAAATAAAACTATGCTACTCTCTCCACCTTCAAAAAGAAAAAGCAAGAGCACAACATATTTTTCTATTTACTATTATAATACAGTTAACCACTCTCTCCACCTATTCAAACAGAGCAAGAGCACAATACCATATTCACTTTACTGATGCACTACCCATCAACAGTTAAAATAGCCCTTTACACAAACATTAAATAACAGACCTTTCATTACAATACTATAATAACAGCCACTGCCAGAATAGTGACACATGTATCGCGTGTGGTGAGCACACGCATGCATGCACAACGAAGACAGAAGATTGCATTGTCTCAATCATTTTAACTATAAAATGAGCTCAAAGTATGAGCTCACCGACTGAAATTTCCAACAAAAAGCATCAATTGTCAAATAATATTGATCGCATTAACTAGACTAGATGTTTTTGAGGAAATTAGAAAGGGGACAACAACTTAACCCTTGTGTCTGATCAGATTCTTATTTTTTTGATAACTTTGCAGTGATTATGTTTGTAGCCAATATATGTGGCAAAGGTGTGTAATCTTTGAATGATCTTGGAATTATTTTGACTTTCTCTTTCATAAATTGTTTATTCAACTTCAGCCCCAATCATAACCACCACATAATGTTTTTTGTAATGTCAGATTTAACAACTCCTTTCAGAAAAGTGGGAGTATTTCAGCTAGCTAACATCCACATGTTTATTTTTATCACTGACTAACCTGCTGGTTCCTTGACCTTGGTGCAAGAAACCATTTGATAAATGTTGCCGGATTTAGCAGCATCTCTCTTTTTCTTTGTTTTATCCCTCTCTCCTCCACCCTCTCTCTTTCTTCCACTGTCCATTTTGACATCAACGTTAATTGACTTTCGCTCTACTGTATCTCTCCGAGTCCCTCACTACCTGGCTCAGTGCCTGGCTGTTATTCTGCATCTGAGTGCCATCTAGTATTGTACCCATTCTGCAATCTGTTAAATAAAGTTTTTCATTCATTCATTCATTCATTCATTCATTCATTCATCTGCCATTCCATTCGCTGCCTCCGCTGTCAATCAGTTGTATCGCCTGGTCCAGCCTCCACCAATCACAAGCGGCAGCACGGCTCCATTGTGTGTGTGTGATCCGCGTGAGGGAGAGAGAGAGAGTCAGATAGTTCTCCAACTCTGTCGTAGACAGTGAAATCCTGGTTGTTCCCCACCCACCTAGGTTATCTAACTATCGCGCCGCGCCGCCGCCACAACTAGAAACAATGGCCTGGCAAAAAAACAACAACATTATAATATTTTTTTTTCTTTTTTTTTTTATATATAATTTTTTTTTATCTGTGCAGGCCAGGCCACCGGGAAAACTCCCGGTGCTCCCGATGGCCAGGGCCTGCATCTAAGTATGCCATTTATGGATATTGAGTCCTATTTGAGCTGCAACGCTTAGTTTGACAGTTTGATCTGAACTTTGTTCACTTGCAGTTATGAAATAGCTGGATCTTGAGTCATATTTGATCTGTCAAGTTTGACAGTTTGACCTAAATTTCGTTAGATCGCTCACATGCAGGTCCGGCGTGTGGCTTTGGTGAGCGGGAGTAGCTCATTTGCATAGCCTACTTGTGTTTCTTTCAGCAATACAACTTAATTACATGTTTAGGGAACCTCAAATACCTAAAATAACTTGTTGAAAAGTTCAACTCAATTATCCATGCTCAACCTGCAACCTGTGTGTGTGTGATTAGCAGTGTTGTGCTAGTTACTGAAAAATAGTAACTCAGTTACTTTACTAGTTACTTCATTTCAAAGTAACTTCGTTACTGTACTAGTTACTTACACCCAAAAGTAATGAGTTACTGTGAAAAGTAACTATTTAGTTATTTAAAAAAAAAAAAAAAAAAAATTGCTCAAGTCCCATGCCCCATATACTCAAAATCGGTTGATCAACTTGACAGTTTCCATTCACATCACCGAACTCTGCTAAGCAATGTGGTCTAGAGCGTTTCATTATATATTCCCTCCCCGCTGTATGTATATTTCTCTCCCACCCACCCACCCCCTCCTAATGTACAGTCCCCTCCTCATCATATGTATATACTCTGTCAGGATCTAGGGGTAACAGTACTGTATATTTGAATACCGCTTATGTCACAAATGTATCAGTACTAAATACCTATATGTCCCTATGCCATAAATGTCATGTATGTTGTGTATGTCATAAATGTCTATATGAATTGAAAATGGGGGACCCTGATGGAAACAAGACAAACGTCTTTCTCAGGTCTGCATCCCCTTAACAATTGTATGTATTGAGCCGTACTGTATTGTACCCATTCTGCAATCTGTTAAATAAAGTTTTCATTCATTCATTCATCCATTCATTAATTCATTCATAACCATCTTGCAGCGTTGTTTAAGATATCAATCAAAGCATTGCAACGTTAGAATAGTTAGGATATCAATTGTGCATGAAAGGACTATATTTATATTGTTTGATTAGTATTATGAGATTCCCTGGCAGCTTTCGTACAGTCAAAATCCGTTGATCTTGAGTTTCAGTGAACACATTGCACTCACCGTCACCAGTCTGCGGTGGTCGAGATGTAACGTTAGTCCAGTTGACTCCAGCAGCCCTTCAAACATGTTCTTTATCTCGTTTCCATGTTGTATATTAATTATCTCTCCAAGTAGTTGCTAAATGGTTTGTTAGTTCGTTATTATTACTGCGTTCTTATTATGTAGATTCATAGCGAGCGTCCTCTTGTTGTTTACTGTAGAGAGCGACTATTTCTTTCAGAACGTCAGTGGCCAATCAGAAGTGCGAAAACAGAATGAGGCTACGGAAAGAAATAATAATAATAATAATACTTCGTTTTATATAGCGCCTTTCAGTCTACAGTAAACAAAACAAACGCAGGCGAAATAAGGACGCTCGCTATGAATCTACATAAAAAGAACGCAGTAACGAACTAACAAACCATTCAGTAACGTAAGTAGCGTTACTGAATTTCAAAAGTAATGCGTTAGAGTACTAGTTGCGGCAAAAAGTAACTTCGTTTCTGTAACGCGTTACTTTGTAACGCGTTAGTCCCAACACTGGTGATTAGTTGATCATTAATAACCAATTTCCATTTTAAATGTTCATGCAATCCAGAGTAGAAGACAAGGCTACCCTGAGTAAATACGTCAACACGAGGCCACTGAACACCTCGACTACCAAACACATCACACCGAAGGCGCAGACAGGCTGCTTTTGTAAATAAGAATTTGTTCTTAACACTTTGAGTGCCACGGACGCGATTTGTCATTAGTTCATGCCGCCAGTTGAGTGCCACCAACGACATATAGCGTTTGTTTGTCGTATTTTTTTTAATTCACGATTTGAATTCATATTTCATCAATCGAGCCTCACGCTAGTGTTGCAGACTCTCTCTGAGCTCAATTGGGAAAATACCGCCCCCTATCGTCTCTCCCTGTGTAACTGCACCCCATTGGTTTAGACTGATGGGGGGGGGGTCCAGCCTCCTCATGTTACTTCTCCGTCAAGCCATCTGAAGAGACCCAAGTTGATCACCGAGGCGGAAACACGTGGAATACATATTTACAGTACCCAACGTTGGATCAATAAACGCGATCGATATTTGGAATGGCGATCAGGAATAGGAATAATCTTTTTGGATAACATCTGATCTGAGGTAAGCAATTTATTTTACCAGTCTTGGGATAATCTGATCTGTTTTCTCTCAGCGTGTGCCCCATGTGTGTGTGTGTGTGTGTCTGTGTGTGCGCACTGATCAGGAAATGAGATAATATATTTTTCAGATCGCTTCTATAGCGTGCATAAATACACATATACTATCGATAATCTAGCGTTTATTTGAAAACGATTCATAAATAGGCCGAAAAATGTCAACGTTTTTTGTGTATGCCAGAATATTCCAGTAAAGGGCGATTATCACGGAATCTCTATATTTTCCTGAAAAACGAGGGCTTTTCAAAATGCTATAAAGCGGAAATGAACCGATTAAAAAACAATCCGTCTCGACAATGTTGACTGCAAACAAGTCATTGACGGGCAGATTAGACACATAGCCATCATTTAAGACAGAGATTATGCGTTCACAACGCTATCATTGAAGTGGGTGGTGGCATTCAACAGGGTTTTACCACGCTAACAAGTGGCAACCAAAGTGTTAATTGCTTGCCTGGATAAATAAAGGTTAAATAAAAATAAAAAATAAACATCAAAAGAAGCCGTGGCGAGTCTAATGTCAAGGCTACACTGTTGTGCAATGATTCCTAACTCTGGTGTTGTCTGTATCTTCTTTTGAAAGGCAGCCCCCCCCTCCCCACAGACCTACCTGGTCTAAATATTTTCAGTACATTTTCAACTGGGGGATGCTACGGTGGAAATTCATGGTTGGTTTTAAAGTATGCTTTTAATTAATCACTGACTTTCCCTCTCAATATCACACACACACAGACACCAACACAGAGTGTTGCCTGCTTGATTAATCCCAGCAGGCTGTTCGCTCTTTGGGCCGGTTGAGCTGCCTGTGATACAAAAACAAGAGCGAGAGTGATGCGTTGTCTGCCCACTTTGATCCTGCACCAGCCCACACCCTCCTGGCTGTGACTATGTTGTGGCTATTTATGCAGGCTAGTCTCCAATTCAGATTTTTTGCACAAATGTATTTTAAACAGATTTCAGATTATGTCCAATACATTTTCCAGTCGTGATAATCCATTAAAACTCCCATTAGTTACTTACAACCATGTTGTAGGAAGAACTGACGCCCCTGTCCTCTCCCCTCCCCTCTGAATGAGCGGGATCATCCCTATGTTCCCCGGGTCCTACAGTATGTTCCCCGGGACCTATGTTCCCCGATTGATTGATTAATTGATTGAAATATTTATAAATTTTTATTATTTTATTAATTATTAATGTCAGCCTTGTTTCGAACTGGTTAAGCTTAGGCCCTCTTTCGAAGTTGGTTAAGGTTAGAGTTTGGAATCAGGGCTGGTGGTCTAACATTTTCAATCAATCAATCAATCTGGGAACATAGGACCCGGGGAACATAGACATGCTCCCGAATGAGCTACCAGTTGATCTCAGGCCATGCTCTCTGCACCTGTGCGCACACATTTTGTCAGTGGAAAAAGCGAGCTCAAATCGAATGTAAAAAAAACCGCAACATTTATGGAGAAGGGTAGATTACAGGATATTCAAAGATGTGTTGCATCTGTCTGCTTTGTGAAAACACCTGAGGTCCGGTAACGAGGTCTACTGTATCGACTTTCCTGAAGCAGACGAAATAACTGAAATGGATCACCATTTCCGGGTAGAACAGAGCTGATTACAAAAGCATTGTGTTGCAGGAGTGTCACACATCCCACTAAGGGTTAAGTCCAATCTCTTGCTAACCATTTGCTGACTAATATTTAGTACAGCAAACCTGGAGTTCTCTCTCTCTCCTTCCCCCTCCCTCTATATGCCTCTCTCTCTCTCTCTCTCTCTCTCTCTCTCTCTCTCTCTCTCTCTCTCTCTCTCTCTCTCTCTCTCTCTCTCTCTCTCTCTCTCTCTCTCTCTCTCTCTCTCTCTCTCTCTCTCTCTCTCTCTCTCTCTCTCTCTCTCTCTCTCTCTATCTTGTTCTCCCACATGGAGAACTGTGTGTGAGTGTCTGTCTTTCTTTGTAGCCTCTCTCTCCCCCCATCTCCCTCTGTATGTGTGTATCAGTGGAGGCTGCTGACCAAATTTTTAGGTGAAGCACAAATTATTATATTATATTATATATTAAATAATATTTTTAAAACATCCCCCACTGTGTGTCAGTGGTCAGTGGACACAGATGAAAACATATTAACATTAGGTGACAGCGCACCTGACCAGATGAAAACATATTAGGTGACAGCGCACCTGACCAGATGAAATCATATTAGGTGACAGCGCACCTGACCAGATGAAATCATATTAGGTGACAGCGCACCTGACCAGATCAAAACATATTAGTTGACAGCGCACCTGATCAGATCAAAACATTTTAGGTGACAGCGCACCTGACCAGATCAAAACATATTAGGTGAAGGTGACAAGGAAGCCACAGACTCATACCCTCCCGACACTCAACTAACCGCCTCGGACAGTCCTTCATACCAGTGGCCATCAGGCTCCACAACAGTGGGCAGCGACTGCTGCCAGACATCGACCTAGAACTAATAGGAACCCAAGTAGGACAATAACACTACCTTATGCATACTGCACCTTATGTGGATACTGTGATACTGTGAATAATGAATAATGTATATTTCAGTTAGTTAGATAGTAAATTATATTGACCTATTTGTTTACACTGCTTGTGTTGTTTTCACTACCTGTACCCCCCCCCCCCTTCCCCCATGCTGCTATGATGCCTGAATTTCCCCAAGGGGATCAATAAAGGAATATCTTATCTTATCTTAAAAGGAAAGATGAAATTACCTACCTGGGTTCCATCCTATAGAGGCAAATCTTTCCTGTGACAAAATGGGATCCAATGTAATAAAACTAAGTCAACCAACAAACTAGATTCCTGTACCGGATCTCCTCTCTGGTAAACAAGAATACCTTGAAGACTCTAACAGGAGCACTCATTCAAGGGTACTACGACTATGCTTGCACCTCATGGTACCAAAGCACCTCAAAGGCACCAAAAACAAGATTACAAACATCACAAAACAAACTGGTCAGACTACTGCTTGACCTTACTCCTAAGACCCACCTCACCCCTGTCCACTTTGACAACCTAGGATGGCTTAGAGTAGACGACAGAGTACAGCAACTTGCAATGGGCCTGGTCTACAAGATACACTACACCACTAAGATACCCATGTGCATGTCGAAATACTTCCCAAAGGTCAGTGAATACCACGACCACAACACCAGAGGGAGTTCCACAAATCATGTTCAACCCAGATAAAATAATTTAAAAAGTAAAAAAAAAAAAAAAAAAAAAATACAAAATAAAAAAAAATTTAATAAAAGAAAATAGTCATAACTTAGAAATGAGATTGCATAGGTCTATGAATCGATATCGCGATTTTGTTTCGATTAATTGCCCAGCCCTACAGAGTGTACAGTAAGTTAGCTTGGTGATTATCATTGTGATGTAGGCTAAGCTGGCTAGCTACTGTTAGCATACAAGCACTGTAGCCTACTTACTTTTTCATCCACAACGTTTTTTCTGATCCAGATGCATAAGTCCACTTCTTCATGTTGCTCAGTTGCTGGTTTATACTTCGGTCCTAATGTTGGCGCAAAGTTTAATTTAGCCTGACTTGACTTGTTATAGCTGTACATCTTACTAACTACTAAACAACAACTTTCTCATAGTCTCAATGTTCACATAGTCAAAACGGGTCCAGCTGCATGTCCGGAGGATAGGTTTAGCTCGGGCCAATCTCAAGTTTCTCAAGTTTCTTTATTAGTTGTCATACAGAAGTACAGAATACTTTTATACAAAATGCTTCTTTATGTTACATTTTGTATAAAAGTATTCTGTACTTCTGTATGACAACTAATAAAGAAACTTGAGAAACTTGAGATTGGCCCGAGCTAAACCTATCCTCCGGACATGCAGCTGGACCCGTTTTGACTTTGCAATGCAGCAATCTCTGATTGGATTTGCAAGGCTGCCAATCATATTCAACCTCCGTGTATTGGATGTCAAGGGCTGTCAATCAATCAACCCTCCATTCAATGGCAAGAGTTTAACTGCACAGACCGTGCTTAGATGAAGTTAATAGCCTATTTTGATTCGCTGTTATTTATTATTTATTTAACAATGGGTCACACCTGTGAAGTTTTCTTCACGAATAATTACTGCAGGCAATACTGCAGTGCAATTCACTGGCATTTTTTTACAGAGGAAAACATTTATAATAAAAAAAAAATAATAATAATAATTTAAAAATATATATATATATATATATATATATATTTTTTAATATATATGTATATGTAAATTAATAATAATTATGAATTATGAGTGAATTTGTGTTTCACGTGTTGTCATAGAGAAACCTCCACTGGTGTGTATCTCTATCTCTACCCCATCTCTCTCTCCCTCTGTGTGTGTGTTATGTCCCTCCCCATGGGAGAGATACTCTAAAGCTGTGGTTATGGACTTTGTGATTGTCTGTAGCCTACTACATTATTATATTTCTATGGTTATGGGCATTACTATATTTGTTTTGGGGTTTACTACATAAATTATCTTTGTACTGATGAGCTGTCTGTAACATCGGCTACTATAGAGACACTTAATGCATTTGAATTGCCAGGGGAACTTATGAATGACATTTTAGTTAACCTCTTAAGCCTGATCGACCCGGTACCAGTACAAGGTTTATTTCACGTCATCAATAGATCAATACAGTTAGTATTAAGTAATGTTGCGTTTAATTTTTTGATATAGCCAAGAGTAAATACCTTAACCCTATCAAACCAGCAGTCAATTGTATATTTTCAGCACTACGTTTGTTTACCAATGATTTTAAGTAGGGATGTCCGATATTATCGGCCGATATTGGCATTAAAATGTAATATCGAAAATGATCGGTGTAACTGAGGGGTACAATTCCCTGACTGTATTGTTAGATATGATATTTAATACCACTACCTCTTGTACTTTAACTTCTGGCCATCCAGTACATGATATAAGTATGATGAACACTTTCCCACCTGATGAAACGAATCCACACAAATGTACCAAATCGAAGGTTTAATGTAGCAAAGGGTACATACAACGGTCACTTAATTACATTTATGATTTGAAATATGAAATATGCACTTTTATGGCAAATGAGTATTCGTAGGTAAATCAACATTGAATGTCCAATCTCTGGTTACGCAGGGAGTAAGTATACAACCTGGAATATTTAGGAAACGATAGCGATGGTACTTAGATGATTATAGCTGGATACACTAAGGGGGGGGGGGGGGGGGGGGGGGGGTCCCGCTGGTTGTAAGACAGTAGGAGGGGGGGGGTTAGAGAAGCCGCTGGCGGTATCCCATCTGGCCGACGGTGTCTTGGGAGAATCCAAAGTCTTGGACACGGTGCCCACAGAACCTCGGTCCGCAGACGAATACAGCTGGACCCTCTGTGGACGGTAGCTGCCGGTCCACAACGGAGAGACGTGAGGCGACCTCACTGGTGTAGAGCGCCGTCTCACCTGGAGTCCTCTCCGGGGGGTAGTTCCAACACTCCGCAGTGTTGGCCTTTATCCATGGAATAATCAAAGCACCCAAAGCATAATCCAAGCCGTGGAAGGCTCGCCGTCGTCCGGGTAGAGTAATCCAATATACAGGTCCAGTCGCTCTTGGCCCGGAGCTCCTCGGATGCAAGCACCACTAGGGGTCTGCCCAGCCTGGTTAAGCGTCCAGATAACGTCAGGAACGATGGGGGTACTGATAACTTTAGAACTCTAACCGAACGATGCACCATACATAAATAGACTATTATTAGCTTAATAGAATACGTCCAACTCGACGGTATAGTGCCAAACTATGACTATTCAACTATTAATCTACATGATATCTCAATGCCTATTCTGGGCCAAGTAGGCCTTACTACACCACACGTGCGTCGTGGGGAGGCTTTGCGTCTGTCACTCTGTTGGAGGGTAAAGAACTGGACTAAAAGGAAGTTCTACTTTACTTGCGCCATATATATATGCGCTATGAACAAATAGTACCATTCGTATTTCGCCCGACATATTCCTGCGCGGAACCGGGGCTTGCCACAACATGTTAGGCGGCACGATTTAACTTGGACCTAGGGGTATGGCAACCTGGCGCCAGGTTCTCGTCCAATGGTAGAATGAAACTATTATGGGCTGTTTAGTAGACTAAAGGGATATTCAGTGCATATTGTACAAGGAATATACAGGGGATATCAAACGATATACAAATACAATTAAATATATATATATAAATAAATATATATATTCGGTTTAATCTGATCCTTCACAACAGCCGCCCCCTAATTAGTCCCACCTAATTAGCTAAGCAGAGACAGATTAACCGCACTGTCTACCACTCAAGGTCCGCTGTAAGGGTCAGTCAACTCACAAAGTCATGGGGTCATGGTCATCATCGATAGTATCTGGGAGTCGGGGCAGTTCTATGAGCCTCGCCACGGGACGTGTGTAGGTGCGCCCTTGGACGAGTACTTCAGCTGCTCGGACCTTGCCATCGGCACCGGTGATCACTTTGCTTACGCGGCCAGCCGGCCACATAGCTCTGGGTAGTGACTGGTCAATAATCATGACGACTGTTCCTTCTGTCAAATTGTCTCTCTCTTTTACCCACTTCTGGCGGGTCTGTAGAGACGGTAGGTAGTGAAGTAGGAAGCTGCTCCAAAACTTGTCAGCTAGTACTTGGCTGTACCTCCACATTCTTCGGCCGTTCGCTTCTTCAGGCCTGTACATTGTCTGGGGTAGCGCGGGGTCCAGCCGCCCCATTAGGAGTGTGTTGGGGGTGACTGGGTCGACATCTGCTACATCACTGGAGACGTAACCGAGGGGCTTTGAGTTCAATACTCCCTCGATCTCCGTGAGGACTGTCATTAGGACTTCCTCCGCCACAGTCTGGGCTCCAAGTACGGCGTACAGGGCTGTCTTTATAGAACGTACTTCTCGTTCCCAGGTTCCACCGAAGTGGGGTGCGTTCGGGGGATTAAACTGGAAGTCAATCTGGGATGGAGCGAGGTGGGTCTTAAGTTCTGGGCCCATAGCTTGGAAGCTCTCTCTCAGCTCTCTTTCTCCGCCTTTGAAGTTGGTCCCGTGATCAGACAACAATGTAGACGGTTTTCCTTTCCGTGATGTGAATCTCCGGAAGGCCATAAGGAATGAGTCTGTGCTCATGGTCGGAAGGAGCTCGATATGTATCGCTCTGGTGGTCATGCATTTGAATACAATACCCCACCGCTTCTCGGTGCCTCTTCCTCTCTTTATATACAACGGGCCAAAGCAGTCCATGCCTGTGGAGTGGAATGGCTTGTCGCCGATTCGGAGGCGACAGGGGGGTAAGTCAGCCATCCGTGGTATGCTGGGCTGCGCGCGCCACTTACGGCAGTCTAGACAGGTTCGCTGGAAGCGCCGTACTGCTTCTCTCCCTTGCAATATCCAATAACGACGTCTGATCTCCGCGAAGACTCTCTCTGCTCCTGCGTGGTGTACATCCTCGTCGTATTTCTTTATGATCAGCTCTGTGACCTTGTGTCGGCTGTTCAAGACGATCGGGTACTTAATGTCATCTGGTAGATCGGGGGCTCTCCGCAGGCGACCACCCACTCTGATGAGATTATGGGCGTCACTCTCTGGTGCCAGGTGAATCAGTCTGCTGTCTGATGGGACGGGGTTTCCTCCCTGTAGACAGTCTAGCTCATCGGGGAACGAGTCTCTCTGGGCTCGTTGTAGTAGAAGAAGTTCTGCTTCTTCGTAGTCAGCTGCTGACATGTCAGTGGTGGACTGAATCTCTGGGTGGTGCCGCAGGAATGTTCTTTGCTGCGCACTCTCTAGGGTAATGCAGTCGTCTATGTTGGGGTCTGTGGAGGCGACAGTGCTCAGTCCACAGAACATAGGTTTCTTGTTCTCAGCCTCCTCGTTACTTGCTTCCCGCAGGGTGGGCGTAGGCCAATCTCCTTCCGGGAGCTTGAGGAATGCTGGTCCGTCACTGTAGATGTTGTGACGGGTTAGGTCATCCAGAGACATTCCCCGGGTGATGACGTCAGCTGGGTTGTGTTTGGTGTCCACATACCGCCAGCTTGCTTCTTCTGTTAACGCTTGAATCTCGGTGACTCTGACTCCCACAAAGACTTTGTATCTGCATGAATCAGACTTGATCCATGTGAGTACTGTCGTGGAATCTGACCACAAGATTGTTCTGTGCACCGGAATGGTGAGTTCACGTTGGATTAACGTGGCTAGATGCGCTCCTGCGAGGGCTGCGCAGAGCTCTAGACGTGGGATAGATTGTTGCTTACGTGGGGCTATTCTTGAGCGGGCCAGGATAAAAGCAGTGTGTATCTTTCCTCCCTTCTCTTGGGCACGCAGGTAGGCCACCGATCCGTAGGCTACTTCGGAGGCGTCGCTGAAGACGTGCAGATCAATCTCGCATGTCTCTGGCCTCACTGTGGATGGGAAGTAGCTGCGGCGTATATTGACGCCTGGGAGTGAGCGGAGTTCCGTCTCCCACTCTCTCCATGTTGAGGCAAGGTGTGCGGGTATTGGGTCGTCCCAGCCCTGGTCCTTGTCCCATAGTGCTCGTACAATCATCTTTGCCCTGGTGGTGTAAGGTAGAATACATCCCAACGGGTCATATTGTCTGGCGAGTGTTCTGTACACACTCCGTCTGGTGGTCGGCATCGCCGTCGACCTTCCCTGCTCTGGAGCCAAGGGTTTGTGTCTATAGTGGAGCGAGTCTGTTTTGAAGCGCCAGACTAGTCCTAGTGTCATTTCTTGGGCTTCTCCTGAGATTGTCGCCATCCAGGTCTCGCTGCTGGCAGCCTTGTCCGCGGAGGAGAGGCTGCGCAATACGTGCGGGTCACTGCTGGCCCACTGCCTGAGATCAAAGCCGCCTTTGATCAGGGAGGCGCGTAACTTGATTAGGAGAGCCTCGGCTTCTTCTTGAGTCGAAACGCTTTGTAAACAGTTGTCCACGTAGAAACTGTTCTTCATACTGTGTTGGACCTCTTCATCTGCTGCTGGGTCCTCTGTGACGTGTTTCTGTAGTGCAAATGTAGCACAGCACGGGCTGCATGTGGTTCCGAAGGGGAGTACTTCCCACTGGTAGATGGCTGGGTTCTCATCTCCGATCTTCTCTCTCCATAGGAACCGCAGCAGAGGCTTGTCCTCCTCTACTAGTCTCACCTGCAAGAACATCCCTTTGATATCCCCGCTGATAGCCACCTTGTGGTCCTGGCGGAAGCGCAGTAGCACGCCCAGTAGGGAGGGGCCGAGTGTGGGGCCGGGCAAGAGCTCTTTATTCAGATTTTGGGATCCGATCTGGTAGCTGCAGTTAAACACAATGCGATCCTTGCCATTGTGATGGACCTTGTGATGCGGCACGTACCATGATTCGGTCGTCTGATCGGCCTCTTTAATGTCAATCTTTGTTACGTGTCCCGCTGTGATTAGTTTCTCAATCTCGGCGCGGTACACACTCTCTTGAGCGGGGTCTTTGGCTAGGCGCCGCTCCGTGTTCAATAGATAGCGCTCCGTGGCGTCTTTCTTTGCGTGAAAGGTGGGCATTCCCTCTCGCCTCAGGAGTGGAGTTGCGTATCTCATCACTCCGCCGACTGTGACTCTCTTTGTCCCCTGCTCGAGTAGGTTGATGGCGTAAATGTCTTCTTTAGAGCGAATGTCTTTCTTTTCGTTCTTAAAGGGCATTGTCTCTAGGGTCCATAGCCTCTCGACATGCTGCAGGAGGGTGGTGTCTTCTTCTGTCGTTCTGGAGTGGAAGCAGCTAGTGGCTGCTGTTCGGTTGAGAGATTTAGCGAGGGGGCCTTGTAGGGTCCACCCTAGGCGGGTCTCGACTGCTGCAGGACAGCCTCGGGGGCCTGTATGGACCCGGTCAATCGGGACTATGAGTTCTGCATGGTCGGAGCCTATCAGCAGGGTCGGGGTAGCGCCGTCTATGAGCGGGATAGGTAATTGGCGCAGGTGCACATATTTATCCATCAACTTGGTGACAGGGTAGGTGTACTGCGATAGTCCTATTTCTTGGCTGGTGAAAGCATTTGTGATCTTGTACCGTCGCTCTGGCTGCCCGTTTGCTGCGATAGTGAAGGAGACATTCTCGCCCTTTATCGTCTTTAAATCTCTTCTTATTGTCCGAATCGTCATTTCGTTCTTGCTCCCCCGCAGTCCCAGCTGGGTCGCAGCGGAGGCGAGCAGAAGGGTCTTCTCTGACCCGTCATCAAGGACGGCGTAAGTGTCCATGACTTTATCTTGGTAGCTCAATGTCACACGGACTACCTTTAAGAGCACTTGGGCGCCGCTTCTGCTGGCGGGGTCAATGTACATGACACTTGCCTTGGTGCCGCTCCGTGGTGCAGGTGTAGGCCGTCTTCCGTTACTTTCGTGTAGTATATCTAGATGGGCTCCATCGCACCGGCTGCACCTTTTCTTTAGGCGGCATTCGGCTGCCATGTGGGGCCGCGCACATCGATAACAGCGCCGGTTGGACTTTATCCATTGACTCACTTCTTCTGCATTCATCTTTGTGAATAGGTCACATTGTGACAGCCAGTGTTCTTTCTCACAGTAGGGACACGCTATCTTCCACTTCTCTTTTCTCGAGGGGGTGCTGTGACTCTTACTGCTCGGTACTGACTCTGATTGGTGCATGACAGTCACCGATCTTCTTCCATCATTTATTCTCCTGGGTCCCTCTCTGGAGCTTGGCGTGCTCCGCCCGAATGTATCTAGTCGTAAGCTGCTGACTTCTCTCGCCAGGAAGTCGGCTAGATCAAGGAGGGATGGCTCGGGGCCGTTGGGATCCCGGTAATCTCTCTGCCGCCTGAAGCGCTCCTGTCTTGCGGGTGGCAGCTTCTCCAAAATCCTCTCGACGTTAGAGTTGGCGTATAGCTCATGCATGCCCTTCTCCCGTTGCGCTCCCAGCATCCCTACCAGGGACTGCACTTTGATTGACAGGTTGTCTAGTGAGCGATTGTCTGTGGCTGGGGGTAGGCGATCAATATGCCTTATCTCTTGGATTACGTAATCCCATATACGTCCATATCTCTGATCCAGCGCTGCAAGGGCCGCTGTGTATGGGGTCGAAGAGGTAGCATAGGCTAGCGCTATATTGTGCGCTCGCGGTACTTTCAGGTGCTTCAGTAATATTGCATACTTGTGGCGTTCATCAGCGACATCCACCATCATTGTCTCTAAGCACATCCGGAGCTCCGTGTACTGTGCTCGACTCTCATAGGCGAAGTCTGGGAATGACGGTGTGGCATTGTATGACGCCGTGGATGGCTGATACATCGGCGAGCGTTGGGGGAGAGACCTCCTGGGCGAGTCCCCTCTTGCGCCTCGCTGTGGGCTGGTACTGGCAGGGTACCATGGCCCGCTGGTCCAGGTGCTATTCCTCGGGGCTGGTCGTGCGTCGTGCTCACCCGTGAATAGAGTCGGGGGTCTGTAGCGCAGCGCCGCGGGGGTATAGCCTGGACTGTATGGGACCTCCTGGTCCGGTGGAGTACTGTGCTGTCGTCGGGCTTGGTTCTCCTCCTCTCCCTCTTCTTCCTCTATCAGATCTTCCAGATCCTGTAATCGTTTATTTAGCTTCTCCGCAGTGTATGCCGCTCCTTCCTTGTAGCTGGGTCTCGCTTGGACCGGTCTGGGAAGGGGGTCTGCGGGGGGTCTCGACTCGGTCTGTTGGTCAAGTTCAGGGTCGCTTGCTCGTTGTGGTGACGCTGCCCTTGACTGTTGTCTCGACGAGTTCCTTGAACCCCTGGCGGAGGGAGAGGATGTTGCCTTGCGGATCAGCTGCTCCATTAGCTGCGCTTGTAACTTGTCGCGCTCGACTTCGCGCTTGGTGAGATCTGCTTCTCTTTGGGCACCGGCAGCGGCGCGCTGGGCGTCGGCCCGGTCTCTTGCCATATTCTCTTCTGTCTGGAGGCGTCTCATCTCCAGGCGTGTGCGCTCTTCTTCGCTCCGTTGTTGCGCTTGGAGGTGTTCGCGCTCGCTGGTCGCCTGTGCTTGGAGACGTTCGCGCTCGCTAAGCGCCTGTGCTTGGAGACGTTCGCGTTCGGTAGAGGCTGTCAGGCTGACGAGGAACGCCTGTTGTAGCATCCTCTCCGCTTTGCTGGGGGAAGGCGGTTGTGGAGGTGAGCCGCTCCTGCGTGAGCCGCTCCTGGGGGTACTCGTTGGGGAGTCCTGGAGCTCTATTTCCTCGGCGCTCTCCTCCTCTTCTTCCGTGCAGAGTTCTCTCTCTGTAGGGTTGTCTTCCTCCCGGGGCTGGTCGGGGACTACTTCTTGGGTAGTGGCGGGGGGTAAAGGCATGTCAATTCCCTCCTGGTCCCCACCGTGAGCTTGGTCAGTTACATTAGGACCTACTAGGGCCTCTGTGGTCGGGGAAACCTGGTCGTTAAGGTCAGACATAATTTTACTTTCTACTTTTACCGCGTTTACCGTTTGTCGAAGGCTAGGTAGTTGACTGACAGTGTAAGCCTCTAAGTACTGAGGTGTCTGTCGTCTGCGCCGCGGGCGTTCTAGGTTAGGAGGATCGTTTCGTGGAGTGTTCATCATAGGCCATTTCCATATTAATAACACTATATTAATATTACACTAGTTACCCTCCGGCTCGAAGGACCAATTGTAACTGAGGGGTACAATTCCCTGTATTGTTAGATATGATATTTAATACCACTACCTCTTGTACTTTAACTTCTGGCCATCCAGTACATGATATAAGTATGATGAACACTTTCCCACCTGATGAAACGAATCCACACAAATGTACCAAATCGAAGGTTTAATGTAGCAAAGGGTACATACAACGGTCACTTAATTACATTTATGATTTGAAATATGAAATATGCACTTTTATGGCAAATGAGTATTCGTAGGTAAATCAACATTGAATGTCCAATCTCTGGTTACGCAGGGAGTAAGTATACAACCTGGAATATTTAGGAAACGATAGCGATGGTACTTAGATGATTATAGCTGGATACACTAAGGGGGGGGGGGGGGTCCCGCTGGTTGTAAGACAGTAGGAGGGGGGGGTTAGAGAAGCCGCTGGCGGTATCCCATCTGGCCGACGGTGTCTTGGGAGAATCCAAAGTCTTGGACACGGTGCCCACAGAACCTCGGTCCGCAGATGAATACAGCTGGACCCTCTGTGGACGGTAGCTGCCGGTCCACAACGGAGAGACGTGAGGCGACCTCACTGGTGTAGAGCGCCGTCTCACCTGGAGTCCTCTCCGGGGGGTAGTTCCAACACTCCGCAGTGTTGGCCTTTATCCATGGAATAATCAAAGCACCCAAAGCATAATCCAAGCCGTGGAAGGCTCGCCGTCGTCCGGGTAGAGTAATCCAATATACAGGTCCAGTCGCTCTTGGCTCCTCGGATGCAAGCACCACTAGGGGTCTGCCCAGCCTGGTTAAGCGTCCAGATAACGTCAGGAACGATGGGGGTACTGATAACTTTAGAACTCTAACCGAACGATGCACCATACATAAATAGACTATTATTAGCTTAATAGAATACGTCCAACTCGACGGTATAGTGCCAAACTATGACTATTCAACTATTAATCTACACGATATCGCAATGCCTATTCTGGGCCAAGTAGGCCTTACTACACCACACGTGCGTCGTGGGGAGGCTTTGCGTCTGTCACTCTGTTGGAGGGTAAAGAACTGGACTAAAAGGAAGTTCTACTTTACTTGCGCCATATATATATGCGCTATGAACAAATAGTACCATTCGTATTTCGCCCGACATATTCCTGCGCGGAACCGGGGCTTGCCACGACATGTTAGGCGGCACGATTGAACTTGGACCTAGGGGTATGGCAACCTGGCGCCAGGTTCTCGTCCAATGGTAGAATGAAACTATTATGGGCTGTTTAGTAGACTAAAGGGATATTCAGTGCATATTGTACAAGGAATATACAGGGGATATCAAACGATATACAAATACAATTAAATATATATATATAAATAAATATATATATTCGGTTTAATCTGATCCTTCACAACAATCGGTTTTCAAAAGAAAAGGAAAAAAAATAAGAATATATATATATTATTTTACATTTATTTAACCTTTATTTACCCAGGTAAGCAAGTAAGAACTAATTCTGATTTTATTTATTGTCAAAAGTATGCATGTTTTTTTTCTCCTTATTTTCTATTTTTCTCCCATCCTAGTCATGCCCCGATCGATCGGCCACCGATCGTTATCGGCCGATAATCAGTATAAATATGCGATCGGTGATCGGTGATAATGCTTTATTTTGAACCGATCTCACTCGCTGCGGCGTCTGCTTCTCCCTCCAGCCCCTCCCGCACGCATGTAAACACGGGTCTAGTCTAGTGGGATGGGAGGACGGCGTCTCCCTGAGCTGCTACCGTTACAAAATGACCCAGTCAACTATTCACTTTTAGTTTAATACATGATGAGGCATTGTCTAACCGAACGGTATCTAGCCGGCCAGCTACCGATAGCTCCTGATATCAACAAATGCTCCAGCAATAGTCTAGTAGAGACGTGTATGATACTCTGTTAGCTCACGTTAGCGCAAGTTAGTTCACTGTTCAAAACGAAATGTCCCATTGAACTAAATAATTCACTAAGGCGCTGTATCAACGTTATATATCCGGCTAGCAGTAGCTACAGATAGCTCCTGATATCAATGTCTTATAACACTGATTCGACGCGTATTCAAGCTGAGGGCTTGCTGAGCACAGTAACGTTATACCAATAGGGACCAGCTGCAGCGCAGGAGAATCCTGGCCGTAGCTCGAGGCTACTCGAGTCATAGGTCCAGCTGCAGCGCAGGAGAATCCTGGCCGTAGCTGGAGGCTACTAGAGTACACACAGACAGTGGAGCTTGTTGCGTGGTGGCGATGTCTCGCAGATAATACAAGTACAAGTCTAATTATATAATATATATATTTAAAAAAAAAATCTATAAAATAATTAAAAAAAAACGTTAAATAAAAAACGATCGGTATCGGATCGGTATCGGCCGATATGGCTCACGACGTGATCGGGGCATCCCTACCAATTTTGTCTCGCCAATTCTCCCTTCAATTCTCCCCTCCCCTGTCTCGAACGTTGCTAGACTATGCATCCCACTGGTCGGCTGCAGTGAGGACCAAGCCTTGCACCACGTGTCCCCTCCGGTACACGAGGAGGCAGCTGTCGCATCTTTTCACCTGAACAGCGCGATCTCTCAGTGGCGAGGAGTAACGCGTGGGAGGCTCACGCTGCCCCCGATACTTCCCGATTCTGCTGTATAGGCGCACCAACCGACCTGTAGGAGTCGCTGTCCACAACGTCCAATCCCAACCCACCGGCTTTCCCACCTTCTAACACTGCCAATTGTGTTAGTATGACGACCGGCCAAGCCGTTAGCAACGCCGAGAGCTGGGCTCGATACCAGCATCTCCTGCGTTAGTGGCGAGCGCCTTGTCCACTGCGCCACTCAGCCGTGCCAAAAAGTATGCATAATGTTGTGTTAATTCCACGACAAGAGATATGTAATGTTAATTACCTGAAATTATTCCGTTTTTTGGGGGGGGGAAATCCTGCATATATCGGTATCGGTTGATATTGGTATCGGAAATTAAGAGTTGGACAATATCGAATATTGGTAAAAAAAAAGCCAATATTGAACATCCCTAATTTTAAGTGTTATTAGCGAAATATGAGCTTATAAAGCGCATTGCACCAGAAAACGGACGATTTAGACGCAAGAAAAAGCACTTGTGAAATAGTTGTAGTCCTAAGAATTAGGAGACCCAGGGTTTTTGTCGGACATCGAAATGTCATACAGCTACACTACACGTAATTTCTCTGACGTGATTCACGTGTTTACATATCACGGGTCGAACAAACCTCAATGTTATTGCCATAAAATACAACATACTGTAGTTTCAAGTTTCTTTATTAGTTGTCATACAAAAGTACAGAATACTTTTATATAAAATGCTTCTTTCTGTTTTGCTCCAGAGATTGTGCTAGATACAAAAGATAAGTATAAAATAAGTATAATAAGTATAAAATAGAAGTCAAGTACGTAGACAAAAGTGTTCAATATATATACAATACACAATGCAGAGTAGAAAAGTAACTGAGTTGCAATACAATATACAGTACAATGCAGAAATGGGATGAGGTACAATTCAGAGTAGGGTGTAATGAGGTATGAGTTGTAGTTCAAATTATTTACCAATCAATATAATGTGTGTCAAGTGTCTAAAGTTTGTAAAGTGGGTGCTGCAGTGAGTTGTTTGTTTAAAGTGAGTGTGTGCGTGTGGATGTGTGTGCTGTGAGTGTATTTTATGGTTTGTTACATAGTGTTATTGTCATTTAGCATCCTGATGGCCTGATGATAGAAGCTTCTTCTGAGTCTCTTTGTGCTTGCCATGAGACTCCGGTATCGCTGGCCTGACCGCAGCAGTTCAAAGACGCAGTTGTTTGGGTGGCTGGATCTTTGATTATTCTCTTAGCCTTACCCATGCACCGCTTGTTGTAAATGTCTTGGAGAGTGGGAAGCCCACCTCCAATTGTGCGTTTGGCTGAACGGGCCACTCTCTGTAGTCTGCTACGGTCTTGTGCGGTGCTATTCCCAAACCAGGAGGTGATATTGCCAGTCAGGATGCTCTCTATTATCAAATCAAATCAAATCAAATCAAATTTATTTATAGGGCCCGACAACACACGTTAATGTCCCCATGGGCCGTACAGGTCTTCTTTAAACAAGTCAAGAAGACAACATAACAATAAGTCAAGAACAGAACAAGAACACCATAGGGTCCAAACATTTTTTAGATGAATGCAAATAAATGAAAGAATGCAAGCACTCCCAGACATACCCCACGCGAAGGTAAGGAAAAACTCACTAAAACCTAACAATAGGGAAAAAAGCTCCACATGCAGTGTGGAGGAGAGAAACCTTAGAAGGGCCATTCAAGGGGGGATCTCCCTTCTTAGATGTAATGCGACTGCTGTTACCTCAAGTACCGGAGGGGACTTGTGCTATGTATGACTTAGTCCACATTGCAGCCGGCTTGTGGGAGGCAAGAAACAGCGTTCGTGACAGGGGAGGGTTGAATTGGATGATACGAAATTGGGATGGGAGAAAATATAGAAAAATGGGAGAAAAAGTGGATCAAAAAAAAAAAGGATCTTCTGACTCACTTGGAACTTCCTTAGGCGCCTAAGGAAGTAGAGGCGTTGCTGTGCCTTCTTGATAACACTGTCAATGTGTGTGGTCCATGTCAAGTCCTCGGATATGTGGACTCCGAGGTACTTAAAACTGTTCACTCTCTCAACCTGTGCCCTGTCGATCCACAATCATCTCTTTTGTTTTGCTGATGTTCAGGGAGAGGCAGTTCTTCTGACACCACCGCCACAGATTCTTTACCTCTTCCAGGTAGGCCCTCTCATCGTTGGCAGAGGTCAGGCCCACCACTACTGTGTTGTCAGCAAATTTGATGATTGTGTTGTTGTTCCACTGTGCCACACAGTCGTGTGTGTACAGCGAGTAGAGGAGGGGACTCGGAACACAGCCCTGGGGGGCCCCTATGTTGAGCGTGATGGATGAGGAGGTGCAGTTGCCTGCTCTCACCTATATATATATATACATATATTGTTTCTTTACCTTTCTGTGAACGTCTAGAAAAAACTGTGTCACAATCCAGTGAAAAATGGTGGAGCTTTAGACATTATACAATAGTAACTGTACTTACAGTAGATTTCATTCACAGCCTTTGCTGCCCTGTTACGGGCGCCTGGTGGTACTAAATCCAGATTTAACTCTGCCATTGGAAAGAGGAGATTTGGCCCGATAGATGTATGACTTAGTTATAATTAGGTCATGTATAGGCCTGATATTCTATATTCATATTTCAAATCGCATGTGTCCGGATGGCAAAATTCAGTACTGTATCTACAAAAAACCCTATAAACCGTCTGCCCTTTATTCATTTGCTTAGATCTTTAGTACACTTGATCTCAAGAAGGTGCTGAATGAGCTCAGTGGCTCATTCATTCACATCTGGTCAATGTTAGCATGGTGTTATTCACCGTCAAATAAATACAAATGATAATTTATATTCTCCTTTGGTTCATTACAATTTACTCAAGTGTAGCCGGTGTGATCTTACTGCGTTGTGTTTATTTCGATTCGACCCCTGTTAAGGGATCGCCCTGAGTGGGAGTCGAACCCCGGTCTCCCGCACCGCGGGTGACATCGCAGACCACTGTACCAAGAGGTGAATTCCCTTCTTGCTATTGGGTCTGTATGCCTCTGGGGAGTGAGTTTACTTGCAGTACCGCTTAACGTCCACAGCCACTTCACTTACTGTCCCTCGTGATGTGGATAGACTGCGGTACCTCCGTTACACTCACCCCCCTAAACTCACTCCACCCAGGGCATCCGGGTCACGGCACCACGTGTAGCCGGTGTGATCTTACTCTGCATTGTGTTTTGTTTCGATTCAACCCCTGTTAAGGGATCGCCCTGAGTGGGAGTTGAACCCCGGTCTCCCGCATCGCGGGCGGCATCACAGACCACTATACCAAGAGGTGAATTCACTTCTTGCTATTGGGTCTGGATGCCTCTGGGGAGTGAGTTTACTTGCAGTACTGCTTAACGTCCACAGCCACTTCACTTACTGTCCCTCGTGACTGTGGATACTGGATAGACTGCGGTACCTCCGTTACACTCACCCCCCTAAACTCACTCCACCCAGGGCATCCGGGTCACGGCACCACGTGTAGCCGGTGTGATCTTACTGCGTTGTGTTTATTTCGAGACCCCTGTTAAGGGATCACCCTGAGTGGGAGTCGAACCCCGGTCTCCCGCACCGCGGGCGACATCGAGTAAAATCACACAGTTCCCTACAATGAAAATACTCACAATACTTTCCACTCACCGCTGCTGAGACTCGATGAGATGTCGATGTCTGGTAAGGTGGCATAATGTGAGGCACACTCCTGGCAGCCACTTCCTCATCCATTGACGTTGATAAACACCATGATGTAGCTCAGTAACTGACTGCAACGACGTTGTTGAGTTCAGCTCAATATCGGCACCTCTAAGCATCAATAACCTCAAACCACCACACAGATGATAGCTTGTAGAACTTCATTATCACCTCCTGGTCCCCTACAGAGAGAGAGAGAGAGAGAGAGAGAGAGAGAGAGAGAGAGAGAGAGAGAGAGAGAGAGAGAGAGAGAGAGAGAGAGAGAGAGAGAGAGAGAGAGAGAGAGAGAGAGAGAGAGAGAGAGAGAGAGAGAGAGAGAGAGAGAGAGAGAGAGAGAGAGAGAGAGAGAGAGAGAGAGAGAGAGAGAGAGAGAGAGAGAGAGAGAGAGAGAGAGAGAGAGAGAGAGAGAGAGAGCGCAATTGTGTGTCTGCCTCATTCACATGAAAAATCGATTTCAAGACTCCGTACTCATGCAATCAGGACACAATCAAATGAGGACCTTTTTAGATTTGCGCTATTGAAATGTGATCATTAATGTTTCAGATGTACATTTACAGGATGATGTAAAGTGGGCCTTGGACATAAACCGAAACATGCCTCCCTGATGCACAAATTCGCTATCTCTGACTTAAATGTGTAACTGCTCTCAGGAAATCATCTATATCTCTCTCCCTCTCTCTCTCTATCTCTATCTCAAACACACACACAAACACAGATATCTTGTGAGAGAAAAAATAAATGCTTTAGAACAAATTTACTCCAAACAATGTGGTATATTGTATCATTTGCATTATTTTTTATTTTCTCCAAAAACGTTTTCATCATCACCATGACAGATGAAAGCTATTTAATGGAAGGCCTTGGCTGAGTGCACTCAGTGTTATACAGGTGCGTCTGCCCTCACGTTCTCATGTTCACTGTACCGACCTGGCCACTGTGGAACCAAGCGCCTGTGTGCAGCTGGAAAGAAAAGAAAACACACAAACAGAAAGAACATAATGTTTTTTTACCTAGCTAGTAGCCACATGGGCTACGATGCAATTCAGAGTTTTATCAGTGCGATTCGATGCAAAGCGATACAATTTGATCTCATACAGTTCTTAACATTTGTTTAATGTAGACATTCATTTTCCATTCACCATTGATAATAAACACATAGGTTGGATTAACTAGTAAACAATGTACAGTGTGGTTAAATGCAGTGTACTGTCAGTAGACAGTAAACAGTGTGCAGTATAATTCAATTAATATAATGTCAGTAGACATTAGACAGACAATGGACCTCATTCTCGAACGGACTTATGAGAGAGTTACCAAGACATTTTTGTAACTGGATTTGATTTGACTAATGTACAGGTTGCTTAGCAACAAGCGCTTTAAAAATATACCAGCCAACCTCATACAGAAAACAATGTGGCAAGCTTCAGCTGACATACTTGTGAATATCCTCTCAGGTTTTGAAGCGAGGCTCTAGAGTGGATGCAGTGTATTGATTGATTGATTGATTGAAAAGTGTATTTACAGATTGCAGAATGGGTACAGTACAGTACAGCTCAATACATACAATTGTTAAGGGGATGCAGACCAGAGAAAGACTTTCGTCTTGTTTACATCAGGGTCCCCCATTTTCAATTCATCATAACATATATGACATACATGACATACAGATAGACAGTACTGCTACATCTATACATTCATGACATATCAGATTTGCAAATACAGTACTGTAGAGGAGGCCATGGTCATTGTTAACAATTCCTTCATCTCAGCGATGAGTGTCGTGTCTTCATTGCATACATCAAAGGGATGTGGGCAATCATTTAGATTGTGGTCTGCTTGTCCTCACAAATGATAATAGTCACAACATTTCTTTTGTCCTTTACTTTGATATACTGTATAACTCTGTATATTGTACATCTACAGTATTTACCATGTCACAAACACCATCGATATCCCCCATCCCCTTGGGGACTTTTTTACCCCCAAATAGGCCGTTATTGAAAATAAGAACTTGTTCTTAACTAACCTGCCTATACAAATAAAGGTTTGATTATGATGATGATCTCAACTACTGTACATTGTAAAGTAGATGCCATGATTACAGAGAAAAAGTGTTTAATATCCGTGTTTTCCTCGTGCATACTCCTCATCTAAATTGGATTTGATTACATCCCTACTTTTTACACATTCAATTCTACCTTAATCTAAACAGAACAGTTACCGATATAAGTATACTCCCCATGTTATATGTGTTGGCGAGGACCCAATAGCGGAACAGAACGATGAGAGAACAGGCAGGACACAGAGGGTAGAGGTCAAATTATAGCTTTACTTAAAAAGGCACAAACAAGGATCCTCTCAAAACGAGAGCACATCAATGCTGACAGAGAGAGCAATGGTACAAAAACATTAACTGGAACACGAAAAGGGGCGGAGCCAGGCACTCATGGAATATGATGTGTTTCACGAGAGCTCCCTACTAACGTGCTAAAATACACTTTTCACCCCATTAGGCTTTATTTGATTTTTATTTGTTATTGATTTTCTTGTTGATTCGTCGAGTGTCAACTACTTTCGTCAACTTTTTTCAACTTTTTGCTGTGTTAATGGAGACCCGAGCCATGAGTACACCAGCCGGCAAACTATCACCGAAACCATCCTCGCCTTCACCCGAAATCAGTGAAATAAGTGAAGCTGTTCTCTCGGTCATGACCAAACTCCATGCAGACTTTGAAGTACGCTTCACTGACGAGCAAAAAAAGGCACAGGCGGAATTTTTTTATACTCTTCATCGGGCAGTGACGGAGGAAATTAGGTTGGCGGTCGACCCGTTGAGAGAGAAGATGGAGTCACTACACGCTACCTCCACGGCTAATGCTAACGAACTAGCTTCGCTAACGGCAGAGGCCTCACAACAGGGCGAGAGGCTGGCGTGTCTGTCTGGAGAGCTCCCTGCTGGCTAGGCAGGCTGACGTTTCCAAACTACAGACGGTAATTGTTGAGATGCAGTCCCGGGAGAGGCGTTACAACATCAGGATCGTTGGTGTCCCGGAGGGCCGTGAGGGAGGTCGTCCCTCGGAGACCATACCGGAGTTGTTGCAAAATATCCTGGAGGAGGATGTCCTCCCCAGCCCACATGTGTGCGAGTCGGCTTACAGAGCGGGCAAGGCCAGTCCTGGAGGGAACAAGGGGCTGAGGCCCATCATTGTTTAGCTAAACAGGCTACAACAGAGGGAGCTCATCATGCGGTCAGCCCGTGCCAGGAGAGGTGAACTCAGTCTCGGTGATCACAAAGTGGCCATTTTCAAAGACTTTACGCCGGAGGTTCAAGCACAGAGAGGCGAATACAAAGTGGTCATGGCCAGGCTATGGAAATTGGGCCTGAGGCCTACGCTGCTCTTCCCCGCAAGATTATCTGTGCTGCTTAAGGGCGATGAACGCCGATCTATTTGGTCGATGGCTAAAGCGGAGGAATATCTCGGGGGGGTAGCCGAGACCGTAGCTTAATAACTGTGTCGGGTGAGTGACGTGACGATGTGGGCCTAATACATTGATATGGCTGAATAGTCGCAAATGTCTAATATCATGCCCAAACAGGCTAACTAGCCCTTGCCCATCCAAACTAGCGGGGCATCCTAATGACAGTTACTTGCTAATGCTGACCTCGTGGTCGTACATGTGTGTCGCCTCTATGAATGCTAGCGAGCTAGCTGGACAATGTACATAATGGATGCTAGCGGGCTAGCTGGATTCATCACTAGCTGACGCGCTAGCCTCGGGCTAACTAGCATGCTATATCTATCGCCCTTATCGGGACATTCGAGACCCGTTAATGTTTACATATTTTTTTTTATTGTTGCTGTTTAAATAACATCTGTTTGCACAATGTAGCTGTGATCGGGTCCTGCTTTAACTAACTTCTTGTATGCTTAAATTTTTTATATCCATTTGTATTCGAGTGTCGGGAGTGGGACGCTAAAAGCTGATCCTACAGGAGCGACGCACTGTGGTAACCGGAGGTTTTGGGCACATGCTCATTTGTTTATTACACTTGTATTTATATAAATGCTTAATGTGGTTACACGTGTTGCTGTTGGCGGTGATTTAGGTTCTGATACAGACGTTATTTACTGCTGGCTGAAGCATTAGGACGGCGATACGCAGATGCAGAAGTAGTTAGTTACAGGGATGGCGTTGAGTTATTATATAATAATAGCTCATTTTTCCCTTATGGTTGGCTCATATTAGGGCCAATGTTCACGTTTGTTTTCACTAGTAATACCTTTGGTTGATCTGTTTTGTTGTGTTTCTAGGTCTTGTTATTTTGTTTAGACTGGGTTTGTCCAGATTTGAGCCTTAGGCTCAGGTCATTGAATGTCAGGTTATATATATATATATATATATATATATATATATATATATATATATATATATATATATATATATATATATATATATATATATATATATATATATATATATTAGTGCTGTCAAACGATTAAAATATTTAACTCGATTAATCGCATGATTGTCCATAGTTAACTCTTTTATTAATCGCAAATTAATCGCATTTTTTTAATTTAATTTTTACCTTAAACAGATCTTTTTCAAGTTCCAAGTTTTAATACTCTTATCAACATGCGAGTCAACAAATGCTTGCTTTGTGCAGCCATTTAACACAAAAGGATGACCCTCATGCATTGCAAATTTGCATCAAATTCAAAACAGAGTGATGCACAAAATAACTTAAAAGAAAATAATAATTTAAAACAATGAATAAAGTGTGCATGAAATAATAGGGGAAAGAAAACGTTAGGAACTTGTTACATTCACACACACAAGGGCTGATTAATCACACACCCCCCTCTCTCCCTCACACACACTCTCCCAGCTCTTTTTCTCTTTTGCCCCTTCCTCATCTCTCTCACCCCCCTCTCTCTCTATATCTCACACACACACACACACACACACACACACACACACACACACACACACACACACACACACACACACACACACACACACACACACACACACACACACACACACACACACACACACACACACACACACACACACACACACACACACACACACACACACACACACACACACACACACACACACACTTCAGAAACAAACATAGTATCAATGAGAGCATCAATAATACACCTGAGTGAAGTCTAGTAAAAAAAAATATATATATATATTTTTTTTAGTTAATCTTGAGTTAAAAAAATTAGTGGCATTAATAGAATCGGGAGTTAACGCGATATTAACGCGATATATTTGACAGCCTTAATATATATATATATATATATATATATATATATATATATATATATATATATATATATATATATATAATATCAGGTTGTGTCAGGTATAGCTTATTACTACCTCCGAGTTAATGAAGGTGTTTACTCCTATTCTTACATAGGATTTTTGTCATTTCCAGCCTATGTGCCTGACCAGAGGGACTGTGAAATGCTTGCACCTTGACCAATAACTTTATTGTTTTGTTTCTTAGACTAGTGGGGGGTTTAATCAGGGTTTTATCTAAAGAGGGGGTTGGAGTGAAAAGCTTCTTATTGGATCCATGATTCCAGTGGGAAACGGTAGGAAGATGACCATCCTTAGCGGATGGATCATAGGGAGGGGATTAGAGAGTGGGTATGGGAAGGTTAATATTAGGATGGGTGGGTTAGTGTATAGAGTAGAAGTAGGAAGGGTTTTAACTGGGGAGGTATATTTCTGTGTTTTCTGTACTGTCGTCCTGTATATGTGTAATTGTTCCTCCTCTGAACTTTTGGGATTGACCGTCTGGGCCCGCCTGGATCAGCACCTCTGTCCTCAGCCTGGCTGCACTGGTATGTTCTCTACACATTTAGACAAATTCGACCATGGCTAAATTGAATATCTTAATTTGGAACGCAGGAGGCCTTAACACCCCACACAAGCGTACCAGTGTCCTTTGGTTATTGAAGAGAAGAAGTATTGACATTGCTCTCCTTAGTGAGACGCATTTATTGGTAGATGATGTATCAAGACTAGCGAATCGACAATATCATGTTATCTCCTCATCCTCATCCGACAATAAGACAAAAGGAGTCGTTATAGTTACAAGACGTAACCTAGATATCAAAGTCCTGGATGTATGGTCGGACACGGAGGGAAGGATTACTATAGCAAAAGTTTAGTTTTCTCATAGGAAAATAGCAATAATCGCATTGTATGCCCCTAACACATTTGATTCAGCGTTCTATAAAACAATCACAAAAAATATGTTAGAACTTAATGGATACGCTCTCATTGTGGGTGGAGATTTGAATGCGTGCTGGGATGCAGAGATGGATAGGTCCGGGTCCTCTGAAACACATGACCAAAAACAGTCCTCTAAGGCCCTCAGGATGTGGGCCCAGGACACTGGGCTCGCAGACCTCTGGCGCATATCCAATCCCACCCTCAAGGACTACTCTCACCTGTCAGCCAGACACAAAACCTTCTCTCGAATAGACTATGCATTCGCGTCCCCTAATATTTTTGATAGTTTCGACATCTCATTGGTTCCCCTAGCTCTCTCAGACCACAAGGGGATTTCCCTTATAGCAATCTTTGGCAAGCTCTCCACAAGAGCTCCCAGATGGCGTTTTAACTCAACCTTATTAAAAAGCGATGATTTCTGTACTGAGTTCAGAAGTAAACTAGTTGAATTCTTGCAGATCAACGTCGGCACAGTCGAAGACCCTACGGTCCTGTGGAACGCATTAAAGGGATTTATCAGAAGTCATGTCACACTTTTCGCCTCCAATTTGCGTAAATCCCGGTCAAAAAAACTAGAAGGACTGGAAACATTATACGCGGACCTATACGCATCTTTGCGAGCTAACTATAATGAACAACTAAACACACAACGCAAGATAGTCAAAAAATAAATAAACTCCATACTTAAACAACAGTCTGAGTTTTTTTCTGAGGACGAGGCAAAATTACTACTTTCACGGTTCCAGGCCTAGCCATCTACTGGCAATGAAAATACGCTCGAATGATCATTTCTCGGATATTCCTTCTATCAAGACGCGACATGGAACGGTCACTAAAGATCAACGACACTTTTAAAGAGTTTTACTCACAGTTATATAGCTCAGAGGTCAATTTCGATCATTCAAAATTTGAATCGTTCATTGGCGGGCTTGAGATACCCCACATTTCTGAGGAAGAGGCTAAAGAACTGGGAAAACCGATCACTCTTATGGAACTTAGGGAAACGATTGCTGAAATGCAAAGGGGTAAGGCACCAGGCTGGGATGGGATTCCACCCGAGGTATATTTAGCATTCTGGGACCAATTGGGTCCATTGATGCTCGATATGATCAATTACGCTGTCGAACAAGGGGAGTTCTCAAGAGATGTCAACATGGCATTGATTTCTTTACTTCTCAAGAAGGATAAAGATCCCAATGACTGTGGAAGCTATAGGCCCTCGAGTCTTCTCGGGGCCGATCTAAAAGTGTTTGCCATGGTACTGGCCCGCCGCCTGCAGAAGTTTATGACGGTACTGGTACATTTCGATCAAACTGATTTTATCCCGGGGCGCCTGGCTGCAGATAATCTAAGGACGCTATTACATGAAATCGATAACTGTAAAGTTCTGTCCTTGGATGCCATGAAGGCATTTGACAGACTAGAATGGTCATACCTGTGGAAGGTACTTGAGGTTATGGGACTTGGAAAACGTTTTATTCATATGATTAAAGTCCTGTATGCCTCACCGTCGGCAATGATACTGACAGGCAAAAACTGTTCCACACTTTTTCCAGTCTCCAGATCTTCTAGACAGGGTTGTCCTCTGAGCCCAGGACTATTCACGCTTTCCCTCGAACCATTGGCCCAATTTATTAGGCAATCAGAGGACATCGTCCCCATAATAATCAATAATACGCCACACAAAATTGCTCTCTATGTGGATGACCTACCGATTTTTATGAATGACCCCTCCCAATCAGCCACAAAATTACTGGATATAATCGACGACTTTGGTAAATTGTCAGGCTTTAGGATTAACTGGAACAAATCAGCCTGCCTACCTCTTAATGAGCTGGCCAAGGCGGTGCAACTACCAGCTGATATCCTCATAGTGGAACATTTTAAATACTTAGGCATAGAGATATTCCCCACACTAAATCAAACTACTAAATACAACTTCACGGGTACTTATAATAAAATACACCAGGATCTAGATAGATGGTCGTCCCTTCCTAACTTTTTACAGGCCCGGGCTTCCATAATCAAAATGAACATCCTACCTAGGATACATTTTGTTAGCTCAATGCTCCCCCTGCCCCCTCCAATAGACCACTGGCGCAAGATACAATCGATGATATCTAAGTTTATCTGGAATAACAAACGCCAGAGAATCAAAAGAGCTACCACTCAATGTAGGAAACAAGATGGGGGCCTCGCAATCCCTGATTTTAAGCTTTATTTCTGGTCCTTTTCACTGAGACCTCTGATGAGCTGGCTAGACCCTGTAGATGCTGTATCTTGGCGCTCCTTAGAAGCGGCGGCGGTATCACCGCTAAGATTACAGGATGTAGTATACTCCACTATCCCTATTTCAAAATGCCAACTAAGATATGGACCGATCATAACTCACGTGATCCAAACATGGCGTAATGTACAGAAGTTGTGTGTGGTTAAATGCCCATGGCACCTGGACTCTCCAATTTTTAATAACCAGCAACTACTTGTTGGCCACAAACCGGTTAATATTCCTCAATGGCAAGGGAGGGGAGTTCATACTCTGGGGGATATCTATGATAAGAACGGCCTTCGAGCGTTTCAGGACTTAAAAGAATGTTATGATCTTCCCGGCGAGTCCTTCTTTCTTTACCTTCAACTAAGGTCAGCGCTGAGGGCTCATGGCGTGCCGTGGGCTCAAGCTTTGCACCCACACCCTTTCCTCAGGCTCATAGTGGACAGGACAGCCTCCATAGGTTTTGTCTCAGACTTTTATACGCTCTTAATTCAATCCACGTATAAAAATGTATCATTGGATACAATCTGGCGTGGGGATATCCCAGAGTTGGACCCCGAGTTTGACTGGGATGAGGTTTGGACAAATGTGGCATTGTCCTCCCGCAACCCCAATCACCAGCAAATGCATTTTAATTATATTCATAGGACCTGTCTTACACCTAGGAAGCTATTTGCTATGGGACTGGTAACCGACTCTCGGTGCACTTTGTGCTCTCAAAGGGCCACTGGTACTTATATGCATATGTATTGGGATTGCCCACCAGTAGCCCGCTTCTGGAGGTCAATAACGGACAAACTTTCAGATCTATGTGGCTTAACAATCCCATTCACAGCTGTTACACTACTCCTGAACGATATAACGACACTAACCGCGTCCATACAACAAAAAAGGGTTATCCTGGCAGGCTTCACAGCAGCGAAGAAGCTGATAGCATTGAGATGGAAGGAGCCTGAGAAGCTCACAGTGATTAACTGGTCGCTAACACTGATGGATGTGATTTATCTTGAGATATCCACAGCGCGGGTGATTGGGGTGGGACAGGCTGGGATTGAACTGTGGGTCGCAGCAGCCGAAAAGGTCAGAACCGCTGTGTGTGGCTGAGCGGGGTTGGGGTGCTTGTCCGGGGGAGTCCGGCGGTCTTGTGGGAGGGGGAGGAGGAAATGTCTTGTTTGTCTTGTCTTTTGTGTTGTCCTCCTTAACTTTAACTGGGGTGATTTTATTGGGGGGGGGGGCTATTTGACTATTTCTTTCACTATTTGGGCACTTTTACACGGTTCCTGTGGGTCTATGGAACACCTCTGTAGGTTTTTGTTTTTCAAAAAGGTTCATTGTTTTGTATTTTTAATCAAGTACTCAAAAAAAAATTCTACCTCAAGATCTTAAGCCGTTTTGAGGCTGGGCTCCAACCAGTGTGTGGCCTGGTGGCAATTGCCACATTGTTATGCAGCTGAGAAATCTCTTGACATCACAGATATGCACATTTTAAGATGACTCAGTTCAGTGAGGGTGAATAATGTGAGGGGAATTGGAAGAATGTGCCAATGTGAGAATTAGGGACATAGGTCTTATTAATATAAGTCCACATGGCCGGGAAACGGTGCTGAATACTGGGAGAGGCCATTTATAAGATAGTACCCCTTTACATTTTAAAATGTTATACTCTGTTTTTATAATTTGTTATTTCTGTTGTTATTATTATTGTTGCTGTTATCTCCCTGTGAAGTTCTGTGTATTATTATTATTATGGTTATTGTGTTGTCTTGTTTTCATGTAAAATAATAATAAAAAAATGTGATAAAAAAAACTGGAACACGAAAACAAAGATGGTGGAAACAACAAAACACTAACACTAGAAAACACTTACTGACAAGGCACAGGATACAGAGAGCATGAGCAAGCACGGGGAACATCAACATGGAACACTAAACATCAACAGGAACATGGACATCAAACGACAAACTGACAATGGAGTACAGGAAACACACAGCAGATATAGGGAGAACAATTAACACATGGGACACAGCAGGGCAATCAGCAAAACGAGAAACACACGGGGGGAAACAACCTGACAGGATACTAACACAGAAAGGACTGAACACTAGACAATAGAAACATAACAACAACATACAACAACACAAGGAAACTAACAACTAGGAGCATAACACTTAACAGGGGAACATGAAGGGCAAGAGACACAACAGGAGACACAGTAACAGGGGAAGGACACAGAGGAACATGGCAACAATAAAGAGCCACCAGTGCACCAGGAGGGTATGCACTGGTGAGGGTTGCCCAAGGGTGAATGATGGGAATTGTCCAGCAGGTGGGGGAAAGTGAGGAGCAGGGAGAGGGGGGATCTGGGCAGGGAACGGTGACCATAACACCCCACTTCAAAATCTTTTATTTTAGATTTCATGAGAGAGAGAGAAATAGAGATATAGAGAGAGATAAAGAGAGAGCTGATAGATGGACTAGCTGATAGATGGATTGTCTGCATGGCCTCAGTGGGTCAGCATGACAGATCTCCAACAATGCTGCAGGTAACCCATGTGCACCTGTTAGTGCACCTTGCACACACACACACACACACACACACACACACACACACACACACACACACACACACACACACACACACACACACACACACACACACACACACACACACACACACACACACACACACACACACACACACACACACACACACACACACACACACACACACACACACACACACACACACACACACTAAAACAAAGACCTGTGGTTGGGTATGCTGGGGTTACTGATTGATCATCATGTTTCTTTATTTGTCATGTGGTTAACACACGGTCAATGGTACAACGTGTTGGACGAGAGAAACAGAGCAGCGCAGCAGTAGGAGCACTATAGATGCATCAGAGCACTAGTCATTATGAGGATAAAATAAAACAAGATTAAAGTAAATATAAATGGAATAACATAATGAAAAGTATAATGCTATACATACAGTATATGAAAATGAGGATTGTAACCGTATCACACAAATTGAACGAGATGAATAAAATATAACCGTATAATATTGTGTCATAATAATATCATTCTGTTATATGAGGATTTGTGTGCACATTGGTATGTAGCAGTCCAGGTTTTACTAGCAGCAGTCAGTGCAATTATATGCAGTGTAGACAGTGTACTGTAGACCAGGGGTTCCCAAACGTTTCAGGCCGCGACCCAAAAATAACGGGGTCAGAGAGCCGCAACCCCCACTATTATAGGAGGTACATTTTTTATATATTTTTTTAAATAAAAATTAGATTTTTTATTTTTTATTTTTTTTATAAATGGAAATGTATGGTTGAAACATGCACACCTTCAAACGCACACACACTAATAAGCATTGGAGGCTTTTAACCAGGGCCGGACTGGGGAAATCATTCAGGCCAGGAAATATAGTTCAAAATATAGCCCCAGTCAGGCCACTTTTTAAGCAGGGGGTCTGGGGGTCCCCACCAGGACATTTCTTGTTACAAAGACTTCATTTCCTGCATTCTGGTGCAGGCATTTTTTTTATTTGTACCCTTTAAATGCCAGTGTTTGTGATGGCATCACAAATTATTGTTAAAAAAACAGGCTAGCATGTATGATTAGCAACAACACTGATTTTGATGGATTTTCAGTTATTTTGTAATGTCAGATTGAAAATAATACAATCTTTTATTCAACTCCAGCCCTGATCATAACACTACATATTAATTTTATAATTCTAACCCTTTAAATGCAGTGTGTGTGATGGCATATATTTGCAATATATCAAATGCAAAGTAGATTTTTCTGGGGGGGGGGGGGGGGGGGGTTATTACAGGCTAGCATGTGTCAATGATTAGCAACAACAGTTTTTTGTAAGGGTCCCGCCTCCACCAATCACATGCGGCTCCTTTTGTGTGTGTGTGTGAGAGCAAGAGAGAGAGAGAGAGAGAGAGAGAGAGAGAGAGAGAGAGAGAGAGAGAGAGAGAGAGAGAGAGAGGAGAGAGAGAGAGAGAGAGAGAGAGAGAGAGAGAGAGAGAGAGAGAGAGAGAGAGAGAGAGAGAGAGAGAGAGAGAGAGAGAGAGAGAGAGAGAGAGAGAGAGAGAGAGTTCTCCAACTTGTGTGAGTTGCAGTGCTCTCCTGGTTGTTCCCCACCTAGGTTATCTCTAACTATTGCGCTGCTGCAACTAGAAACACTGTCCTGGCCTGCTTCTAAGTTCAGTGGCCTGACTGCAAATTTTTTTTTTTTTTTTTTTTTTTTAATCATCTGGCGACCCAGACAGAGATTCCTTCCTTTATAGATATATTAGTATCCCTTTTAATTGTGTCATAATAATATCATTATGTTATATGATACTAACTAATAGTGTCATGATAATATCATAGTCATAATAATAACTAAATACAGGGTCCCAGGCACTCAAAAATACATACAGAAGGAACATTTATTTTTTATCTACTTTCTCTCCTCCTTTTTCTGTGATTTTTTCTCCCCATCCCAATTTACCTCTCGTGCCAATTATCCCTCCCCTGTCCTGATTGTTGCTCGCATATGCCCCCCACTGGCCGGTTGTAGGGAGGATAGAAGCCTTGCATCACATGTCCCCTCCGATACATGTGGATGCAGCATGTCACATCTTTTCACCTGCCAGCGCGGACTCTCATTTGGTGAAGAGTAACGTGTAGGAGGCTCACACTGCCCCCGCCATTTTCCGGACTTTTGATGTGCAGGCGCTCCAACCGACCTGTAGGAGTCGCTGTTCACAACGACCAGACTACCACCCTTCGACTTCCCACCCGCTAACTCTGCCAATTGTGTTAGTATGACGGCCGGCACAAGCCGGAGGCAACGCAGACAGCCGGATTCGAACCCGGTGTCTCTTGCGCTGGTGACGAGCGCAATGTCCGCTGCGCCACCCAGCCGCCTCAGAAGGAAAATTTCTTTAAAAAAAGCCTTTAATTGTGTCACGGCTACATAGTTAAAAAAGCTTCGACCAAGCTAAGAAATGTTCCTTCCGTATATATTTTTGAGTCCGTCTTTTTTACAATCTTCTTCTCCCAAACACCCAAGAGCACCTAATATTTTTTGCTAAATACTTTATTCACCATAGACCGTTGGCCTAGTTGAACTACTTAATATCCAATAGTGTTGACTATCTTTTAAAAAAAGAAGTCGTTTTAGAGCATTCTTTGATCACCTGTAAAACAGAGGTGAGTGAGGTTAATGGTTTCTTCACACTGTATAAAGCAGTCGTCTGCCTGGAGGCAGGATCAACCACCATGGGACTCAATTATTCCTCATGGTCATTGAGCAGCCATCCTACTGCACCGCCTGTGTGTAACTTCAAACATAACATAGTTCTAACGTATATATTTGGTTGAACCACGGAGATATGGAATAACGTCACTCTATGTAACAACTAAATAGTGGCACATGCCCTAGAGTGGATGTAAATCATACAATGTCACAGAACCTGCACGGACTACAACATATGATCATATATCATGCCAATTAGGGTATCTTGTGCATACTGTTTACTTTTACTCTTACTCATAGTATATATTCAGATACAAAATGTGTATTGCCTAGTTTTTTACACTGTTTATTTTTCTCATATATATATATTCAGATCAAATTGTATTGCCTATATTTATGTCTTTCTACAGTACTATTACTATTACCCTGGCCATACCTGTACCTCACCTCTCCCCAATGCTACTATGACGCCCACATTTTCCCAATAAAGGGATATCTTATCTTATACTCATACATTGTTTTCTGCCACAAAGCATATTTCCCCATTAATTGCACACTATTTTTCAACACAGTAATCCAGTAGAGATTTAATTCTATCCCTGACCCTGATCACCACTGCTGGGACAAATCCCATGTATGAAAACGATAACTTGAATAGCTTTCATTCAAATCCTTTAGAGGAAGAACCCTGTTGATTTTGGTGTCCCTGATCTGTTAGTAATATATCGTATAACTGATATCCAGAGATGCGTTTTCAGGTGTACAACAAATTTGCCTTGAGGTCCTATGAAGTCCGCCATATTGAATTTTATGCTATATTTTTATGATTTTTTACACCTTTTCCTTACTCCCCCTAACCTGATTCTCACCAAATTTGCTATGTGGAATGATCAGGGGTTCTCAAGCCCTTTTGGGCGAGGGACCCCTTACACTTACGGTTTCCAAGGACCCTCTTATAATCGTAAAAACACTGATCAAGCTTATTACTACCATTTATAGATGCCATTGGAACTATTTGTATTTCAACTTAAATACTTCAGACCTGTTCCATAGTGATAAAAAGAAACACATTTCAATTAGAATTGGGTTAATACCACGTACACACTTTAAAACAGAGGGTTCATTTGATTCAAATTGCATTTGGACTCAACTTGACAGCATTTATACTTTTCCAAGTAATTGATCTTAAAAGCATTAATGAAAATAAACAGTAGCACGACTGGCATAGTAGTAAATAAACCTAGACATTTAAAATGACCAGCTGATTTCATTAAGCGCTTCAACTTGAAAATAATTAACTTATTGCTCCTTATTAAAATCATTGGCAGAAGGCTCTGAACAAATTGCAACAGAAGTTATCATAACATTGTAACTAAATTAATGAGATGAGTGCCGACTCTAAAGCTGGTGTCTTTAACATCAGGTCACCTACGTGATGCAAAAATGTAGACCCAGGGTATCTCCCTGTCCTCAATGTCCCTGTGTGCGAAACAAAAGATTAGTATACAGGAAAAATAGAATCACCATAGGCTGGGTGAACAGGGAATAACAAAATATATGGGTTAGGGATAAAAACAGAAATGTACAACAGGCAGGAGAAAAAATACAATAAACAGACACAAAGAAACAGAGCTTTAACCAGCTCTGATACCACAAATAACTCAAACAGAGCTTTAACCAGCTCTGATATCACAAAGCACTCAAACAAGGACTACAGCCCCCTCAGCATCGACGGGGCACCGGTTGAGAGAGTGAACAGTTTCAAGTACCTCGGAGCCCACATATCCGAGGACTTGACATGGACCACACACATTGACAGTGTTGTGAAGAAGGCACGACAACGCCTCTACTTCCTCAGGCGCCTAAGGAAGTTCCAAGTCAGTCAGAAGATCCTTAGGAACTTCTACTCATGTACAATAGAGAGCATCCTGACAGGCAACATCACCTCCTGGTTTGGGAATAGCACTGCACAAGACCGTAGCAGACTACAAAGAGTGACACGTTCAGCCGAACGCACAATTGGAGGGGGGCTTCCCACCCTCCAGAACATTTACAACAAGCGGTGCAAGGGGAAGGCTAAGAGAATTATTAAGGACTCGAGCCACCCGAACAACTGCCTCTTTGAACTGCTGCGGTCAGGCAAGCGATACCGGAGTCTTAAGGCGAGCACAGAAAGACTCAGAAGAAGCTTCTATCCCCAGGCCATCAGGCTGCTAAACGAACAATAATCGCTAAACGAACAATAATCACTATGCAACAACCATCAAATGCACACAGCACACACACCCACACGCACACACTCACTCAAACAAACAACACACTGCAGCACCCACTCTCCACACTTTAGATCACACACTTACACTTACACTTTATATTTATTGATAAAGGATTTGCACTACAACTCGTACACCTACTGTGAATTGTACCTAAATTGCACCTCGTCCCATTTCTCCATTTCTGCCTTGCACTATATAGTATTGTATATTAGTACACTGCACAGTATTGTATATTGTATGGTAACTACGTCTATTCTGCATCGAACATTGTACATATGTCTAAACTGAACACTGTGACCTCATTTTTTTACTTCTAATTTTACTATGTTATTTTATTTCATACTTATCTTGTCTTGCACAGTCTCTGGAGCGCAACAGTAAGAAGCATTTTGTACAAAAGCATTCTGTACTTCTGTATGACAACTATTAAAGAAACTTGAAACTTGAACTTGAACAGAGCTTTAACCAGCTCTGATACCACAAAGCCCCTAAACAGAGCTTTAACCAGCTATGGTACCAAAAATGACTCTAAAGAGCCACGGCTCTATTACCCAAAACAGAGAGAGAGCTCTACCAAACAACACAATATATAGTTACCACCACAGACAGAGCTCTACCATCAAAAAGCACCGAGACATGGTTACCAACAACACACAGACAGGGCTCTGGCTAACTCTGCACACAATGGGATATATGAAGGGAGAGAGGAGGTTGATTGCTGACAAGCCTCAGCTGTTGCTGCTGCTGTTGCTGTTGCTGTTGCTGGAGTGAGATGGTGATTGACCAACTGCTGCTGGAACTGAGAGACCTTGAGAGACATATATGTTACACAGGAGAGAGACAAAAGACAACAAAACAACCTGCCTACATACATAACACATAATATACATAACTCCCTATATATATACAAGGACAGAGTCCGTAACAGCAATGAATGTAGTGTTGCATAGAGTCATTGAGCATCCTGATGGGGATAGCCTGGGGATATAAGCTCCTTCAGAGTCTCTCTGTACTGGCCATGAGTACAATACACTACACACTACTCACTACACCGTTTCTACATACTTGCATACTTGATTTACATGTACAAGCAAGACTCTACATGTAAAACAAGCCCTGTTCTTTATTTCGGTCATTCACTTTTTCTTTACAAGGTATGTACACAGAAATCAAGTAGTTTATTGTACAAAATAGAAAGAAAACATTGCAGTCAAAGTGGAGAATGATGACTCACTGAGGTGGAAGGAAAAGGGAGCAGAATAGGTCCCACACCTCCTATTCTGCCTCACCAGTAAGGTCACTAGCTGTTGTCAGCTGGGCCGAGAGGATCCAGCAGCCAGTCCCATGCATCAGTGTGAGGGGAAGTGGTCGCTCAGTGCAGTGAGGTGAGAGGTGGCTCCCTCTTTCACTATAGCCACAAGCGGGTTGTTTGTCTATTACTCCTTCTACTCCATAGCTCTGTTTTCTTCATGGGGGCGGCAATTTAGACGTTGACTTCCTTGGACAGAGAGGCTGTTGAGCAAGTTGAATATGTCGGCAAGAAGGCTAATTGGGCTCCACACTCCAAAAAAGGCTGCGATGTCAGGTTTGTCCTCTCTCATAGACATCTCACTGCGTAGCTCAAACAACCGCTGCAGAACATTACCACAAGAGAGCCATCACACGTCAGAGTGACACAGCAGCGTGTCATCGTGCCCGGCATCCATCTCCCTACAGAGTTGTCTAAACAAACGTGACTGCAGTGCCCTTGACTTCACTAAATTAACCGCAGTCACAACTGTAGGGGTGTAACGATGCAACCTCACAACGATTAAATTCGATTACAATTCTTCAGGCAACGATTCAATGCATCATGAAATCTCTTCATTTGACCACGATTCGATTCGATACATTTTCTATCTGTTAATTCCCCAAAAAGATTTGAATACACAAATGTGGCTGGGGAACTGTTTCACTCAGCATGAATGGACTATAGGTCAATAAAAACAATTAAGAAAAAAAACACACAAAAACAATTAAGATTATTTTTTTTTCAATTAATTTAGATTATAATCGATTCTAACATTTTCAAATCGATGCAGTTGAATCGTCACATTAGAATCGATGCATTTCGATGCATTGATGCATCGTTACACCCCTACACAACTGTGTTCAAAACAGAGTGAAGGTCTGGTTCCGTGGCTTTGGAGTGCCTGCTGATGCAGCATTTCTTTTTTATAAATTCATGAAAATGTCCGGGTTTCATTGTTTTTCACTGCACTTCGCGAGCGTCTAGCGCCTCAGGCTGCATTTTTCGCAGAACATATAAATTACATAATTAAAGCTCTATTTGTTGCCTCGGTTGTCGAGTTACATGACGATATGTCTTTTTATGACTTTTTACGCACGCGTCAGATTACCACCCCGGACTCCCGAGGCTCCAGAACTGCCAATCATCCGCTGATGATTATTGGTCAGTGTTGTAGCCAATGAGTGTAGCTTTCCAATGATATAGGATATAATAAGGGATATAGGTGAAAGTTGACGAGCGAAAACCAGAAGTCAATCAGACTTCGAATGAATGGCCGTGGATGAGGAAATGGAATTCTGAAGAGCTTTTTTTTTTCTTTTTACACACAGTTTACCTGGTTCTCTCTAAAATACGCATTTCTCGGATTTTGGATGTTTGGAATTTGGACCTGTACTACATACGACTTCAGGCTATGGATCCGCTGTGTTTCCAGCGTATACCTATTTTTTATATATTTTTGGGAGTTATTGCAACCACTACAGAAAAATGTGAGTACACAAGTTCAAGTTCAACTCAAGTTCCAGACCTATGTTACTCTATTTCATTAGCACTAAAAGTGATTTTCCTTTTTTGCATTAGTTTTTTTTTTCTTTTTTTTTTCTTTTTTTTTGTTTTATCGCTTTATTGCTACTGGGCAGTCCAGTAGAGAGAGACAGAGGAGGAATGGGAGACAGAGTGGGGGGAAGACATTCGACAAATAACGACGGGTTCGGGAGTCAAACCCGGGTCGGGTTTGAACTGGGATAGTTTAGTGTGGGGAGTGTCTGTCCTGATTCCTGTCTGTCCTGATTCCCTCTGAGGGGGAGGAGTTCTTGCAGAGCAACCACTCAGAGATTTTCTCGCCTCAAACTAGGGATGTCCGATATTATCGGCCTACCGATATTATCGGCCGATATTGGCATTAAAATGTGATATCGGAAAATATCGGTATCGGTTTTCAAAAAGAATTATATATATATATTTTTTTACATTTCTATAACCTTTATTTACCCAGGCAAGCAAGTAAGAACAAATTCTGATTTAATTTATTGTCAAAAGTATGCATAATGTTGTGTTCATTCCACAACAAGAGATATGTAATGTTAATTACTTAAAATTATTCCGTTTCTTTTGGGGGGGGGGGGACCCTGCATATATCGGTATTGGTTGATATCGGTATCGGAAATTAAGAGTTGGACAATATCAGTATATCGGTATCGGTAAAAAAGCCAATATCGAGCATCCCTACCTCAAACCTATCGTTTCCCGTATACACGAGTATACACATATACACGAGTAATCGCGATCGCGATGGGATCACTGGGGATTATTCTTTTTGGAGTACCTTCTGGCTAAGGTAAGGTATATTCTACAGTATGTCTATTTTACCGAACCTGAAACATGTTTTTGTACCGATCACAGTGTCGTATTTTACCGGACCTAAAACGTGCTTTTGGTAACAATCGCAGTTTCGGGGTAAGATGAAATATTTTGGGGACCATATCAAAATATGGTCACCCTAACATAAATCCTACAACAAATTTACAATACGAAGCCGTTCGATAATGCCGAATAAGTTCGTAAATCTCATTCCTTGGTAACTTTCACGTATGTCCGTTCGAGAATGATGACCGATGTCTGTTGATTCATCCAAATTAATAGAATATTGGTCACAGGAACGCAATCTAACCAGTAGCTGTGACTGAATGTCAACAGAGTTCTCCTCACAGTGTCATTTGAGAGAGGCACAGCTTTCAATGTATTAGCTGCCTCTGTTTCAAGCATGCCGTACCTTCACACATTTCAATCACTGCTGGAAGTACAAATTTGTGCATGTGTGTTCGTCTTCCCGAATTGTGTGTGGCTTCTTCATTTTAGCAATCCTTTGAGCAACCAAATACGAAGCATTATGTGCTTTCTCTGAAGTTGTGGCCAGGCTCACCATCCGTCTTTTCACGCATAACAGACAGATTTGTGACAGATTGATGTGATGTGTCACAAATTCAATCATATCAGAGTTTCTATTGTCCCCAAACGTGGATGTGGGAGTAATGTGCTTGTTTTATTGCACAGCAAATGATCCCCATCTATCTATAAATGTAATAATGTATGGCAAATTATTTCACGGACCCCCTGGCTATGGCTCGTGAACCGGGCACCTCACTTTGAGAACCACTGATTTAAATAATTGATAGGCCAAACCATATGACCCACCAGATCCAATAACATTTCGGAAAAACTTAAACAGGAAGTGATGCATTTCTTGAAGGCACTGTCTAATTTGCACCAAACTTGACAAATGTGTTTGTCTTACAATAGCAATGAGGCCTGTGCAGTTCTGAGTCATCTGGCCTCATGGTGGAGCTATTATAAAGCGGAAAACATGAACTACTCTTCAACGGCTTGCCCGATCATGATGATATTTGAACTGTGTTACTTTGTGATATAGATTTCTCAAAAACCTGTACTTTCATATAATGTAAAAACAAATTGGGAAGTTTAACAAGACCCTATTATCTGTGCCTGGTCACATATGTATCACCTGTTCAGTCACCCAGAGATCTAGAGCGGATTAGATCTTTATTTGTATTTGATCCTTATTATCCTGGTTGTTACTTTAGACCATTCCTACCTCTCCTCTCCTTCTCTCTTCACTGCCATTGCTGTTGCTGATATGAGACCTGCATGTCCCCATGGGGATTAATAAAGGACTATCTTAGTCAGTCTCCACAACTGAACACAGATGTGAGAAAACCCTGGACGTTCCGCCATGCTGTCAACAGCAGAACGCAAACAACGTGGGCTGTAAACAAAGCCAGAGGCGGCATGTAAAAACTTTTTCAGTTTTTTTCTGATATATTATTTGTTTACATATACTCTGGGCTAAAAGGACTATTCTTGTGTATTCCTTAGATGAGATTGTGCTTATTATTTTTCACCCATCATAAACTCAAGGTCAACATATCTGACAGAGAGGCCTTTATACATAGATCGAGCTCTTATACATACCAGTAGATACGATAATATATTCCTTTATTGATCCCTTTGAGGACATTTGGGCTTACAATACATAGCCATTACGAATACTGCAGGGTTGCTATGGTTCTTAAAACTCCTTCTATTACAATTTTCCCATAAATAACATCTGCTTTCTGGAGGGCAAAATCATATATTTCATTCTCCATTCATTCTTACATCCATAATACAGTAGAACAGTCTGCAGCTGGGAGACATTTTAGCATCCCAGATGTGTGCTTTAACCTTGTGCCCTTAGGGGTCTAAGCTGAAGAGCTTCTCCTCCTCAGAATATTCCCTTTTTTTTGTTACATAATGTAAAATTACAGATTCATACCTTCAAAATAAGCCATCAATTGTCAAATTTTAGCTGATAGTTTTCAATCAATGTCCTATCAAACATTCTGGTAAAATCCTAACTACATTCCAGGATAGGACTTGGAAACGATCCAAGTTCATTCAGCTATCTGATGAAAGAACTACACTCCCAGAATTCAATGTGATCAATGTCACTAGAACAATTCACACCTGGAGCAAATGCCCAGTCGTTCCTTTGTTATTCCAATGAATGGACCCAGCAGGATGCCTAGCCCTAGAGTGACACACAAGCTAGATAGCATAATTATTATACCAACACAATACCAACATTTTGACTTTGATACAGATAGGAAAGGTAATGGAATATATTATTAGATGACAGGACATGGAAAATTCTTTATACAATTATTTAATTCATTATAATTTATAAGAGAGAGAGAGAGAGAGAGAGAGAGAGAGAGAGAGAGAGAGAGAGAGAGAGAGAGGGAGAGAGAGAGAGAGAGAGAGAGAGAGAGACGACGTCATCTTTCCTTCCTACGTAAGCTGTCACTAGCAGTCCGTGTGACCAAAACCACAAACAGCCAGTGGCTGATACTGTAGTTCACGCAGCCCACGATATGAGTTGTTACAGAGCATTATTCTGCTTAGCTTAGTTGGAATACTCAGGAGATAACATTGCAGTAGTTAATGTTTTAGCGCGACGTCATACACTGGTGGTGAGGTTTGCAAAGCATGTTAGACTACTTTTAATTCATAATGTTCCATGGCCACATCAAGTATTCCAAAAAAAAGTACAATGTTGCACATAAAAGCAGCTCGATATGCGGGACCCTGATGTAAACAAGACGAAAGTCTTTCTCTGGTCTGCATCCCCTTAACAATTGTATGTATTGAGCTGTACTGTACTGTACCCATTCTGCAATCTGTTAATAAAGTTTTCAATCAATCAATCAATTGTTACAGAGCTGGTCCACGCTGCTATTATGAAATGACAACTGCCCAAAAAGCAGAAAAGTATAAAGCATTTTTTTTCTCTATCTGAGAGAATGTCCACATAAGTGATTTGCAATTGAAAAGTCAATATGATGAGACTGAAGTATATACCCTATAAATATGTACAGCAACAATTAGCGGCTGAATGGGACTAAGTATTCACTGTGAGAAAGAAAAGAAAGCATCTGCATACCGAATCATGGGCCATTGGCTCTGGTATTTCACTATAAGTGATAGATTTGCAATTGAAAATTCAATATGATGAGAGAGAGAGAGAGAACACTTGTCATTTGAATTGAGAGAGAGAGAGAGAGAGAGAGAGAGAGAGAGAGAGAGAGAGAGAGAGAGAGAGAGAGAGAGAGAGAGAGAGAGAGAGAGAGAGAGAGAGAGAGAGAGAGAGAGAGAGAGAGAGAGAGAGTGTGTGTGTGTGTGTCTTGCTCTCTCTCCCTCTTGTGGCAATTCCAGGTGTAGGGGTGGCAGAATAAACAACACACAGACAGGTTGCAGTTCCCAAAATCATACTCTTTATTTTCTTAGTCAAATAATAACGGTTTGCTGTCGGCCGGGCGGCGTCTCCGCTCTGTGGCCTTTTGCCTTGCGCTGCTACGGGGGACTGAGAGGAGGCTCCTCGGCTCCATTAAGTCCCCCCTCTCCAACAGGTGCACCGCGCTGTGATTCGCTAATCAGGTAATCACTCTGATGGGTATTTAGTGACAGGTGCGTCCGGAAGCGGACGCCCAAACATGGGCAGCGCCCAGCCATTGGGTCGCCACATAGCGCCCATCAATCACCAAGCCCAGGGGTGGCTTGGGGTTGCCACAGTACCCCCCCTCCAGCTCCGACCGTCGGGGAAGGAAAAGTTAAATGACTGTAACTCCAGAAACCATCGAGTCACCCTGGCATTGGTCCCCTTTGTCTTGGCCATCCAGACTAGGGGGGCGTGATCCGTCACCAGCGTGAAACGCCTCCCCAGCAGATAATAGCGGAGCGTCTCCAGTGCCCACTTAATTGCCAGACCTTCGCGCTCCACCGCAGAATAGTTGCGCTCGTGTGGCAGCAGCTTCCTGCTCACATATAAAATCGGATGTTCCTCACCCTCCAGTTGCTGGGAGAGGACCGCTCCCAGTCCCACCTCTGATGCGTCTGTTTGTACCGTCATCTCCTTGTCGAAGTTCGGGGAGATCAGCACCGGTCCCGAACAGAGGGCAGTCTTGAGGTCCTCGAACGCCGCCTCCGCCTCCGGTGTCCACTTCACCGTGAACGGCCGCCGCGCCTGGGTCAGATCTGTGAGGGGAGCAGCGCGAGCAGCAAAGTTAGGGATAAACCTCCTATAATAGCTCGCTAGCCCATTAAATGTCCTGACCTGCTTCTTAAAGGGCGAGGCCACTCCCTTATTGCATCAATCTTCCTCTTCTGCGGTTTCACATTGCCCCGGCCTATTGTGAACCCCAGGTACTCTGCCTCTTCTAATCCCAGCCTGCATTTCTTTGGGTTGGCGGTGAGACCCGCCTCCCGGAGGGCCCCCAACACCGCTCTCACCTTTTGGAGGTGGGTGTCCCAATCTGACGAGTGGATGATAATGTCATCGAGATATGCGACTGCATACTCCCGATGGGGCCGTAGTACTCTGTCCATCAGCCTCTGAAAGGTAGATGGCGCCCCATGCAGGCCAAACGGGAGAACTTTATAATGGAACAGCCCATCTGGGGTGGAGAAAGCCGTCTTCTCCCTTGAGGCGGGGGCCAGAGGGACTTGCCAATAACCCTTCGTTAGGTCTAGTGTCGTGATAAATCTGGCCAGGCCCAGTCTGTCAATGAGCTCATCCACTCTAGGCATGGGATAGGCGTCAAACTTTGAAATTTCATTAAGCTTCCTGAAATCATTACAGAACCTGGTTGTTGAGTCGGGTTTTGGCACTAAAACAATAGGACTGGACCACCCGCTATGAGACTCCTCAATTACTCCCATCTCCAGCATGACCCGCACTTCTCTTCTGACTGCCTCTCTTTTTGCCTCTGGGATACGATAGGGCTTCAGCTTTACCTTGTCTCCCGGGCTGGTAATGATGTGGTGCTGGGCCAATGTGGTGCGGCCCGGCGTGGCCGAGAACACGTCCCGGTTCTGTTGGACCAGCTCCCGAAGCTCCTGCCGTTGGGTCGGGGACAACTGTTCCCCGATGGGAACATCGGCCGCCTCTGCCACCTGCTGCGCAAAAGGGGGAAGAGGGGGGGGCGAGAGCAACACATCCCGGGCATGCCATTTCTTCAACAGGTTAACATGGTATAACTGTCGATGCTTCCTACGGTCGGGCTGGTGGACCTTGTAGTTGACGGGACCCACTTTCTCAATTATGTCGTAGGGTCCCTGCCATTTGGCTAGGAATTTGCACTCTGCTGTCGGTACCAGTACTAGGACTCGGTCCCCCACATTAAACTCCCGTGGCTGTGCGCCCCGGTCATAAATGCGCTTCTGTGCGTCTTGGGCCTGTTGCATGTGTTCTCTCACCACTGGCCAGAGCGCCTTCATCCTGTCTCTCATTACCTGCACATGCTCTATGAGAGACCGGTGGGGCGACGGCTGTTCCTCCCAAATCTCCTTTGCGATGTCCAGGAGACCCCGCGGCTTGCGGGCGTAGAGCAGCTCAAATGGCGAGAAGCCAGTGGAGGCCTGTGGGACCTCACGCACAGAGAACATCAGAAAGGGCAACAACTGATCCCAATTCTTCCCATCCTTCTCCATCACCTTCCTTAGCATGCTTTTCAGGGTCTTGTTAAAGCGCTCGCACAGTCCATCCGTCTGGGGATGGTATATGGAGGTTCGTAGCTGTTCCACTTTCATTAGTTTGCACATTTCTTTCATGACCCGCGACATAAAGCACGAGCCCTGATCCGTGAGAATAGAGTCGGCAATTCCCACCCGACTAAACAAATGAAAGAGCTCCCGTGCCACAATTTTGGCCGTCACCGTGCGTAACGGGATGGCTTCGGGGTAACGGGTAGCATAATCTATGATTACCAGTATATACTGGTGGCCTCGGGACGATTTAACTAGAGGGCTCACTACGTCGAGGGCAATTCTTGAGAATGGGGTCTCAATGATGGGCAGCAGGATCAGAGGACTTTTATATTGTACCTTTGGTGCTGCGCGTTGACACTCTGGGCAGCTCCGGCAATAGTCCTCTACCGCTCTCTTCATGCCCGGCCAATGGAAACGCGCCCTTATGCGCTCCATGGTTTTGTCTACGCCCAGGTGCGCTCCGAGGATATGTGAATGCGCCAGCTGGAGTACAGTGGGAATAAAGAACTTCGGTACCAGCAATAGATCCCTAACCTCATCATTCTTTTTTACAACTTGGTACAGCAATTGTCTTTTTATTGCAAAGTGAGGATATGGCAGGTTACTCACCCCCTCCACGGGATTTCCATCTATGGTCTTGATATTCGCCCGGGCCTGCGTTAGGTTTGGGTCTTCCAGCTGGGCCGTTCCGAACTGACCCGCCAGGTCCCTCCCCACCTCGTCCGCCTGGGGGAACTCCGCAAAGGGGTCCTCGTCACTGTTATCCGTCTCGGGGCCCGCTTGGGGCGCTGGCGCGTCGTCACCCACACCTGATGCCGTCTCTGTCTCACTCCCCGGTATATCCAGGGGTTCCGGCGCATCGTCACCTACATCTGAGGCCGTCTCAGTCTCACTCCCCGTTACGTTCAGAGCACACACCTTCGGCTGACGTAACCCTTTCTTCTTCCTCGGTTTACCCCGTAGAGCAGGGGTCAGCAACCTTTTTGACATGGAGTGCCTGTTTGAAATATAGTTGTAACTAGTGTGCCTCAACAATATTCCATGCATCGTAATTATTTTTTCTCATAATCAGGTCTTTTTAATGATAATTTTTACATTATTACATCATTATTGTTATTGTTATTATTAACAATATTATTATGATGGTTGTATCAACCCTAAATCTGAGTTGGGGGGGGGGGGGGATGCAATGCAGACAAACAGCTGCATACAGTGCGACCATTTCACTCACATTTGCCCATTCATTTTTGGACACATCACACACCATCGGTGTGTGTACTGTACGTGTGCTGTCATAGCTCCACCTACAGACCTAATGGAGAACACCAGGAGAATACCAGGATGTGAATGGAGGGTGAATGTGAGGTATATCGTGTAAATACGTTTTGATTGATCGCAAGACTATACTGTAAAAAAAAAATGATTAGTTACCAGAACTTAAAAATATTGAGTTCAGTTACTGTGCATTAAGGTTTTCAGTTTTCAATCCATAATAAGTTAACAGAAAAATAAGTACACAACCACATTATTTCAACCTAATAAAACTATGTTTATTGTCATTGTTTTAAGAACACAAGTTGACTTGGTAATACTCACATTTTGAGTAAAAAAATGGCTTTTAACAATGTTCAATGAAATAGAAAAATAAATAATATAATTTGTTGATTAATCCCACTGGTCACAATGGTGACCGTAATAATGTTTTTGTTATAAGGCTCTGCAAATGTTACTGAATGATGTAGCAATGTATTTCCAGCTAAATTGAAATAATAAACAAATAAAGGGTCTCAATTAAATATGTGGAAGTAAAAAGAACCTGTGGGAGGATTTCAACAAGATAAATGCGACAACAGTGCAAAATAGTTCACTATAATATTTCAAAGCAAAAAAAAAAAATTAAAAAAAAAAAAATTAAATAATATTTTTTATTTATTTTTTATTATTTTTTTTATTTTTTTTGTGCTGCCCCCTGTGTCTATGCAAATGCCCCCGCGTGCCTATGCAGGCACGCGTGCCTATGCAGGCACGCGTGCCTAGGGTTGCCTACCCCTGCCGTAGAGGGTGGGGTGCGCGGGGAGATGACGGCTGAGCACAGCTGGCGATACAGGGGGCAGTCTCGACCAATCAGCAGCGCTACCGGCAGGTTAGGTATGACGCCGGCTGTCATCGAGCAGACCCCCTTGGTGGTTGTCAGGGTGATCGGCGCTGTAGGATACAACTTTGTGTCCCCGTGCACACAGGACACTGACACTTGCGGAGCCTCTGCGTCGCAGTGTGCCAAATGGGGCTGAACCAGCGTTATGGCACTACCCGAGTCCAGGAGCGCTACGGCATCTTTGTCGTTGACGCGCACGGGTAAAAGTGTCGCCGATGTTTCCTTATGGGCCCAACAGGCTGCGCCATAGTTGCACGTCTTTCCGCGGGGGTCTGAAGCTGCCGCCGATGGCATGGACACATCCCGGCCTGGGCAGTTCCACGAGAGATGCCCGGGCTCGCCGCAGTCGTAGCAGCGTCTTTGGTCCTGGTCGAACAGCGGTCTTCTTCGGGGTAGTTCGGGCTCACCTGCGTTCCCTACCCGGCCCCTTGGGCTGGGCTCGTCGGGACCCCTCCTTGTTCTCGGCCGCTCTGGCTTTTCCCCTCGCCCCCCTTTGAGTAACTCCCGCGTTACCTGGTGGGCCTCCACAATATTCACCAGCTGCTCCACGGAGCGGGGGTCCGCTTGACTCGCCTGCTTCTTCGAGTCATAGGGGAGGGCTCTGACAAAGCGGTCCATAACAATCCGTTCCAAAACCGTGGGCCCTCCGGGGTCAGTCATTAGCCAGGCTCGGCTTGTGCGGACCAGGTCGTGCATCTGGGAGCGCGGGGAGGCCTGTGCGTCATACACCCAGTCATGGAACCGCTGCGCGCGGGACTGCAGACTATGGCCGTACCGGGACAGAATTTCCTGCTTTAGCCGAGTGTAGTTCCCGGCTTGCTCCGGTGGCAGGTCCTGGTAGGCCTTTTGTGCATTACCCGACAGGAAGGGGGCCAGCAGTCCCCCCCAGTCGTCTTCGGGCCAGCCCTCCCGGCCGGCGGTGCGCTCAAACGCCAGGAGATAGGCTTCTATATCCTCCTGCTCCGTCAGCTTGGGGATGAAGCGCCCGGGGTTAGGCCGCGTCCCGGCGGCCCCTTCCTCCTGCCGGTGAGCGGCCATCCGCTGGAGCTCCGCGTGGATCATCCCCGTCTGTTTCCTCTGTTCGTGCAGGGCCTCTTCGTGCCGGGTCTGTTGTTCCATGCTCGCCTGTACAAGCTGCTGCACCAGCGCGTCCATGCTTTTTCCGTTATTAAATGTATATATATATATATATATATATTTTTTTAATTTCTTTTATTCTATTCTGATAAAGTCTATTGTTGTTTATTCTGCACCCCTGATTGCCAGTAGACTATGCCCGCATTCTCCACCACTGTGGCAATTCCAGGTGTAGGGGTGGCAGAATAAACAACACACAGACAGGTTGCAGTTCCCAAAATCATACTCTTTATTTTCTTAGTCAAATAATAACGGTTTGCTGTCGGCCGGGCGGCGTCTCCGCTCTGTGGCCTTTTGCCTTGCGCTGCTACGGGGGACTGAGAGGAGGCTCCTCGGCTCCATTAAGTCCCCCCTCTCCAACAGGCGCACCGCGCCGTGATTCGCTAATCAGGTAATCACTCTGATGGGTATTTAGTGACAGGTGCGTCCGGAAGCGGACGCCCAAACATAGGCAGCGCCCAGCCATTGGGTCGCCACATAGCGCCCATCAATCACCAAGCCCAGGGGTGGCTTGGGGTTGCCACACTCTCCCTATATCTCTCTCTGAATATGCACTATTGTATCAGTACCACATGGATGGATTCAGAGAAATATCACATTGTGTGCCGCTATAAGCCTTCGAGGGCTTCTGCATCATCATGCAAAATGGACACACAAGCTAGATAGCATATTATATGACCATGCCTAAAACCTATAGGTACATTTAACTTTAAAATGTACCAAACAAAAGTTATGGGGGGGGCATATATATATGATATAAGAGCAACTTTGGTGGACCATGTCATCAACCATGGCCTGACTATGAGGGATGCTGGGCAGAGAGTCTAATCTAAGCTGCTTCACAGTGGCATCATAATAAGAACATTCCAACTGGAAAACAGGTATGTATTCACCTCTCTACTTTTTTTATTACATTGGATTCCATTTTGTCACAGGAAAGATTTGCCTCTAGGATGAAACCTAGGTATGTAATTTCATCTTTCCTTGTGACAATATTGCCACCCACTGTACAAGAAGACTGTACAAGAAATTCCTTCTGTAATGTACTGATTTTCTTTCTTGTGACCCAACTTTGACCACTAATAAAAACGTAACTACACTAACGTTATAAGAGCTAACATTGCTACCTACTGTACAAGTGCATTGGTTTAGTGCATTTCCTACTTCCGGTTGCTACTGAACGGACATGTTTGTGCGGACCTGTTCTCCCAAACTGGTCAGCAAATGACTGTTTTCATTTTTATGTTATTATTATTATTATTATTATTATTATTATTATTATTATTATTATTATTATTATTATTATTATTATTATTATTATTATTATTATTATTATTATTATTATTATTATTATTATTATTAAAAATTATTATTATTATTATTATTATTATTATTATTATTATTATTATTATTATTATTATTATTATTATTATTATTATTATTATATTTTTTTTAAACATTGATCTTAACTGATCACTGTGACGTTATTGCTTTTATCGTTATATATGCCTATGTTTGTGTACAGCACTTTGAGCTACATGACATGTATGAAAGGTGCTTTATAAATACTTACTTACTTACTTACTTACTTACTTACTTACTTACTTACTTACTTACTTACTTACTTACTTACTTACTTACTTACTTACTTACTTACTTACTTACTTACTTACTTACTTACTTACTTACTTACTTACTTACTTACTTTGCCATACAGTAGTTAATGTTAAATAAAGCCCATTTGAATTGAGAGAGAGAGCGAGAGTGTGTGTGTGTGTATGTATGTAAGCTTTTTTGTGTGTGTGTGTGTGTGTGTGTGTGTGTGTGTGTGTGTGTGTGTGTGTGTGTGTGTGTGTGTGTGTGTGTGTGTGTGTGTGTGTGTGTGTGTGTGTGTGTGTGTGTGTGTGTGTGTGTGTGTACATGTCCACGGATGTGCGCTTGCCATAGTGATTGACAGTGTTGGGCAAGTTACTTTAAAAAAGTAACTAGTTACAGTTACTAGTTACTTCTTCCAAAAAGTAACTAAATTACTTACTCAGTTACAAATTATAAAAGTAACTAGTTACTTCAGAAAGTAACTATTGCGTTACTTTCAAGATTTTTTTTACATAAACAACATACACAAATCTAAACTATTTTAATGTTGCTGTGGGACAAAGTGAGACTAGCCTCCAATCAAATGCCATGTAGGCTATGTAGATATTATAATTACTATGTTTATATAGTGGATCATACAAATACAAACAGAATAGATGTTAACTTTTGATATGTATTGCCCCTCAACAGGCCACAACTGGGCAACATTAAATTATGCTTGTTAAGCACTATACCAAAAATAAATAACAAATATATACTGATTGATTGAACATTTTAATTAACAGATTTCAGAATGGGTACAATACAGTACGGCTCAATACACACAATTGTTAAGGGGATGCAGACCAGAGAAAGAGTTTCGTCTTGTTTACATCAGGGTCCCCCATTTTCAATTCATGACATTTATGACGAAAGTCTTTCTCTGGTCTGCATCCCCTTAACAATTGTATGTATTGAGCTGTACTGTACTGTACCCATTCTGCAATCTGTTAATAAACTTTTCAATCAATCAATCAATGACATACACAACATACAGATATAAGAATCTAATCGAATCATCTAAACTAATCTAATCATTACATTTAAGACATGCATGACATACAGAGATATATCTCTGAGCAGCTGAAGCCTGTGCTATTAAACCAGGAAGTGCAGCACTGTTGATAAGGCTGTCAGCACTGCAGTAGAGCCACTCAGTGCCCTGGGCTGCGCTGCAAAGAGTGAACACAAAACGCTCATGGACCCGCGGTCTCATGTTGACATTGTGTTGTTCGTTGGATTCGTTTTTGAGCTCAAAACGTACACTACACGGACCGCGGTCTCATGCTGACTGATCACTGATCGCTTGTCTTGTCGCGCTGTGTGTCAGACTCACGCTGACTGATCGCTTGTCTTGTCGCGCTGTGTGTCAGACTCTGGATGCTTTAGACACCCGCCCACCTCCACCTCTGATTGGCTTACCATGACATTGTATTCAACCTCAGCCAATTGTCAGCATGTATGCTTGGCTCGCGCACTGTCCACTAAACAAGGAAGAACATTATTATTGCCTCTCGGCGCAGAGATATGTCTGATGAAAGAAACGGGTTCATTCATAGTAACGCGTCGCATTTTTTTGTAGTAACGGTAACGACGTTATTAAGATTGGAAGAGTAATCCGTTAGATTACTCGTTACTGAAAAAACGAACGCCGTTAGTAACGAAGTTACTTATAGTGCCGTTATTCCCATCACTGGTGATTGATGACACTTCACACAGGCATGTCTTTAGTATAGGTTAGAAAGCAACCTGGGTTCTCAGACAGACAGACAGACAGACAGACAGACAGACAGACAGACAGACAGACAGACAGACAGACAGACAGACAGACAGACAGACAGACAGACAGACAGACAGACAGACAGACAGACAGACAGAGAGAGAGAGAGAGAGAGAGAGAGAGAGAGAGAGAGAGAGAGAGAGAGAGAGAGAGAGAGAGAGAGAGAGAGAGAGAGAGAGAGAGATAGAGCGAGAGAGAGAGAGAGAGAGAGAGAGGGAGAGAGAGAGAGAGAGAAAGCTCCCGTCTGGTGGAGAGTTGGGCTCTACTGAGCCTACCTTTCTAGTTGAAACGTTGCAATTTTTACATCATGCGTAAGCTGTCAACTAGCGAGATGCGTTGTTACAGAGCTGGTTACAGAGCTGGTCCACACTGCTATTATGAAATGACCCGAAATGTATGTAAGCTTGTCAACTAAAGCGGTTCGTGTTTAGACAGCGCGGGTGAGCAAACTCGTCACACAGCAGCCAGTGGCTGATGTAGTTCAAGTAGCCCGCTTGAATGAACTGCAAGAGATAATTCATACCTCGTATACACACACGCACTCTGCCATACAGTAGTTAATGTTAAATAAAGCCCATTTGAATTGAGAGAGAGAGAGCGAGAGTGTGTGTGTGTGTGTGTATGTAAGCTTTTTTTTCTTCTTTATCTGAGAGAATGTCCGCGAATGTCCTCAGACTCCTCACGCAGGAGAAACGACTGAAAAAAGTCGAGGTGGATATTATTGCAAGAGATAATTCATACATATTATGAAAAGCCAATCTGTTGTTTAGAATTTGGATGGGGGGGACGGTAGGCTCTGATACCAGTCTCACGCCTCTGCGGGGGTGTAATGACTACAGACCGGTGGCACTCACCTCTGTGGTCATGAAATGTTTCGAGAGGCTGGTCAAGGATCACATTCGTGCCTCCCTCCCCAGTGATATGGACCCTATGCAATTTGCATACAGGACAAACAGGTCCACTGACGACGCGGTCTCCCAGGTACTGCACAGCACCCTCTCTCACCTTGACCGCCAGAAGGGGGGCTATGTGAGACTGTTGTTCATTGACTACAGCTCAGCGTTCAACACCATAGTCCCCACCAGACTGGTGGACAAGCTGATCGAGCTGGGTCTGAGCTCCGCTCTGAGCGCCTGGGTACTGGACTTTCTGAGTGAAAGACCCCAGGCGGTCAGGGTGGGGGGTCAGACCTCCAACACCATCACCCTGAGCATCGGGTCCCCCCAGGGCTGTGTTCTGAGCCCCCTGCTGTACTCACTCTACACACACGATTGTGTGGCCAAGTTCAGCTCCAACTCCATAGTGAAGTTTGCAGACGACACGGTGGTGGTGGGGCTGATCTCGGACAACGACGAGAAGGCCTACCGGGAGAAGGTTGAGGTACTGGAACGCTGGTGCCAGGACAACAGCCTGCTCCTGAACATTGGTAAAACCAAGGAGCTGATCGTGGATTATAGGAGAGCACAGCAGGAGACACACACACCACTGAGGATAAACGGGGCTACCGTGGACAGGGTGAGCAGCTTTAAGTACCTGGGGGTCCACATCTCAGAGGATCTGACATGGTCAACACACATAGACACAGTCGTAAAAAAGGCGAAGCAGCGCCTCTACCACCTGAGACAGTTAAGGAAGTTCAGAGTATCTGGGAAGATACTCCAGTCCTTCTACTCCGGAGCTGTAGAGAGCATCTTGACTGGAAACATCACTGCCTGGTATGGAAACAGCACGGCACAAGACAAGAAGGCCCTACAGAGAGTGGTGCGCTCAGCCGGGCGTACCACGGGTATTGCACTACCTCCCCTGCAGGTTCTATACAACAAGAGGTGCAAATCCAGAGCCTGCAGAATAATGAAAGACCCTCACCACCCCAATAACAGCCTGTTCCAGCTGCTGAGGTCAGGTAGACGCCTGCGAACCCCAGCTACTAGGACAGAGAGGCTTCGGCTCAGCTTCTTCCCCCAGGCCATCAGAGCCTTGAACAATGAACACTGAGTGCCACAGAACACTGAACTCTCCACACACAAGCGCACATGAGCACACACACGACACGCACGCTGTACACGCTCGCACACTAGCAGCCACTTTAACATGAGCAAGCACACACTCATGCTGCACACGCCCACACTTATGGCCACAAAGGAAAGGTCACTTTAAAAATAGTATAGCAACAGTAACAGTATATTGCACTACCAAAGGACCTAGCATGTCCTCCATGCTCTGTAAATAACTATGTACAAATACCGATTTTCTATTTTTATCGATTTCTGAAAAGATGTACTTTTTGAGCATTTAGAAGACATTCTAATTATTTTGTTCTCCGCCGATGGGTTCAAAAAGGAGAAGCTCTTCAGCTTAGACCCCTAAGGGTTTTAACAGACTGATCAGACAAGTTCTTATCGGTTGATGACAAGCCATGCCACTGCACCTCCAAGATGACATGGCAATGAAAAAAAATCTCTCTATCTCTCTCTTTCAATTCAATTAAATTTAAAGGGGCTTTATTGACATGGGAAACATATGTTTACATTGCCAAACAAAACAAAGCAAAACAATTAAACAGAGAAATCAGAAAAAATCAGTACAGTACAGAAGGAATTTTTTGATTGACAGTCTTTATGGTGGTTGTATTCCGTTGGATGTCCTTTTCTTGTCACAGAAGCTGACAAATCTTGCTGCTGTGTTTGCACATTGTTGTATTTCTCCCAGTAGGTATGGGAGTTTTGAGTTATTTGTCATGTTTTCAAAGTCTCATTGGGTGCAATTCGTGGGAAGTACTGTATATGTCTCTGATGTCTTGGTATAGTGGGCAGGTTGTTAAGAAGTGTAGCTCGGTTTCCACATTCTTGTGGGCAGTGGTACACAGTCTGTCTTCTCTTGGGAGCCAGGTCTGCCTATGGTGGCCTTTCTCGATGGCTAGGCTGTGCTCGCTGAGTCTGTACCTAGTCAAGGATCTTCTTAGTTTTGGATCAATTACAGTGATCAGGTATTATGCCACTGTGTACTCTCTGTTGGGCCAAATAGCATTCCAATTTGCTCTGGTTTTGGGTTGATTCTTTCCAATGTGTCACATAGTTTTCTTGTTGTTTTCTTATAATTTGATTTAGTGCAGTGTGGTTTCTGTCTGGTGGCTCTGCTTGTGTTTGTGAGCAGAGTCCCAGAACCAACTGGCTGAGTGGGGGCGTCTCTCTAGGGTCTCTCTGTAGGTGAGGGCTTTGATATGGAGTGTGTCTGGGTCACTTACTTTTAGGTGATTATAGAATTCAAATGCTCTTTTTTGGATTTTGATAATTAGTGGGTATCTCACAGTCTCAATTTGGTGTTTGTCCCATTTAGTGAAATCTTGGTTTGCAAGTCGGCCCCAGACCTCACAACCATACAGGGAAATTGGTTATATGACACAGTCTAATATTTTGAGCCAGATTTGAATTGGAATGTCTAGCTTGATGTTCCTTTTGATAACATAGCATTGTTCTGGTCAAATTTGTCTCCACTTTTGTGGAGCGGTTTTATGAGTCCTTGGCAGTGTTCATTTTGGCAGCTATTTTCATTTTAGTTTTAGTCTTAGTCATGTGTCAAGTGCTCCTTTTTCGTTTTCATCATATTTAGTCATCTGCATTTATTTTTCGTTTAGTCAGTTTTAGTCAACTAAATGTCTGAGCATTTTAGTCTTAGTCAGTGTTAGTCTCGATTTTGTCTTTTTTGTTTTTGTCTAGATTTAGTCGCAGAAAACTGATGATTTTTGTCTAGTTTTCGCTAATGAAAAAAAGGCATTTTATATTTTTATATTGTAAATAATGCAATTCTATTTATTAAGTATAGTCTAGCCCAGGGAGGGGCAACTGGCGGCCCGCGGGCCGCATGCGGCCCTCACCGACGTTCCATGCGGCCTCAGGCCAATATTAAAAAAAAAAAAAAAAATTATAATATTTTTTTATTTTTTATTTTTTTTATTTTTTTTATTTAAATTTTTTTTGTATGGTATTCGACTAAGAAGAGTTGGCAGTCGACTATGGCTCCTTTCGATCGATTAGTCGACTATTTGACTAATAGGGGTCAGCCCTAGTGTGGACATATGAAATGCTGTTGAAAGTGCCGTGCAGCAATATGGGGGTTTTGATAAACTGTCGGCTGTTGTTACCGATGGAGCACCGGCAATGAAAGGAAAACGCACAGGATTCGCCGGGCTTCTAAGGCAGAGTGGCGTTGAGTGTCCAATGCTGCACTGCATTATACATCAGGTAAGTTCGCTAACATAATTTCCATCTATTGTGGGTCACTAATAATGACCAATGCGAGTCGAGTGTAGTAAAATTATATGCGAGAGTCGTTAAATAGTTTTTCTTTTTTTTATCTGATATAGGAGGCTCTCTGTGCCAAGAAGCTTGACTACTACAGCCATGTTATGGATTTGGTTACCAAGGTTACCAATCTAATTCGTGGAGGCAACAGGTCACTAAACGATAGAAAGTTTGTCTCCTTTTTGGAAGAGATGGACACTGATTATGGCGACTTGCAGCTACACACAGAAATCCGATGGCTGAGCCGTCGGAAAGTACAGGAGCAACATTGAAACACTGCAAATGCAATTCAATGATCGGTTTGAAGATTTCAACGGCATGCAGTCACGGATAGCGCTGTTTGCCGGCCCCCTCACCGCTATGGTGTCAGAGCAGCCCCCACCGTTGCAGCTTGAACTGTGCGAGCTACAGTCAGATCCTTTTTTTCAAGCAAAGAGAAATGAGAGGGGAATTTCGTTTTGGAAACTGCTACCTGAGCCCCGCTTCCCACTCCTCAGGGACTTTGCCCTCTCTATGGCCAGTATGTTTGGGAGCACATACATATGTGAGAGCAATTTCTCAAACATGAAGCACATCAAGTCAAAGGAGAGAAACAGGCTGTCGGATGAAACATTATTTCATCTGATGCAGATTGCATGCACAAACATTGAAGTTGACATTCCTGCTATTGTGCGCCAACAAGAGAGACCACAAGTGTCTCATTAAAGACAGGGGGGGAGGAGATGATGAAGAGGTGTAGGGGGGGGGGGGAGGAGATGATGAAGAGGTGTAGAGAGGGGGGAAGAGATGATGAAGAGGTGTAGAGAGGGGGGGAGATGATGGAGAGGTGTAGAGAGGGGACCATTATTATTATTATTATTATTATTATTATTATTATTATTATTATTATTATTATTATTATTATTATTATTATTATTATTATTATTATTATTATTATTATTATTATTATTATTATTATTATTATTATTATTATTATTATTATTATTATTATTATTATAACCATTATTGACCCACTGTGGGGCGAGGGTGAATGTCATGCCAGTTTGATAAAGAGTCAATGGGAGGCATGTAGTATTGCACTTTACTTTACTTGCACTTTACTTGTTTATTTTTGTAGTGTTCAGATAACACTAATAACACAAACACAAACCAGCATTCCTGCTGCATTTCACTACAACAGTAAATCAAAAGTGCAATAATAAATGATTTTGTTAAATGTATACATTTTTATCCTGCTACTAAACAAAACATTCCTGAGTGCTTCATATCCATAACATGCATTTCAGTGTTATAATGTTTTGTTTAGTAGCAGGATAAAAGTTTATACATTTAACAAAATCATTTATTATTGCACTTTTGATTTACTGTTGTAGTGAAATGCAGCAGGAATGCTGCTTTGTGTTTGTTGAGCAGTGGGCTTTAAGTTCATACATTTATTTTATTATTGTATATATTTGGGGTTACACAGCAATACTTTTAAATTCAGCTGTTTATAAATTCATAAAGTTGAAATTGCATTACTAAATGCATTTGAAATGGAATAAAAACAAAGTTATAACAAATTATAATTGTTTATATACCTTGTGACTATTAGGGCTATTTGAGTGATGGGGTACTACTGGCGGGACTGCCGATAAACAATGCGGCCCCCCAGATTGATTGTGGACATTTTGTGGCCCTCACCATATACAAAGTTGCCCACCCCTGGTCTAGCCCAAACCCTATCAGCTGATTCACAATACGTTCAGTAGAAGACTAGAAGCCCAATACAATAGTAACCAAACATTCCTTGAAATGGTCAATAGATTCAGAAATAGTCAGACATGGAATGGAACATATTCTGATTTAAATTGTTTTTTTTTTTTTTTTTAACCAACAAAGCAACATTAGGATAGTGTAAATATACAGTACACACTGATTGCAATTCTTACTGGGACCTACTGTACAAATTTCACACACGTCACACACACATTCCCTTTTGTCCCTCGAGTCGTACCGTAGATCGCTGACGTCACTTAAAATGGCGGCCCCCATCAGAGCATTCGGCTAATAACATTAGCTTAGCGACCCTGCCACCGCACTTCTATGTCCATAAAGTGTGGTAACAAAATATCACAGCCCCTAAGACTGGGACCGTTCTAACTCTACTGAGCATGTACCCAACATTATATGAAAAATAAAAAGTCATTACGACGTTTTAGTGCACTTCAAGCGCTAAAGGGATTCATAACTTATAGCAGGGTCAATCTCAGTGTTAGTACTCGTCTGTTTCTTTTCTTTTCATACTAACATTACCTTTTTGAGTGAACGTGGTCTTGTCCTTGTTGTATCCATGTGTAATGTTGATAGTAGTGGGTGTACACAGATGAAAGAGAGCAAGTCTGTGTCTGGGATATAGGTCCCGACTCCCAGGCTATTAGCTATTAGCTCTTCTGGCAGCCTAGCCATCCTCTCAGCCTCCGTCGTCTTAAATGCTATGTTCTTTTGGTAGAACTGTTCGGCTGCCGCAGGAGTGTTGAGAGAGTAGCAGATTCCGTTCATGGTTATTGGTATAAGCTGTAGTCACGAGAGACCTGGGACACGGTTTTTAGCCTCACGTATGTTATGTAGCTTGGCTTTTAGCCATAAACGCTGCTGAGCTTAACCCGGAAACGGAAATGGGAAATGCTGAAATAATTATTATTGTCTCATCTTGTTTTAGTCAACATAAATTTTGAGAGAATTCGTCATGGTTTTTGTAAACTACATTTTTGTGTACTCAGTTGTGGTCAACGATATGTAATTAACTATTTAGTTGCGTTGGCGTCACGTGGTTTTCAATAACGTGACGTGACGTCTCGTTGTCGTCATAAAAAAAACCTTCGTTGACGAACATCTTTCGTCATCAATTTAGTCAACAAAATTAACACTGGTCCTTGGTTCCAAATATTGGGGAAGATCCCGGAGTGTTAAGGAGTTTTAGTATAGCCAATTGGAATTTGGAGTCTGTGCATTTTATCATTTCATTTAGGATACCATCCGCACCACAGGCCTTCTTGGTTTTAAGTGATTTTATTTTGTCCTGTAGTTCTTGTAGTGTAATTGGGGAGTCTAGCAGGTTCTGGTAGTCTTTTATGGTTGACTCTAGGCTTTGTAGTTTATCTGGTATGTGTTTTTGCTGTTCATTATTTTGTATTGGGCTAAATAGATTGGATAAGTAGTTTACCCATACGTCTCCATTTTGGATGGGTAGCTCCTCATGGTGTTTGTTTAGTTTGTTCCAGTTTTCCCAGAAGTTGTTTGTTTTTATGGATTCCTCTATATCCTGTAGCTGGTTTCTAACATGTTGTTCCCTTTTTTTCCTGACTGTGTTTTTGTAGTGTTTCAATGTTTCATTGTATTGAAGATGTGTGTTCTGGTTGTCTGGGTCTCTGTGTTTTTGGTTTGATATGTTCCTTAATTTCTTCCTGAGATTTTTACAATCATTATCATACTATTTTGTCATGCATGTTTTTATTTTTCCTCGCTTTCCTATTTGAGGCATTTAGGTTGGATAAGGAGGCTGTAAGGTCAAATATATTATTGAGGTTTTCTACCGCCCCATTTACACTTTTGCTGTTGTGTTGGCATTTTTTCCAAGGAATTGGTCTAATCGTGATTTGACCTTTTGTAGCTTGATAGCAGTTTGGAATGCTTCTATACTACTTTCTTTCCATTTGTAGTATTTATTTGTGTGTAGTTTGTTTGGTTTTGATACTTCCTGGTTGGGTGTTGATCTGTTCAGATAGACAGTGGTTTTGCTGTGGTCTGACAGGGGTGTTAGCAGGCTGACTGTGGACGCTCTGAGAGACACTAGGCTGAGGTCAGTGATACATTTCTCTCTCTCTCTCTCTCTCTCTCTCTCTCTCTCTCTCTCTCTCTCTCTCTCTCTCTCTCTCTCTCTCTCTCTCTCTCTCTCTCTCTCTCTCTCTCTCTCTCTCTCTCTCTCTCTTTAAATAGATGCAGAGCAGAAATTATATGACGGCATTGAAATGGGTAATGATGATGATAACTAAACAATGATTATTGTTTGCATTTCTGTAAACTTTCACCTGCAAAAAAAAAGAAATACAAAAACGTGTGATGGCGGTAATGAGCTCAACTCCGTGACTGCAGTACTGCAGTAATCACACTCATCACAGCCCTATGAACAGCTCCACAGAGTCATGTAATTGCGGCATCACAACATTTCGTGATTATTCTGAAGCAGTGGTGGCAAAAACAGATGTATGTAACACTGCAGTCAGTCTCACTCACACTAGGGCTGGGTGATTAATTGCATTTCAATTTCAATTATGATTTTGGCTTCCCACGATCATGAAAACAAGACACTTGAGATAAGACGAGTATTGTGCCGTGTTGCTCTCATTTGTCTTGTGGTGGTGCGCTTCATAGTCGTGATTTCAATATCAATTTCAATATCAAAATAATCGATCAGCCCTAACTCACACTCCATTCAGTCTCCCTCACACTGCATTCAGTCTCACTCACACTGCATTCAGTCTCTCTCACACTGCATTCAGTCTCACTCACACTGCATTCAGTCTCTCTCACACTGCATTCAGTCTCTCTCACACTGCATTCAGTCTCTCACACTGCATTCAGTCTCACTCACACTGCATTCAGTCTCTCTCACACTGCATTCAGTCTCTCTCACACTGCATTCAGTCTCACTCACACTGCATTCAGTCTCTCTCACACTGCATTCAGTCTCTCTCTCACACTGCATTCAGTCTCTCACACTGCATTCAGTCTCACTCACACTGCATTCAGTCTCCCTCACACTGCATTCAGTCTCTCACACTGCATTCAGTCTCACTCACACTGCATTCAGTCTCTCTCACACTGCATTCAGTCTCACTCACACTCCATTCAGTCTCACTCACACTGCATTCAGTCTCACTCACACTGCATTCAGTCTCCCTCACACTGCATTCAGTCTCACTCACACTGCATTCAGTCTCTCACACTGCATTCAGTCTCACTCACACTGCATTCAGTCTCACTCACACTGCATTCAGTCTCACTCACACTGCATTCAGTCTCACTCACACTGCATTCAGTCTCTCACACTGCATTCAGTCTCACTCACACTGCATTCAGTCTCACTCACACTGCATTCAGTCTCTCACACTGCATTCAGTCTCTCTCACACTGCATTCAGTCTCACTCACACTGCATTCAGTCTCACTCACACTGCATTCAGTCTCTCTCACACTGCATTCAGTCTCTCTCACACTGCATTCAGTCTCACTCACTCCATTCAGTCTCACTCACACTGCATTCAGTCTCACTCACTCCATTCAGTCTCACTCACACTGCATTCAGTCTCCCTCACACTGCATTCAGTCTCTCACACTGCATTCAGTATCTCACACTGCATTCAGTCTATCACACTGCATTCAGTCTCTCACACTGCATTCAGTCTATCTGACACTGCATTAAACCTATCTCACACTGCATTCAGTCTCACTCACAGGTGTTAAACTGTTCTTCACTAGAGGTCACATTACAGTATCACATTATAGTGTGATTTAGTGAAGAAAAAAAAGACATAATGTTGGGGCCCCTGTATTTCTATCTAACTCCATTGTGTGAGGCCATTATCCGTGCATGGATCTACCAGATGGTAGAGGGCGATCAGGAGTGGGCTGAATTTGTATTTTCACCTCAAGAGACATCAATAATGATGGGCTTGATGTTTAGTCTTGTCCCTCATCATATAATTGTTTTCCATGTTGTCCGTGAAGTATTCATCAAACAGGCCCCATCAGCTTGAAGGCGCCTGTGAAGTGGACGAGAAATTAACAGCAGCCAATTATGCAAATGCTGGGAAGTCTTGGCTGTCGCCAGGAGCCTGTTGTCCAACAGTCACACTGACAGGTGCCCAGCCATCATTAAGAGGTCCTATTTTATTTTTTAAGAATCAATTTAGCGAATTAAAACAAAAGAGTCAGGTGAAGTTTGGAATATATCAACCGGGGCCTCACTTTTCAAGATCAAGTTCAAACCAATTCAAAGTAAAACATTTTTTTAAATAATAATGATTAGCCAAGTTTTAATTAGTTCTGACTTTGACGTAATCAGAATTGTCGTCTATTGTTATTCCTCCGTGTGTTATGCTGAGGTTGTCCTTCAAACTCCTCATACATAGGGACCATCTCCTTGGCATGGATCAGGATGAAGAGGTAGGCCTTGCCTCGCGTCAGGGCAGGGCAGAATATTTTAATACGTAATTAAATACGTACATAACAAACTGGGAACGTTTCATAGTGATATCTATTAAAATATTGTTTCTGCCTATTAGGGGGTACTGTCTCGCCTTAAAGGGGAACTATTTTACTATTTCTTTCACTATTTGGGCACTTTTACACAATTCCTGTGAGTCTATGGAACACCTCTGTTTTTTTGTTTTTTTTTATTCATTGTTTTGTATTTCTAATCAAGTACTCAAAAACAGCATTTTTCTACCTCAAGATCTCGAGCCGTTTTGAGGCTGGGCTCCAACCACTGTGTGGCCTGGTGCCTGAGTTGCCACATTATTATGCAGCTGAGACATCTCTGACATCACAGATCAGCACATTTTCAGATGACTCAGTTCAGTGAGGGTGAATATTGTGAGAGGATAATTGGACGAATGTGCCAATATGAGAATTAGAGACATAGATCCTATTAATATAAGTCCATATAGCTAGGAAACAATGCTAAACACTGAAAAAGGCCATTTATAAGATAGTTCCCCTTTAAAGTCCCCATGAAACGACTATTTGATTCCACATATTTATGCATAATTTCCTGTAAAAACAGGAACCTAGGGAGGGACTTGTCATGGATATTAGGATAAGATAAGATAAGATAAGATATTCCTTTATTGATCCCCTTGGGGAAATTCCAGTGACACAGTGACATATTGATTGTATACATTGCTACAAAAACCAATAGCGCTGAATGCAGTGGCGGCTGGACCATATAGGGCGCTAGGGTGCCCCCCCCCCCCTGCTGGAAAGAAGAAGAAGAAGAAGAATATAAGTGGTTTGGGATTTTAGATTTTCGACCCCTAAAAATATTATAATTTGTTTTTAAATAAATAATAATTACTCATTTTAAGTATGTTTGTGTTTAAAATGCACAATAACGTGTAATATTGTTGAATATAGAGGGTGTATTGTATGGTTGTAACTGACTGTAATTGCTCTCTACTGCCCTCATGACTGCATGTATATCTGTGTCCACTGGAGGGCGCTGTAGGCGGAGCGTCTACTGTCTACACCAGGTTGGGACTATATAAACCTTGGTTCCCTCCTACTGTTCCTTCTTCTCACTTCTGCCCCTCCCGGAGGGGAGATCATATGTGCTGCTGTATTATGAGACAACATGATAAATAAACCGCTGCCAGCAGAGCTAGGCCAAAGATAGAATACCATGCCTCTTGTATACATTATTGTCGCCCCATTGCCAAATCTGTTAACAGGTTATGGGCCCAGATCTCGTAGGCGCGAAATAATAAAGGTAGTTAGCTTAGCTGACGTGTAGGCCAGAGCAGCACCGGGAGTACCGCGTGGCTAGATACTAGGCCAACGGAGCTTAAGCTACACCAACCACCTACCACCAAGAAAGAGGATGGCGACCAAGGGAAGAAGCAAGTGGCCCACATTTAACAGGAAAGCGGAAGGATATGAGCTCTGGGAAGAGCGCATGCTATGTTGCATGCACAGCGTGGGACTGACGGCGGAGGACCAAGCACAAGACGACAAACTAAACGTGGACGCATACTGTGAGTTGGCGCTGCTGCTCGACGATATGAGCTTGGGACTAATATTCTGCAACACGAAGGACAAAGGCAGAGAAAGCCTGGGAGTGTTGAGGGAGCATTACATCGGACGGGGAAGGCCCAGAGTAGTGTCCCTCTACGTAACGTTAACGGCCCTGAAGAAGGGGCACACAGAGACGCACAGGTACGCCTTATAGACAGTAAGGGACGCCGGTGTACAGTGACATTAAAGAATGCTTTATATATACCCTCGTTCCCACAAGAACTATTCTCAGTCAAATCTGCTACTGCTAACGGCGCCGAAGTGTTCTTCAGTGAAGGTAAAGATGTTCTTGTAGAATGAGATGGTACGCGGTTTACGGGAACGTTTTGATTATATTTAAAAGGCTTTGCCATTGTTAAACGTAATAAGTGGAACCCCCGAAGCTGTAAGCAGAATACAAGTCATATGAACACCCACGATATAAACGCATTGCAACGAGAACAGACAGATGTTATTTGTTGAGTGTATGTGTATACAAAACCCTTGCAATAAATGTGTCTTACATGAATGAAAAGCATACATGCTCTGGACACAGAGCATATATCGTGTGGGTGATATCATGACTTCTATTTTCTGTGTCAAAGCCTAAATCAAAACGTTTCCGTATTTTTGCAATCTATGCGCAAAATAATAACGAGTTGAGTTCTAACAAATAACGTATTACATGCTGGTAGGCTGATAGAGTAAACTATGATATGAATATGATATGATCATATGAATACTGGTCCGTCCGCGAGGATATCGAGGACTCGGATAGCCATTAAGCCATTTGAGAATATAGGCGGCCTATAGCCTATACATATTATTTAATGTTTTCATAAGCGTAACGATACAACAGCTAGATTAATGATCAAGTTAGTTTACTGTATGCAGGCTTCGCAGGGCTGTGTGTTATATATGCGCAAGTTACTGTTGCATAATAATGTAGGCTGGCTGCTATTATATGTAATTCATAGGCTACCTAATACCAACAACGAAATAGATTGTATCATATGCCTCTACACACATTATATTATACACATCATATTATATCTTGGTTCGGCAGCGCCTCTGTGAACAATCTCTCAGAGTTTGCTCCATCAATAAACGCGCATTTTGGCTGATAATGTGCCGGTGGCCGGAGTCTCATTCAGGCCTAATTGTATTTAATTCAATTGTAATGTTATTACTGGGGTATCTAAAACATCACAATGTAGATCAGGGTTATCCACTGAAGCCATAATGACTCTGATCAGAACCACAGGCTCATGACGAGCGCACACAATTAAGGCATTGTAGAGCGCAGAGTGCTCAATGTCGGGTCATCTCTTGTCATTTATTTCTGTCAATGTGCTGGTTCTGTAGCAGGACTGGGTCAGTCAACATCCTTGGCTCCCGGTGCACCGAAGATTATACGTTCAAGTTCGGTTGGACCTCGGTGATCAATCTCGCTCTCAGTGAAGTCTCTCAGAGTTCGCTTGGGTTAGTCCACTTTTCCACATTTCATGGGGGTGTTCCATTACCGTATATGGTTAATCGGGGCGGTTCTGGTATGCAAATACGTGAAAGTGTGCACGAGCCTCGGCGTAGGACCAAGGTGATATTTATCATGACAGGTGTGCGTAGGACCTGTGTACGCACGTGTGATGAATCCCGTTTTTTTTGTGCGTGCACATATTCTAAATTCTGTGCTTAAGTATGGAAATAGAACATTTTCTACGTCACGTTGATGAATGAGGGCCCTGGTGTTGTCTGCTGCGATGATCAAATCATCCACCCAAATGATGATTATCACTTTCCCTGACTCTTTTGACTCCCTTGAGTAAACACAGGGGTCTACTGGATTCTGTAGGAAGTGATCCTTGATGAGGTATGTGTGGAGCATCTTGTTCCAATTTCGCCCAGACTGTTTCAGGCCGTAAATTGATTTTTCTAGCCTGCACACTAGCTTTTCCCCTTTCTTTTCATAACCTTCAGGTTGTTCCATATAGATCTCCCTATCTATGGGTGCGTGCAGATAGGCTGTCTTCACATCCATCTGATGTAGAATCAGATTGTCCTCAGCTGCTTTCTGAACCACTACCCTTACACTGGTCAGGTTGGCGGTGGGGGAAAATGTTTCACCATAGTCTATCCCCTCCCTCTGGCTGAAACCTTTAGCTACAAATCTCGCTTTGTACTTTTCGTGGCCTTCGATCCCTTCCTTGATTGAGTACACCCATTTTCCTCCCACTGTCTGTCTGCCCTCTGGCAATTGTGTGAGAGTAAAAGTGTGGTTGTCCTCTAAGGACCTCATCTCCTCGTCCATCGCTCTCTCACACTTACTCGACTCTGGGGACACTATGGCTTCCTTAAAGGACTGAGGCACACCACACACCACTATGTAGCAGTAGTCAATATCGGCGAGTGTACTGTCATCCTCGTCACTCCCTCTCCGGGCATAATCTATCAGATATTTTCGGGGTTTGTGTTGCCTTGAGGGATACCTCCCACTGCTTGGGGCACTTGACGTCACCCTCGGGTGCTCCTCGTCATAGCCCTCTGGGGGTGGCTGGCTGTCTGCTTGCACGCCTGTGCTCAGTACGCTAGGCGGGGGTGTCTCTGTCCCCCCATACCTTACCCCGGAGTCCAGCCATGGCTCCTCTGTCTGTGTCTCGATTTCGCACGTTGTCTTGGTGACAAATTTCACTAGTCTGTGCTTTTGCACCTTCCCTTTACCGGGATAGTAGACTAGGAGTGCTGGGCTCCCTCTGTCATGTCCTACAAAGAACCCTTTTTCACATCTGGACTCAAGCTTGCCTCTGTCCTGCTGGTAAGTATAGCACACTGATCCGAATTTGTGCATTCTGGCTAGATTACATCTTTTCCCAGTCATTGCTGTATATGGGGTGGTGCCCGTGTGTTTATTAAAACACCTGTTTCTGGTGTAAGCAGCTTTTTGTACCGCATAATGCCACAGGCTCTTCGGTATGTTACTATCGTCTAGCTTACACCTGGCCATTTCAAAAAGGGTGCGCCATTCCCTCTCTGCTACCCCGTTCTGATGTGGGGAGTAGGGACATGAGCGCAAAATAATAACGAGTTGAGTTACGCAGAGCACAGTCAGTGCTTATTTCCGCGTTGTGAAAATATTCTACCACCGGCGCCACCTACGCATGGTCCGACCTGTGCTTAAATATACGCACAAAGTCAAGCACAAGTTCAAATAGATAAATCCCACACTTTGCTTAGAAATGATCGTACGCACGGCTTAAGCACATATCTGTGCGTACGTCAAGTTGATAAATGAGGGCCCTGGGCCCTCATTCATCAACGTGTTCTACGCACAGATTTGTGCTTACCCTGTGCATACGATCATTTCTAAGCAAAGAGTGGGATTCATCAATTTCAACTTGAACTTGACTCCGTGCTTACGTCTACGCACAGGTCAGACCATGCGTACCTGGCGCCCAGTGGTAGAATATATTATTACAACAAGGAAATGAGCTTCTGTGCATAATAACACTGGCATGTTCTGTACGAACCGTAGTTCATTATAGTTCATTGTAAAATAGCAACAGTAGTGTAATTATGGTCAAAACCCTATAAATAGCATTTGGAATAATAGATCTTTCTCTCAGAATGAATGCAGCATGGTTTATATAGCGTTATCGGAATATACGGGGTGTAGGCTACTGACTGACTGCGCTCCGCGTAGCTTGATTGATTGATTGATTGAAAAGTTTATTAACAGATTGCAGAATGGGTACAGTACAGTACAGCTCAGTACATACAATTGTTAATTGGGGATGCAGACCAGAGAAAGACTTTCGTCTTGTTTACATCAGGGTCCCCCATTTTCAATTCATCATAAATCATAAAGCTCAACTCGTTATTATTTTGCGCAGACCGCAGAAACACGGGAACGTTTTGATTATATTTAAAAGGCTTTACGTTAAACGAAACAAGTGGAATTTCGAAGCTGTAAGCAGAATACAAGTCATATGAATATAGTGTTCTTCCCCCTTTTTACTGTATAAGAAAGAATAGAAAACGCATTGCAATGACACCAGATAGTGGACAGACTATGTATATGATGGGATTCAAGTTCGTGTTTTTGTTGATCATAGGCATGCTGTCAGAGTATGATATCTTAATCAAACATTCTAGAACATTTGTCGTCACAGATCATGTCCTAATAGAACATAGGCTATGGCATGGATCGTGATATTGTGTGGACTGTTATTATTACTGTACCGGTACCACCCATTGTGACAACAGCCTTGTGAGTCCCGCACACAAACATGATGGAATTCAAGTTCATGTATTGAAAGGCAGGCTACATCATACATGCAGTGAGATTCATTGTTCTTGTATATGCTCTCGTATTATTGTTTATATAGGCTACCCAATACTGACATCAAAATAGATTGTAGTATGCCTCTAGAAATCATATGCAGCAGGTAGAAAATTGACGGGAGATCCATCGCGATTTGGAATAAAATTGAGGAGAACTTTAATCCCTGGGTATTAATCAAACAACACGGGAAAAGGCAGTCATATTCCAGCGTGGTATTTATTAGTGTTTGCGCTGCCCAGGCAGCAATGGTTAATAGATATCATATCCGACATCACCGTAAGTGTACACGTCTGTCAGCCTGTCTCATGACACGCTTCCCTCGGCTTAGTCCATTTTTCCACATTTCATGGGTGTATTCCATTACCGTATATGGTTAATCGGGGCGTTTCTGGTATGCAAATACGTGAAAGTGTGCACGAGCCTCGGCGCAGAGCCAAGGTGGGATTCATCATGACAGGTGTGCGTAGAGCCTGCGTACGCACGTGTGATGAATCCCGACTTCCCTGTGCGTACACTGGTTCTACATTCCGTGCTTACGTGTGGAAATAGAACATGTTCTACGCACACATTGATGAATGAGGGCCCTGGAACCTAGATCAGGTGAAAGGTATGCTCTCCACCAGATTCAAAATAAAAGACCTTGGCAGGTTAAAGCATTTCCTAGGTATGGACTTTGAGCAGTCGGAAAATTGTGTAACAGTATCCCAGAAGAGATATGTGGAAAAGATCCTGAAACGTTTTGACATGCAGGAATGTAGAACAAGGGAAACACCATGTGATCAGAAACTTGATTACCAAGAGGATGCTCAGAAACTGACAGATGTAAAAATGTACAGGGAAGCCGTGGGTAGCCTCATCTACTTAACAACATGTACCCACCCTGACCTGTGTTTTGTAGTGAGTACGTTGTCACAGTATTTCTCTGATCCCACAGAGGAACACTGGATCACAGTAAAACATGTTTTTCGTTATCTAAAAGGTACAGTAGATAAACTACTTTGTTTCAGAAAGAGCAGCGAAGGCCTAGGGCTTAAAGCCTACAGTGATGCAGATTGGGCTGCTGACACCACAGATAGAAAGACGAACACTGCAAGACAAACTCAGAGTGAAAGAGTTTGGACCTTATCAGCCTGAGATCAACATTGCTTTATTTAGCTTTCCCTGCCTTCTTTTTCAAACGAGAGGATCAGACCCAGCGTGGATTCAGACAGGAATGACCGATTTAAAGCACATATCAGAAAAAACTAAAAAGCCCGAACAAACTAGGGTCCACATGGAAAATGCAATGCGACTAGCCATGTTTGGGAAAGTAAACATAGCTGCTCAGCTTGATAAAGGCTACAGAATTGGGATCCGCAAGCATAATGAAGAGGTTGACAAAAACAGCTCTGGCTTCTGTCGAAATCCCACTGGACAAGGACGCCTTTCGTCGTTGGCCCTGATTTCAATTGAGAAGGTGTGTTCAAGTAGGGCTGGGCGATATAACGATAACGATAAATATCGCGATATATTTTAATAATCGATATCGAATATCTAAATAAATAAAAAAATCGATTTTTTTTTTTTTTTTTTCTGCAACAGGGCAGTTTTAAAACCAGAGACAGTGGACAGACTTGTCTTTCTTGCCTGCAACTTAAAGTAATGGCTTTGCTTGTCCAAATGACAATACTGACCAAATTGAGATTTATTTTTCTCTTGTCCATTTATTTTGTTTGCTTTCTAATTTAAAATACAGTTTGAAACCGTCTGTACACAGTAGGCTATGTGTGCTAGCAGAACTAGACTCCAGTCACAAGTCACGGTGCACATGTGCGGTGGTTTGTCCACCAAAAAATCGTCAAAAGATCGAAAATAAACTAGCAGAGCCAGAACTGTTCAACTCCCCTGGAGCCACAGCCAGCAGAGAAGCCGGTTTACTTTCGCTTTTAAACCAGCTGCAGCCTGAGAACTGGAGTGTGAGGGGATGTAACACTAAAGATGGCGGCAATGACAAAGAATTGCTGCAAAATAAACATACATCTGTTGTTAAAAAAAAAAAACGTTTATTATAACAATTCGATAATTATCGATATCGAGAAATATGATAACATTATCATATCGTTATCGCGATATGATTATTTTCCATATCGCCCAGCCCTATGTTCAAGTAAAGGTAAGATAACATATTTATATAACTTACGTTATATGTTATCCAAATAACTTTTTGAAGGTATGCCTTGTACTATGAAGTGGCGATCTGAGTTGCGCTGCACTGTTTTACTTTATTAATTTAAGACCGCCGTGTCTAAATTACTTTTGAAGGTATGCCTTGTACTATGAAGTGGCCATCTGAGTTGCGCTGCACTGGTTTTACTTTCACTACTAGAAACAAACTTTTTTTTACATGTTGGACTATAAATAGTGTCTGTCAAACAAATGAGCCATACTATTGTCTCCATAGCTATAATATATAATATACAATAGCTCCGCAAAGATTGTGAAATATCGTGAAAATGGTCAAAAAAAGCTGGCGCCAGGCAGTACAGATAGGGAAAGTGCGTGGCAGACAATGAGTTAAGATCCCACAAGTTCAATCTGAACTTGGTAAGTATTCCTTTTCTTTTGATGCACCAGAGTGAATGAATCAACTCACTCTAAAGGTCAATACCCTATGGACAATTTAAAAACACAAACATCCCTACCTCAGTGTGCAACTGTTTTTAATCAAAATCAGTCAACATGTCAACATGGAGAATCACAACAAAACATGTCCCAGTTTCCCATAAAGTATCTGACCAGATTCAGCTAGGCAAATATAATATATGTCTAGTATTTTCTGTACTCTATTTTAACTTTTTCTATTTCATTTTTTGTTTTACTGTAATTGTAACCTGTACTGGATACAGTATTTTACGTTTGTCTGATATTTGCTGAGCTTATAGTGTTATGCACACTACCGTAGTAGCATGAAAACTGCGACATGTTTTGTTGTCATTATCCATGTTGACATGTTGATTGATTTGGCTATATGGAGAGAAATAAATAATATTTTCATCAGTCTCTAGAGCATTGATCTTGTGTAGTGTTTGGTGAATTTATTGTATATTTGCACATTCTCTGTGTACTTCACTTACAGTAATCTAATCACTGAGAAGTAGAATTGCTAAAAGTGTTGTAGGTTTCATTCAATTTCATTCATTTCAGTCATTATCGTAGCGGCCAGTGCACTACCACAACAATTAAACCAGCCACGTGCTATTTAATTATAATGACAATAATAATACAATTGAAAGTTGCAGTAGATATATGATGTCATAATGGAAAACAGGCTATGGTCGGTTAATGTTGCTCCTCCAAGTGCACTCTAAGCATGATGTAGCTGGCAACCCACTACAGTATGTGGAAAACAGCCACATTCAGCTGACTTTTAATGGAAAACCAACATACAGGAATTGGAACAGCTTCTTAGAAACATTATCATCGTCCTGCATAAAAAAAGAATAACTATAGTCTTGTACTTTTCAGTTTAGATGTTAAAGAATCATTTCACGCTCCAGTCTGTACAAGCCCCTGTACAAACATAGAAACATGCAGAAACCTACTTCACAGTGCAACCCAAAGTAAGTTTCAGTGTTTATGCCAGGGCTTGTGTAGACTGCAGCGTGGCCCGACTGACTTTGCATTGTCATGGATGGTGATGAGATATAAGTCTACGGATGGACAACATCATTGGTAAGTAGGACATATAACTTCTACTCTAACCTACCTCTCCAACTTCTCTTTGCAGAATATTGATTTGCTGGAGCACAGCCCACTCAACATGCTTTTGTTACTAATTGACTCTTTAAAATGATGTAATCATGCCAAGGTAACTCTCAGTAGGCAGAAAGTGCTCTTTGACCTTCTCCAAGTGTCGTAAGTTTCAAACATGCAACACTGGGGAGGCAGGATGGCCTAGTAAGTAAAGGCCAGTAACCGAAAGGTCGCTGGTTCGATCCCCGCCACTGTGGCTAGTGGTTTTCCAAAGGCACTAGCCACTCAGCATTTTCACCAGCCAAAAATCCCCATCTACCCTGAAGAAAAAAACAGTATAACTTAGCTATGTATTTTTCATATAACGTTAACACACTGTGAGTGCGTTTACATATTACCAACAATGGTAACATGACAGTGACTTTCTTCCGGTCAAGATGCAAAAAAGAGATAATGTTGCCACGCATACATTCACGCGTTATACCGTGGTGAATATAAGTATGTTTTTAGATCGGTCTGGGGTAATTCCCAAAATGCTGAGGAATAGCCTTATAAGTGTATTATACTACAACCGTTGCTGTTTCTTGCCTGGACCCGCTATTAGTCTCAAATCAAATCTATATCATAGGTATTAGTTTCATTATGAATGCATGAAAGGGGGGGGGGGGGGTAGTTTTTTTATGCTTTGATCGTCACCAACGGCATACGTTGTGGACTAACGTTACACACACACGTTCGGATCGAGGTGAAGACATGCTTGGATCAACGCAAGATTGATATTATATAGCCCTTACCTTGACTAGGATGTACCCCAAAAAGAATATTCCAATGATCTGATCGCGATTCCAAGTATTGTTGTCCATCGTGTCGCCAACATAATCCACTACACATCATGCATCGGGAGCATTTGATTCTTCTCAATCCGACCGTTATAACCGCTCAGCTTGAGCACAAAAATAAAATACCTGGAAACATTAGATTGACGCACAGGCCAAGATACAAGGTTTCAAAGGGTGCTCGATACCGCCGTCTAGCTGGATGCGGCCGGTATTGCACTTTGGTGACCTCAGACTCATTCCCTATGGTAACAACAGGCTCCCTGGATGGATAATGAATAAAAATATCGACCCAGAAACGTAAAAATACGTTTTTGGCACTCTGCGGTCGGGCCCAGAAACGTATTAACACGTTTTTGGCACCCAAAGTGTTAACGTTAGCAGCGTCCATTCAGCTTTCACACACAGAGGCAACACGCAAGAGGGCGAAGTGAATGGGCCAATGGAATGAGCACACTGTGCGCACCCAGTGCTCATGGGAGTTGTAGTATCATGTAGTATCACCTCGAATTGACGTAATTATTTCAGATGCCTTTTGTAAATTACAATGATTTTTTTTCATATAAAATGCTACCAAAAGGTCACCCGCCAAAGTGGTTGGCAAGAGTGACAGAGTTACACGCCAACGCCAAATTCTACCCGGGGTGGGTGGCGGGTGTTAATGTCAAGCCCTGCTTGTGTACATTGTCAATAAAGTCATCTTTTTCTTCACTACCACTCTGTGAGAACAGATGAGAACTGGAGGCCTTTTTGCATATGGCTCTGGCTGCTGTCCACCATCCCTGTGATAGACTTGAATGAATGGATATGGTTGAAGGGCCAGTGGTGCATGTTGGATGAAGTAGGGGTGCCCCCCCCCTGGGAAGAGAGAGAGAGAGAGATAGAGAGAGAGAGAGAGAGAGAGAGAGAGAGAGAGAGAGAGAGAGAGAGAGAGGATGAGGGATTGAATTGAAGGCTTGGCGGAGCTTCGCTGAATTCTAAACAGATGGAACTACGTGGCGTTGGGCACTGCTTCTGTGTGACAGTGTTGAATGCATAATGCTGCAGCCTGCAAGTGAGCGTCTGGGAGCACGCAAAGATGTGTACTGTACATCACAGTGCGTTAGGGCCAGAGTGGGCGGTATGTCCTAAAATGTATATCGCAGTATATTTAGAATTTTGGACGGGATAACGATATCTATCTGTTTTAGGGCTGACCTCCACTAGTCGAATAATCGATCAAAAGGAGCCGTATAAGTCGACTGCCAACCTCTTAGTTGAATGCAAAAAAAAATATTGTAATATATATATATTTAAAAGAAAAACATTTTGGGATCATTCTTTCCAAAAAGCAAAGAGGCCTAGAAGTGTGGCTAATGCTAAGGGAGCGCATACCAGCGAGGCTAACTGCCTAAGAAAACGGGCACAGAGGCACTGTAAGAGGATTTCACCCGTCTAATGAACATACTTAGAGTAGACAAATATCAAGATGTATCCATCAGTGGACCAATTGCATGCTTTCGCAGAGGACAAGAAGCCTTCAGTCGACTCCTTCAGACATTAAGCACCCCCCACAGCCCAAATGGAATGATAAAAAAAAAGTATAATAATAATATTAATAATCTTTTTTTTTTTGCATTCGTAGGGGTAGTCTACCAGTCGACTTTTCGGCAAATTTTGGCCAATCAAAGTCGACTATACAAATCCTTAGTCGGAGACAGGCCTAATCTGTTTGTATGTATTGTGTTTTTTCCCCCTCTTTTACTTGAAGGTGCTGTAAGTGGTATTTTTTGGTTTGTTCAAATAAGTGGTCTACATGTTAAAATAATAGCTCTACACTGACAGCCATCACTGATATAAATTGTCTGGTCAGTAACATGGGTCTCTCAGTCCCTCTGCTCTGCAGTAAAGGCAACATACATTTGCTGGTATCCCATTCCCACGTTATCCAATCAGGAGAGATAACTAGTTTTAAGCAAATGTGTCCTTGAAACAAGTAATAATCTACCAGTGCAGTAAGCACATTTGGCTTGGCAAGACTTCTTGAAATAAGTAAAAATATCTAGGATTCTCTCTAACCCTATAACTGATAACTAGCAACACTTGTAAAACTGACTGAAACTCTTGTCCACAGTACAGTACAAACTCCAGGCGGAGACGGAGATTGTGAAAATGGCACAGATAGAAAATATTGTTGCATCTTCTGACATGACAATGGAGCCAAGCTCCAAACAACAGTGTTGTAGTACTCGAGTCCGAGTCCTGGACTGATTTTCAGGGTAATGGGGACTCGACTCGGACTCGACTCAGGCTCTTCTTTGGTGACTCGACTTGTACTTGAGCACTGAGGTGCAGACGAGGACTCTGACTTGTTAATTGATAAATACAGTTATTAAAAAAAAAAAATTGTGTAATAGGCTCTAATCATTTGGCATAATATATTGATGGCTAGTGCATTTGCTTGGCTATTCTGTCACAAAGTGACTCAGACTTGGACTCGGACTAGGGTAATGGGGACTCGACTCGGACTCAACTCAGGCTCTTCTTTGGTGATTCAGACTTGGACTCGGACTCGAACACTGGGGACTCGAGACTCGACTCAGACTCGAGATTTAGTCACTACCAAACAATAATGCCCACAACAATGGAACTTAGAATTGATCATACTCATTTCACCACACCGCACAAACGCCGACTAGCTGTGATGCTCGTCATCTACCATCCTCATTAAACATCAACACTACTCAGAGAATGCCAATAAAAAGCGTGCATAAAAAAGGGTGCATGCCGTAGTCGACTGCCAACCTCTTAGTCGAATAAAAAAATATATATATTTATAAAAAAATATATTTATAAAAAATATATATATATATATATATATTTTATCATTCTTTCCAAAAGAAAAGAGGCCTAGAAGCGTGGGCAACGCTAATGGCATGCATACCAGAGGCTAACTGCCTAAGAAAACAGGCACAGAGGCACTGAAAGAGGATTTCACCCATCTAATGAACACACACACTAGACTAGACAAATATCAAGATGTATCCATCAGTGGACCAATTGCATGCTTTTGCAGAGGACAAGAAGCCTTCAGTCGACTCCTTCAGACATTAAGCACCCCTACAGCCCAAATGGAATGATAAAACATTTCTTTTAAATTAAACAAAAATATTATATATACATTTTTTGGCCAATCATAGTCGACTATCCAAATCGTTAGTCGGGGACAGCCCTAATATATATATATTTTTTGTGTGTGGTTAATATAAATATATACATGTATATATACGGTGTGTACAGCTATCATATAGAGTTATATGCGTAGGCTATAATATGAGGTAGGTAGATATGATTATATATATATATATATATATATATATATTGTGTGTGTGTGGTTAATATAAATATATACATGTATATATACGGTGTGTACAGCTATATAGTTATATGCGTAGGCTATAATATGAGGTAGGTAGATGGCGGCTACCTGGCGCAGTGGGCAAGGCGCTCGCAACGAATGCTGGAGACTAGGCTCAAACAGGATGCCTCCTGTTCGAGCCCCGCTCTCCACATTGCTTTCAGTTTAGCTGGTCGTCCACAGTAATACACATTGGCCATATTACGGGGAGGGAAACTGAAGGGTGGGGATCGGGCGTTGTGGACAGCGACTCCTACAGGTCGGTGCGCCTGCGCAGTAGAATCAAGAAGCGACGGGGGCGGGGCCCCTCCAAAGCCCAGACCCCAGACGCTGAAAGATCGAGCCACGCAGGTGAAAAGATGCGACGGCTGTTACCTCGAGTATCAGAGGGGACTCGTGCTATGTATGACTTAGTCCACATTGCAGCCGGCTTGTGGGAGGCAAGAAACAACGTTCAAAGACAGGGGAGGGTTGAATTGGACGATATGAAAATTGGGATGGGAGAAAAATAGAAAATGGGAGAAAAAGTGGATCAAAAAAAATATGAGGTAGGTAGATATGATTATTATGATTACTATGATTACAGTGTGAAGTAATTGTAGACAGTGAAATCAGTAGGGAGGTATATCAAAGTGCATACATAATGGTTAACAGAGCCTAGGGTATAGGCAATGGAGTTTATGGTATGGGGGGTCATCGAGGTACAGAGTTCAGGCAGATGACAGCTGAGGGAAAGAAGCTGTTCCGGAGTCTGCGTGACTTGAAGCAGAGGTTCCTGTAGCGCCTCCTGGAGGGGAGGAGGGCAACCAGTCCATGATTGGGATGAAAGGTGCCAATGCTGTTTGTGATGAATAATCTCTCGCTTTGCCTGTGGGCAGTGAATGAATGCTATTGCAGGTTTTGGCCCCTGGTCATAATCTGATGTATAGGACATCAGGGATCCAGTACCTACTGAACAGACTGAGGACATACAGTATAATATACTTGTTTCTCCACCTGGGAGAAATCTAGTGGATTCTGGAGATAATTATGTAAATAATCGACTATTTTAGCTTACTCATTTGATAATTTATTTGATCTTATTACTACTACGTATTGTTACCATTCCTGTATTCATTGTTGTTTCGTAATTGTGCACTGTTGAGTCTGAGCTCGAAACACAAAAATGTCCCTACCTGCAATGCCCCTGTATTGTTGTGTATTTGACAAATAAAGAACTTGAACTTGAACTGGATGGGAGGAGTAAACTTAGGCTAGTGATACTGTAACCCTGCCCGACTGGGCAAGCCTGTAGCCAGCGTGGACTAGCCAACCCCAAACCCCCCCTGCTCACTGCTGACCCCCACTGGTAAAGGAGGGCCACTGCTCAGCCCTCCCACACGGCTCCTCGCCGAGTGCATCAGAGAGATGGATTGACTGCAGTAGCCTCTTACTAATCTCCATGCCCGCACGGTGACGGCATACAGCACCCGAAAAGACACTCAACCACACCTATTGCCACATCAACACTTGGCACCTCCTGCATAAGCGAGGCTACTACTTGGTGCCAAGCAGGAGTGCCAAGACAATGTCCTCTGATTAGGTGGACACAGTTTGCTTTGCAAAGCAAATTTCATATTAGTTATATATCTGTTGGCAGCGAACTACATTCGGTATCAACAAACAGTACAACAAATGGTTGTCAGTTTTTTTCAGAACCAAGATGAAAATTACTGTAATTCATTCACTTCTGGTGCAAGGAATGGTCTTTGCTGAAACAACAAAATAAGAAGGCTTTGTTTATTAGACCTGTCAGCACTCAGAGCTACAGTATGAAGGATTCACAGAATCTGCTAAATGAGCCTGGTATTTGTAGGTGTGCACAGTGGGAGAACTGTCAAAAACACACTCAAGAGGTGATGGTGTGGTCGAGGGGAGAGAACGACTTGCATCAACCGCTACGTTACTTTATCTCGTGAGAAGAATGAGAAACTATCTTTTGTGCTTCGGAGAACAAGAAAGTGTGCACAGTTTCAAACAACTGAACAGTTACTGAATGCTGTACAGCCATTGGACGAATCACACCGGATAATAGTTTACTCAAAATAGATACATAAAGTCAAATGGGATACACAAATACAAAGAGGGTCTTCATTTCCAGGGGTTCTTCATTAGCCAATATACAGTACAAAGGCCAACATTTGTATGACTTTAAAACATAGGGAGGGCATTTTTCTTTTTACATTTCATCTTAGCTATGCAATATTTACAAAGACTAATGATCAGATTAATTATATGTTTCCTCATTGAAAGAAATATGGCTATATATAGATATTTTTAATTTAAGCCAGTAGGCCTGTCATTTACAAACGTTCCTACCAATATTGTTTAAAATGAAGTAAGGAGGACTGTGATATAACATATTAGTTACGTTGTTAAATTACGTTGTGATTCTATAATGTTACTGCAACATTGTAGAACAGTTTCCATGAGGACTGTAAGGCTGTCCCCGAAGCCTGTTTTTGGGATTCGAACTTCGTCAGGGTTTTTCGAACGGATGTTCGAACCTTTGTTTTTAATTCAATTATTATTATTATTATTATTATTATTATTATTATTATTATTATTATTATTATTATTATTATTATTATTATTATTATTATTATTATTATTATTATTATTATTATTATTATTATTATTATTATTATTATTATTATTATTATTATTATTATTATTATTATTATTATTATTATTATTATTATTATTATTATTATTATTATTATTATTATTATTATTATTATTATTATTATTATTATTATTATTATTATTATTATTATTATTATTATTATTATTATTATTATATTTTTTTTATTATATATTTTTTTTTATAAATATCCTCAAACTAAATGCTCAATTTGAATAAAGTGGTTAGTCTGATTAAATTAGTTTTATTAAATCAACTTTCTTTAATGAATATAACTCATCAGTTTTTATTACTATAATATTAGTGTAGCCTAATCTTTATCTGCAACTGTGAAGAAAAACCCCATTGGTTTAAACAGAATGAATAAACACATACAACAAATATATATAAAAAAAAATAAAAAAAATAAAGTTCAAATTCAAATGTTGATTTAGAATTCGAATACCAAAAGTAACGAACAAAGGTCCGAACGTTTTGGCTCAGCCCTAGAGGACTGGTTATTTTACGGGCATAGAGCAACGTTGTCACAACGTCACATGTTGGTAATGTTGCAAGTTACCCAAATTACAACCAAAGTACAATGTTGGCATTATGTAATGTGTTTGCAGGGTAGGCATTCCTACTGTGTCAATAAAGAAAAACATAATGAGGAGTCTAATGCCTCCTCTCATTTAACACTTTCACACTATAGAAGGTTAACCATTTCACTACCACACTACTTATGATTAACCCTTTGTAGTGTGGTAGTGAAAGGGTTAACCTTATATAGTGTGGCAGTGAAAGTGTTCACCTTCTATAGGGTGGTAGGGAAAGTGTTACCCCTTTTGTTCCATCACTAACTGTGTATTTTGGGCTGTATAATTATCAAAATAATGTCCTAGGAGTGATTGCTTTTGCCCTTTTTTCCAGGATCACTTCATCTTTCAATACATGTCAGTTGTTCAACATGAATGTATGTGTAAGAATGTGTAATAACAGTTTAAAGGGAATAAAAACACAAAAGCGGAATTAGATTTTACCGTTTTTTTTGTGAAACATGAACTATGATATGAAATGATGATATGAAATTTGGCATATACAATCAGAAAAGAAAAATGTTTTACAAATGTACAAAAGAAATTGTGCGTCTAGGCCTTTTCTTCTCCCCGTTATTGACTGTTTAGTGTAAAGTCCAACGCACACGGCGGGCGATTTTTGCCAGGCGACCAACTTTTTAAGCGGGGCGACTGACCCACACGGCAGGAGATTTTCGAGCGACAATCGCGCAGCAGCAAGGACAATGAGGAAATAATATGACTTCTACTGGTGTATCATTTGTACACCATTAATTTATCAATACATTCATTGATCAATAACCTACGTATTATTACCATGCTACTTATGTTAATTATTATTAACAGGAACAATTTAAATAAATAACGTTAGTTAAATCAAATCGAATTTATTTGTAAGGCCCGACAGCACACGTTAATGTCCCCATGGGCCGGACATGACTTACTTGACTTGACTTAATCCTCTTTACCCCGTTGGGGGCCATAGGGCGTCCACCAGAGCTCTCCATCTCACTCTCTTCTGGGCCAGGGCCTTTGCTTCTTTCCAGCTCACTCCGATGTTCTTTATAGGTCTTGGAGTGTGGAACGTCTCTAGGTGTTTCTCGGCCTACCGGCTTTCCTCTTCCCCTGCGGGTTGTAGTCCAAGGCCTGTCTAGTGATGTTGTTGGAGTCCTTCCTAAGGGTATGCCCTATCCAGTTCCACTTTCTCCTTTTGATGGTGGTAGCTATGCTGTCCTGGTTGGTTATCCTCCACAGCTCTTCATTTGTGGTTTTGATGGGCCACCACAGCTTGAGGATGTAGCGCAGGCATTTGTTGACAATGTTGTTGTTGTGAGGCCCTCAGTAGTCTTCCACGTCTCAGAGCCGTAGAGCAGGACAGTCTTCACATTGGTATTGAAGATCCGTAGCTTGGTGTTGTTGGAGAGTTGCTTGGACAACCAGATTGGCCTGAGTATCCTGAATGCTACCTGTGCTTTGCTGATGCGTGCCTCTATGTCCCTGTCTGCTCCTCCATCCCTGCTGATGTTACTCCCTAGGTAGGTGAAGTGCTCCACGTCCTCTATGGCCTCTCCCCTCAGTGTGATTGGATCATGTGTTTTTAGATTTAACCTCATGGTCTTGGTTTTTCCGGTGTTGATCTTGAGTCCAAGCTGGTCACTGCTAGTCTGTAACGTAATCTGTCTTCTGTTGCATGTGTGTGTGGTTTTCAGAGACTAGCGCAAGGTCATCTGCGAAATCCAGGTCCTCGAGCTGGGTAAACAAGGTCCACTGGATTCCTGTCCGTTGATTTTCAGTTGTTCTTCTCATGATCCAGTCAATGGCAATGAGGAAAATCAAAGGAGAAAGAAGACAACCCTGCCGCACCCCTGTTGTGATGGCAAAGGTGTCTGACAGTTTGCCCTTGCAGATCACCCGGCCATTGACATCCTGGTACATGTTCTTTATTTAAAGCCGGACATGCCTTCTTTAAACAAGTCAAGAAGAAACATCACAATAAGTCAAGAACAAAACAAGAACACCATAAAGTAATTTTTTTTTTAAATAATGCATAATAATTTAAAATGCAACACTCCCAGACATACCCCACACGAAGGTAAGGAAAAACTCACTAAAACCTAGCAATAGGAAAAAACGCACCACAGGCAATGTGGAGGAGAGAAACCTTAGAAGGGCCATTCAAGGGGGGATCTCCCTTCTTAGATGTCGGTGATAGTAGTGTTGCAGTAAAACAGGCGAACAGTTGGTAGGCATGCACTCATATGTGTAGTGAAACACAGAGAAGTTGGAGAAGGTATAGTGGCCGCTTGTCATTAACTAATAAATTGACAATGCGCCACGATGCACCTACTAGATGTTTTTATACTCTAAGTTGTGGATGTTGAATGTCCAGGCTGCAGCTGATGTAGTTTGTAAGGTTTATTGTCCAAAGAAAATTATGGTTGAGAACAGAACAGTTAGCGTCTTCCGTGAAAAAACATTCTCTCTCAGCAGGTGCATAACAATACCTGTCCAATCGGTGGTAGTGAATGTATTGTAGCGATCAGTCATGCAGTAATGTCAGGAAGAATGAGGAGAGGTTGTATTTCATATATGGTGGTTTAATTCCAGCTCAATATGGGTTTTACAGGTTAATACTTCCCACAACACAGCTAACTGCTAATACACTCGCTTCACGACAACCTAACATCCGGTCCGTCCTCTCATACTGTATCTCGCGGGGGGGACCAACACCCCCAGCTAAACAGAGCGACACATAACTTATTATATTACCTGAACGGTCGTGTCTGGTGTGGGGTGCTAAGGGAGCAATAGCCGATCGCATCGCCAGGCGACGTCACTCGCCTGCTGTGTGCTTTGGACTTAACAGCCCACAGTTGGCAGACAAGAACCTAACAGCAATGGCATGGTGACAGTTCATATGTGGCAGGCAGGAACAGTGTAAAGAGTAAGCAGGTGTCTATACCAGAATATCAGCTGTCTATGTGGCAAACAAATCCAATAAGGGGGCAGGCAGGAGGAGAACCCCGACATCCAAAATCAAACAGGGAGGGACAATAGCAGAAACAGGCAGGATGAATCAAGATAGAAAAACGCTGCATAGCTAGGTAAGACACTTTAGACAATCTGGCAGGGAGCAAGGGCAATTAACAGGTCTAAATACTGAAGGGCTGATTCGCTAATGAGGGGCAGGTGTGTGAGTGGAGCAGGCCAGGTGAATGTGATCAGCAGGTGATGCAGGAGAGAGTGTCCAGGAGGAGAGTTAATATCAGCTAACAAATAACATAATTATAAAAAAGAATTACTGAAATTGTGACATTTAGTCCATGTATTTGAAGGCATTTTATGTTTTTTCAGGCTGTGTGGTACTGCAGAAAACAGTTCCTCTACAGCTGCAAGCACAGGCCCACATTGCAGACATTAGACATCCTAAAAAGAAATTATACTACTACTAAAACACTTCTCAATCAAACTCCACTCAACATAACGAGGAAAAGAAAGCACAGCGTATCTGCTTTCAGGAACACTTGGAATCCTTGCGATCGCACATTTGGTTCAAGAGTTACGGCAATTTGAAAAAGGCATGTACTGTAAACTCATGTCGGCGCCAACATGGTCGGAATGAAAGAGTTAACCCTCTGTAATGTGGGAGTGAAAGTGTTAACCCTTTGTAGTGTGGTAGTGAAAGGGTTCAAATAAAAACCATGACTCACACTAGAGGTCTCTCACTAGACACTTTTCCTCCCTCCTGAGCCTCAGGTCTTTGTAGTCGTTAGATGTTAGTACTCATACTCATGCGACCGCAGTACACGTCTGTATGAGGTGAAAAGTGCCTTTGTTCCTCCTGTATACTAATCTTCGCCTCTAGTCTGGGCATATTGGTGTGTTGGTGTGCGCGTACAGTACACAAGAGTGTGCATTCGGGTGTGTGCACTTGCCCTTCTGCAGTATATGAGTTTCCTAGGATTCTTAAGGCCCTGTCTATCTGTCTGCCTGCCTGCCTGCCTGCCTGCCTGCCTGCCTGCCTGCCTGCCTGCCTGCCTGCCTGCCTGCCTGCCTGCCTGCCTGCCTGCCTGCCTGCCTGCCTGCCTGCCTGTCTGCCTGCCTGCCTGCCTGTCTGCCTGCCTGCATTGTCAGTCTGAACTCAGTGACTCGCGGAGAGGTACGGGCGCCATTACAGTCCAGTCACATAGAGCCCAGATGGCTTTGGTCATGCTGTGAATCAATGACCTGCTCCCTGCCCGGCCATTAAACATCTCTCTCTGTTGTCTGCCCGGACAGGACCATCCGACATGTGATGTACTGTATCAATGTCAGCAACAAGCATCAGGATTAGACTAGAGTCTGACCCAGTCTGATCTGATGCACACAGAGACGGGCCATCAGGAGGGGACATTCAGGGGTAGACACGGTCGGCTAATGATTTTGAATAAAGAGACAATCCACCTCAAAGTGGAATTTACATAGTTATTTCTAACACGCCTCTCCTGGAACACCAGAGAGACAATGTCCTGGTGATGATGATGTCATCAAGAGCTGCCCTGTAGACGTGAAAAATGGAACAACTCCTAGGCACAACTCCTAGGCACACACCGCCCAGTATAACAGCAATCCTGTGTTTTTTGGCCACTGCTCCACTGAACAGCTCCACTGAACAGCTCCACTGGAGAAACTGTTGGCTAAGTACCTCACTCACCGGCCATTTCAATTGAACACACACACACACACACACACACACGCACGCACGCACGCACGCACGCACGCACGCACGCACGCACGCACGCACACACACACACACACACACACACACACACACACACACACACACACACACACACACACACACACACACACACACACACACACACACGTTGTGAAATCTGTGAAAAACAACTTTGATTAACCCAAAACTGGTAACATAGATTCCTTACCTCAGATCAGATGTTCTGCAAAAAGATGAATCCAATTCCTGATCGCCATTCCAAATATTGATCGCGTTTATTGATCCAACGTTATAGTCCGAAACGCATAATCCAAGCTGCTCCCAGCCTCGCCAGTGAATCTGGTAACACGACACTGCTTGCCAGAGATGGGAAAACCCTGGACCGGAGTTTTTCTCTTTTGCACTTTTTCACTCAATCCAATCCAATGATGTGCATTACCATCCGGGAGACGATAGGGGGCGGTATTTTCCCTTTTCAAGCTCAGAGCCATTCCCAATGATAACGTCAGGCTGGACGGATGAAAAATGAATGGATATCGCTAATAAAAGAAATAACGATTAAATAACGAGAAATCTCGTTATTGGCAACCAACACACACACACACACACACACACACACACACACACACACACACACACACACACACACCACACACCACACACCACACACACACACACACACACACACACACACACACACACACACACACACACACACACACACACACTTGACCTCCATGCCAAATATCAGCCCCTTAAGGTGAAACCTGTGGCTGTTAGGGGGTGGTGATTTTTGTGGAACAACCCACCAACCTAGTGATCTATAGAGTTGCTGGTCTCAGCTAAAAATTATTTGGGATCAGGATGCTGTTATATAATTTTTTTTACAAACCCCACTGTATGCCATGTGTTCAGTACACCAATTACCACCGAGCAAGAGAAACACTTAGGCCTACATTATATAAGTGCATAACAATATAGAGGACATGTGTGTTGTTACAAAGGATCAGATTAAACCGAATATATATATTTATTGATTGATATATATTGCATAGTATTTGTATATCGTTTGATATCCCTTGTATATTCCTTGTACATATACACGGAATATCCCTTTAGCCTAGTACAGACCATAATATTTCATTCTCCTATTGGACAGCGGTCCACAGGCGCCAGGGCCATGCCTCCAGAGTCAGGTTCAAGGCCACCGTCAAGACATGTCTGTACATGCCCGGCCTTGCCCAGGGATACGAGACAGAAATGAGGTTGGCACTAGATTGTTCGCCGTGCATATAAATATGGCGCAGGTGAATACAGAAGTAGAGTTACCCAATAAGTTGAAGCCTCACCCACGATACAACGTGCGGTGAAGTATGGCCTGTTTGGCCCCAAATAGAGCATTGAGACCGCGTGCGAATTAATAACTGAATTGTCAGAGTTTGGCGCTATACCGTCGAGTGCGACATATTTCTATTAAGTCAGTAATAGTCTATTTGTGTATAGTGTATCGTGCGGCTAAAGTTCTACAGTGACCAGCATCACCAACGCTTCCTCGTACCAGCTAGAGTGCTTATCCAGGCTGGGCTGCTTTCATGGCGCTTTCACCCGAGGAGACCTAGACGAGAACCGTGTGGACATGTACACTGGATTAATCTACCCGACGACTACATAGCCCTTTGCGGCTGGATTATATTTGTTTTGGTCCTGTGATTTATGGAGCGGAGAATCGCCGACGCCTACATGTGTGGGATTTACCCTGTGAGGAGCCACGTCGAGTCTGCGCCTCAGAGAGCCTGAGGCCGGCTAGCTTTCTTCACTGTGGAGCTACAGTCTACGGAGAACAGCTGTATTCGTCTGTGGATCAAGAGACTATTGCACCGTCTCCTGTACTTGGAGTCTCCTTAGTCATCGTTGACCAGACTCTCTACTACCGACAGATCCTCTACCCCTGCTGGCTTACAACCGGGGGGACCCTTCCAGTATCTCCCGCTATATATTACTAGTGTACCATAGATATAATTCCCTAAGATTCAGGTTGTATAATTACCTCCTGCGTAACCAGAGAATGGACATTCATTATTGATTTGCCTACGCACATTCCTTTGCCTTATAAGCGCATCCAAAGTAAAATAGAGAGGTATATTATGTACCTTTTGCTGCAATAAATACTTAATTACCACTTTGTGTGGAACCGATTCATTGTGGGAAGTGTTCCTCATATTTATATATCATGTACTGTATGGCCAGTAATTAAAGTACATAAAGCGGTAGTGGTTTAATGATACCATACTTATCAATACAGTCAGGGAATTGTACCCCTCAGTTACATGTGTAATATACTGTGTGTATACAGTAATATACAGTGTAACAAGTGATTCAATGGAATACTGTATATATATATATATATATATATATATATATATATATATATATATATATATATATATATATATATATATAGAGAGAGAGAGAGAGAGATAGAGAGAGAGAGAGAGAGAGAGAGAGAGAGAGAGATAGTTTAGTATTAAATAAAGATTAATTGAAATTAATTTAATAGAGTTCAGAGTTTGTACGGTATGGGTAACAGAGCCTTGAGTATACTGTAGGCAATGGAGTTCAGTATTTATATGGTATGCCATGGGGAATGTGTGTGTGTGAGAGAGATGGAGAGAGATAAGGAGATGTAGAGAGAGATAGGTTGAGATGTGCCTCTTTTGATCATACAAAAATACTAATACTAATAATAATTATATATATATATATATATATATATATATATATATATATATATATATATATATATATATATATTATTAATCCTGCAAAATCAAACGAAAAAACACAACCTATTGAAATTGAACCTATTACATTATCGAAGGAGCCTGAGCGGCTGGGAAATCATCTCCTACTATTCCCTCCAGTTGTTGTGCTGACATGTCCTTCACTTTCAGATATCTTTGAGCTGTGGACACTATCACTTCTATTTTTGGACTATTCTTTGTTACTTCCACAGTGCAGTCAATTACCAGACAAATAAATACCAAGAACTGTCTTTTTCCCGACCAGATCCACTCCTCTTGTCACCCACTTCCCCCAAACTGTTTAACCTGACTAGGCTCCATGTTATCCACCTTCTTCACTGTCTCAGTATGACACTTGATCAATTACCCCCGACTCTGTTTACCTACATTTCCTGGACTGACCTTGGGCACCTCCACAGCGCACAGCTTTAACTGGCTCTTCACACAGCTCTGAGTTGCACGCCACCCTGCTGGCACTTACTGTAACACACCTCAGCAGAGTTTCCTACACACGTCAAGATTCAAGAGAGTTTTTATTCATCACATATATACCAGGGCATACAGTGAAATGCGGTTGGCCTTGCCCGCTACGATTGTGCAATAAAACATAGTAATAGTAATAATAATAAAAAGATAACTAGAATAGACATCTTAAATAGACAGGTTAATAAATCGCTTAAAGGCACTGGATCCTATGTACATTCCTATACAATGTGCAGTTTTTCTTCTATGTCCCTATGCTATACTTGCTGTTACTAACTATACTATACAACAATCACAAAGTTAATTAAAGTGTCCTTTTCCTTCCTTTAAAGTGTAATTTTCTTGTGTGTTTAAAGTGACCTGTGGTGTGTTTGTGAGTGCAGCATGCTGTGTTGTGTGTGTATGTGTGTGTGCATGTGTGCTTATGTGTGGAGAGATCAGTGTTCATTGTTCTGATGGCCTGAGGGAAGAAGCTGAGCCTTAGTCTCTCTGTTCTTGTCGCGTGTATACGGAGGTGCTTACCTGACCGCAGCAGCTTGAACAGGCTGTTATTGGGGTGGTGAGGGTCCTTCATTATTCTACAGGCTCCGGATTTGCACCTCCTATTGTATAAGTCCTGCAGGGGTGGTAGTGCAATACCCGTAGTCCATTCTGCTGAGTGCACCACTCTCTGTAGGGCCTTCCTATCCTGGGCCGTGCTGTTTCCAAACCAGGCAGTGATGTTCCCAGTCAGAATGTTCTCAAACTGAAGCCACGTGTGCAAACCTTCTACATTGTGGAAGCCGTACAGAGGGGTCTCGCTGGGAATCTGAAATGTTCCCCTCCTCATCCAGTGCTGTTGCTTCCCTCAGTGATTCATCCCGTTCGAAACTCAGCAACACTGACAAGCTCTGTTCTCTCTCTGTCCATTATTGTGAGCGTGTCTGACGCTTCGCTTCACAAACACTTACATAGGCCTTGCACTTCTCAACATCCCAATCGATTGGCACGAGGCGAATAACACCTTGCAACAAAGCTTTCTCTCTTCAAGGCAAAATACTGAACCCGATGCTTTCTTATAGCCGCGTTCATTTCAAAGCCCGGCTCTGTCGATACAAAGACACACACCCGACAATTATCAGATCACTCCTTGTGACCCTCTCTTCTTTCACTTTCCCTCTTCAACTTCCAACCGCTTCCGTCTTTCAACAAAGTCTCGTAAAGCACCGTCCTCTGAGTTGTCAATTAGTTTCCCTCCGAACCGCATGGACTTGTCTGGCTCTTTCTTTGATGGCTCATCCATTGTTCACACTTGCTAGGTTGCTGTCGCAAAGATTTGTCTCCCTTTTTTCTCTGTGATATTCCCCAGTGGGGCCATCTTCCAGTGCGTCTAATTTGGGCCGTATTTGCAACCGTAATTCTGTCCAGTGGCACAAACCATTTTTAATAATTGGTTGTGTCATTGAAACTTGACTTGACTTTTGTTGTGTTTTTTGTTGTGTTGTTTTTTTAAGGTTTGAAATTAAATTAAATTAAAAAAGGGTCAACAGTATTCTGCCCTGAGTGAAATAAGCAACCGACGGTGTTCCTTCCATACAGTGCAAAAACAGTGATTATTCGCCGTGAAATTATATAAATAGTTTACAATCAATTGAAAATGCTTGTATTACTCATACACTGTTAATTTGTTCATTTGATATACAGCGTTTCATATATCTCATCCTCAGTCAGACAGCAGAGCAAACTGGCCAGCATACTGTGTCATCTTGACTTGATATTTAAAAAACATCCAGTTTCTAAGTATTATTGAGCAAAAACTGACCAATTTAACAAATTGTGACCACTTAACCCATTCAGTGCCAACCACGAGTATAGTCGGGTTAACTCGCCATTGCTTGAGTGCCAATCACGAGTATAGTCGAGTTTTAATCATTATTTCTTTTATTAGCAATATCCATTAATTGTTCATCCATCCAGCCTGACGTTATCATTGGGAATGGGTCTGAGCTTGCAAAGGGCAAATACCGCCGCATATCGTCTCCCGGATGGTATTGCACATCATTGGATTGGATTGGCTGCGACTGTGCATCAAAAAAATAAGTCCGGTCCAGGTTTTACTTCTCGGGCATGCAGCTGAATACTATTGCATTGACTGGGGGGACTGGGAGCATCGTGGATTATGTGGACTATAACGTTGGATCAATGGACGCGATCGATATTTGGAATGGCGATCAGGAATTGGATTAATCTTTTTGCATGACATCAGATGTGAGGTAAGGCCTTTATGTTACGAATCTTGGGGTAATCAGATGTTCCTTTCTCCGCCATCGGAGCGTGTGTGTGTGTGTGTGTGTGTGTGTGTGTGTGTGTGTGTGTGTGTGTGTGTGTGTGTGTGTGTGTGTGTGTGTGTGTGTGTGTGTGTGTGTGTGTGTGTGTGTGTGTGTGTGTGTGTGAGTCTGTGAGGTTCGCTCCGACTAAAGTACGGAGAAGCAATTTTTCAGACCCCACTTCTCTTCGTGCATGAGGACACATATACTATCGATAATCTAGCGTTTATTTGAAAACGATTCATAAATCAGCCGGAAAATAACAACGTGTTTTGTGTATTCCACTAAAGGGCTATTATCGTGTCTTTCTCTGGAATTACTAGAAATCTCCAAAACTATACTCGTATTCAAAACGGTATAAAACGAAAATGTACAGATGAAAAAACAATCCGTTTCGTACATGTTGACTGCAAGCAAGTCATTGATAAGCGACGGGTGTATTAGACCCATAGCCATAATTTAAAATATAATTTAAGCGTTTGCAAATATCCCCGTCTTCCCATTGATTAAAGCAGTGGCAATCTAGACCTAATTTCCCGGAAGGGGTGTGGCACTCAATGTGTTAATAATTGTTGCATACAGGCTAAAACACTTTGCTGCAGTCTTGATCTCAGCACGTGCCTCCAAACTGTCACTGTATATTAATACTAATAGTATTATTAAGGCACATACCTTGCAACCTCGCTTACATTTGGATGAGACAAATGCCTTGTGTATCTTGTCCTTTTCATTTAACTATCAGGGGGGAAAGGTCATCTGTACACAATACATGGTTGTGTAAAGAACATGGTTAGCCTATGGTTAGCCCACTCACTCGCTGTGTGAATCCTGCAAACAATGATCTGCTTGTGTTCGGACATAGGCTCACTTATTGTCCAGACCATTATTGTAGTTTCTAACCTGGTATCTACACGTGTTTTGTTATCATGTTACATCCAGCTATGACACTCTGGCCTTGTCATGTTGTCTGTAATCTTGGTGTTATGTCTGTTTCTGTTTTTGTGTGGACCGCTAGGAGATTAGCAACATAAAGCAGAAGCTAATGGAGATCCAATAGTATTCGATTGCAGACATCTTGGTCACAAACAGCAGGTGATTACCATTAAAGGACAACCGTGGCCAATGAGCTGTGGCATTGTGCGATATTGTATGACAAAGCACTCCATGATAATACTATGAATAAACAATAAACACGCACAATGCATGCAAACACACGCACGCACGCACGCACGCACGCACGCACGCACGCACGCACGCATGCACGCACGCACACACACACACACACACACACACACACACACACACACACCTGAAAACACTCATCGCAGCACTGGTTGGCAGAACAGGGTTATATTTCAAGAAGCAAATAACTCCCCAAAAATATTAATTTAGTTAATCATTCCTAAACCTAATAATACTCAACGTTAGATTCACAGATTAAACTCATCAAGCTAGCCTAGTTACGCTAAATCTTTCCCAAAGTCATCTGACTAACTTAACATAACTTGCTATTCCTGCTTTGTGAAGTCCTTTAGATAAGCTCACACAGAATGAAAGCCTGTGCTGTGGATCATAAATACAGCAGCAGAGAGTGGAGGAAGAAATGTTCAACCCCTGGTCTGCTGTTTTTCAGGTTCCATGCTGTACACTGACCACATTTTCACCTTTGCAGTCTCCCGTGGCCTCCGCTCTCTACTCTGCCATGAACTCAGGCAGCAGCATAAAAGGGAGAGGCTGTTAGTGGTAATGTGCACGTTGAATGTTACCTTGGCATGCCTCATTAAGCCTGGGCAGTACTGTAGTTAAGATTCTCCTCAGCTGTGGACATGATCCGCTGGTTTGTACTGATGGCCGTTGTCCTGCGTCTTCTTCATTATATTGTTTATTGCCATTGGCTTCTGAAAGCGAGCTTGTTTTTTTAGGATTTAATTAGAGCACTCTCAAGATCATTATTGAACAGTGGAGTGTGTTTTTGGAGGATTTTGATTAGAGCTCTCAAGATCATTATTGAACAGTGGAGTGTGTTTTCCTTCCCTTGAGCAACACCCTTCTCTTTCACAAAAAAGAAAGCCCCAGATATCATCAGTTTCAGTGCAGCTGGCCCTGATTGCATCCACATTACATCATTTACATTTATTCATTATCATTTAGCTGACGGTTATATCCAAAGCGACTTACAAGTTCTGTACGACAAGTCATCAGGAAGGCCACAACTCTATCAGCTGAGTAACAATGTTCATCAAAGTGTTGAGTGCTACAGTGCAGGTTAGTTTATTAGGACAAGTGTAAGGTTAGTTAGGGTTAGATAAAAAAATAAAAAAAATATATATTATAATTTATTTCAGATAATGGTTGAAGAAGTGCGCCTTTAGTCGACGGCGAAAGATTGGACGCGTTTCGGCTGTCCTAACTGGGGTGTGTCCTTCCTCAACAGATTGTCAGTACAGAGTGTTGACATGTACAAAACCCCAGCCATGTGCTCAGGAACATAATAATAATAATAATAATAATAATAATAATAATAATAATAATAATAATAATAATAATAATAATAATAATAATAATAATAATAATAATAATAATAATAATAATAATAATAATAATAATAATAATAATAATAATAATAATAATAATAATAATAATAATAATAATAATAATAATAATAATAATAATAATAATAATAATAATAATAATAATAATAATAATAATAAATAATAATAATAGATTTAATTTATATAGCACACTTTAAACTCAGTGAGATGTCAAGGTGCTTCACAGCAGAAAACTGGGCTGAGCAGTTGACCGATGTCTGACATCTTCGACCTGTCACTAGCCCAGGCCGTTGTCCCATTGTGCTTTAAAACCACCTCCATCGTGCCAGTGCTGAAACACTCCTCTGACTTCTGCCCTGTTGCGCTCACCCCCATTATCATGAAGTGCTTCGAGAGGCTGGTCCTGGCTCACCTTAAATCTGGCCTTTCACCATCACTGGACAGACACCAATTTGCCTACAGTGAGAACAGGAGCACGGAGGAAGCGCTACATTCCGGCCTCTCCCACCTAAATGAGAGCAATACCCTTGTGAGAATGCTGTTCATCGACTTCAGCTCAGCATTCAACACCATCATCCCCTCCAAACTCATCTACAAACGTGGTGACCTCATGGAAACCGAGGACCTCAGCATCAACCCCCCTCAACTGTAACTGGATACTTGACTTCCTGACTAACAGACCCTAGTTTGTTAGGATAGACAATCTCACCTCCTCCACCGTCACCCTGAACACTGGCATCCTGTAAGGCTGTGTGCTGAGCCCCTTTCTCTACTCCCTCTTCACCCACGACTGCACTCCTATTCATGGCACCAACACCATTATCAAGTTTGCAGATGACAGACTGGTGGTGGGCCTCATCAAAAACAATGATGCATTGGCCTACAGGGAGGAAGTCCAGCACCTGGCGGCGTGGAGCGCTGAGAACAACCTGGCCCTCAACACCAAGAAAACCAAGGAGCTCATCGTGGACATTAGAAAGACTAGAGCCGGCGTGCATGCCCCCGTCCATATCAATGGGACGGAGGTCGAGCTCATGTCTCCATCTCTTCTTCCTGAGGAGACTGAGGAAAGCTCCTCAGATTCTGGTGAACTTTTACCGGTGCGCCATTACATCACTCCCTGCAATTGAGGTTAATCATCACAAGCAGTGTATGAGGATGAGGACTGCACACATCATTGTCAAGGACATCTCATCCATATACAGGAACATGAAGTCAAGTAGACTCAGGAACAGCTTCTTTCACTCAGCTGTCATCTCCCTGAACTCTGTACCACAATGACAGACAGTAATATGTACAGTATCAGGGGGGGGGGCTGATTTATGGTTTTAGCCCTGGACCTTAATGGTGTTAGTGCTGACACTACTTGTTTGTTGTCATTGAATACAGTGGGAGGGGGTTTGTTGTCAGCTTGCATAAAATGGCCTTGCAACATTATGTTGGACTAGTGTGTGCTTTGTCACCTCTGTATATCCGATGTGACTGGCTGTCAAATTACAGCTTGATAGACTCTAACTGACTACCAGACTAAATTGGATATAGAAGATACATTTAATTACTGAGAACGGAGAGAAAAGGATAAACAAAGCAGCACCTGAACCAATCATGTTACAGGGATTCAGGGGCTTATATAATTCAGTTTATAGGGGAGAAAACTATTACATACCCTACTAGAAATGTGTACTCAGTAGAGCGTAAATCTCCACCAGGCGGCAGCCACGCATTTATTTTCTAGTTGCCTACATGTTAGGCAGGGCTTAAGTGTAGGGGGCGGCGCAAACATAGACCAATGAAAGCAGATCTTCCCACATTATTCCTAATACACTTTTATGTGCTATTATGTACTAATATTATGTACTATTATGCTATTATGTGTAAAGTGTAGCTCCTGAAGAATATATGGAAATATGTCCAATATGAACCTGCTGGGGAAATTAAACTGAATATTAAAGACAATCTCTGAACACCCCTGTTAAGAAACCATAGTCTAGAGCAGTGTTTCTCAACTGGTGGGTCGCGAGTCGTGACCCAAAAGTGGGTCGCGGGGCCATTTTGAAAGTGGCTTCTCAGCTCTGGTCCAGCTGAAGACAAAGCAGAGGAACAGATTGGACATTGAGCATGACCTCAGAGTCTACCATCACCCCAGACTTTGAGACTCTTGTCAGGAGCAAACAACATCCCCAGTTATCCCATTAGTTCCCTGGGATGTTAACTAAGAAGTCTGCTAAGAAGGATATATTATTTATTATTATTATTATTATTATTATTATTATTATTATTATTATTATTGTTATTATTATTATAATTATTATTATTATTATTATTATTATTATTATTATTATTATTATTATTATTATTATTATTATTATTATTATTATTATTATTATTATTATTATTATTATTATTATTATTATTATTATTATTATTATTATTATTATTATTATTATTATTATTATTATTATTATTATTATTATTATTATTTTATTTCATTATGTTTTTAGCCCTAGTTGCACTTTTGTTGCAACCCCAGTTATCCCATTAGTTCCCCCAAACTTACTGTAGGTCTGTTATGTTAAGCTAAGCAGTCTGCTAAGAAGCATAATTATTTATTATTATTATTATTATTGTTATTATTATTATTATTATTATTATTATTATTATTATTATTATTATTATTATTATTATTATTATTATTATTATTATTATTATTATTATTATTATTATTATTATTATTATTATTATTATTATTATTATTATTATTATTATTATTATTATTATTATTATTATTATTATTATTATTATTATTATTTTATTTCATTGGGTTTTTAGCCCTAGTTGCACTTTTGTTGCAACCCCAGTTATCCCATTATTTCCCCCAAACTTAGGTCTGTTATGTTAAGCTAAGAAATCATATATTATTTATTATAATTTTATTTCATTGGGTCTTTAGCCCTAGTTGCACTTTTGTTGCACTTTTTGAGTTTATTTCATGTTTTTAACAGTGCATGAAAGATTGCGTATTACTGCAATTTTTTTTTTAAATAAATCATAGTGGTTAAAAAATGTGGGTCGCAACTTAATGACTAAGGAAAATGTTGTGTCCCGAGACTAGACCAGTTGAGAACCACTGGTCTAGAGGGAGTCGAGTCTGCTGAGGTAAGGAGCTGTTGACTGATCTTGTGAATGCCTCTGACAGTGAACACTGCGTGCAGATAGAAGTTGGTGGGTTCTGCTGTGACGGCAGCCTTGTGAATTGTTCTGTGCGTGGTGAAAAGAAATAGTTTCCTCCAAAGGTGGCGGCGGCCATTTAGCTTTCACCAGCTGAGAACTCCATCATGTCTGGTATTTATGCCCTCTCCCGACATGCACATGTATAGATTGCCAAGGGTGTTTTGAGTTTCACACACAAGAGAGAGAGAGTCGAGAGGGGACATCGCTTTTGCCGACACATAAGGAGTGAGCTATAAAGCAACCCTTTGACATTCTAAATGGCTTGGAAATGATTTCTGCCTTCATGGGCACCTCTAATGTGGTGGCACATCTCAGCTCATCGCTCGTGTCCTTGTGACCTTCCTAACTGTCTGACCTTCTCACTTCTATCCTGTTCACATGCTGTGAGGTAGGGCTGCTACATTATGGCACATATTTGAATCACAATTATTTTGATTGATATTTAAATCACGATTATTAAACAAGATTACTCATTGATTTGAGAACATCATATGACAATGAATTTGTTTTACTTGTCTTCTCGATCAAAGGCTGCCTTTCTGTCATATTCTATTTAAACTAGATTAATCGCCCAGCCCTACTGTGAGGCATCCTCTCTCATCCTCCCCTACTCTCTCCTCAGCTCATCTCTCTTGTGTCCTTTTCTGTCTGACCTTCTCACTTCTATCCTGTTCACATCCTATTCTTCTCTATGTCTTGTGTTTTATTAGACTGTGGTGAATTACCTCTCTCTCTCTCTCTCTCTCTCTCTCTCTCTCTCTCTCTCTCTCTCTCTCTCTCTCTCTCTCTCTCTCTCTCTCTCTCTCTCCCAACTATGGTGGTGTCTGTCAATCCCTTGTTTTCTTGTGCCCTGATTTAACTATGAGAGCTCAGTTGATTCAGTGTATCAAGGGCAATGGTGACCTGTAGAAGTTAGATAGTTTGGTCACCTGTTTAAATCCCTGGACCTCCTGGGAAAACAGGGGCAACAGGAAGCATTTCTCTCCCCTCTCCTCAACAACTAAGGTCAAGTTGCCCAGCTCCTGTGAAGCTGCTCATTAGCAAACAGCACGGACAGCAGATGACTGTGGCTGCACCGGCCAGCTCCCAGGTGTGTGTGTGTGTTTATAATAATACAAATGGTTATTTGTATACTGTAGCACCTTTTATACATTCACTATGAATTGTAAATGGGGGACCCTGATGTAAACGAGACAAACGTCTTTCTCTGGTCTGCATCCCCTAACAATTGTATGTATTGAGCCGCACTGTATTGTACCCATTCTGCAATCTGTTAAATAAAGTTTTCATTAATTAATTCATTCATTCATTCATTCATTCATTCATTCATTCATTCATTCATTCATTCATTCATTCATTCATTCATTCATTCATTCATTCATTCATTCATTCATTCATTCATTCATTCATTCACAAGAATTGCAGCTCAAAGTGCTTCACAGCAGTATAAAAAAAAGACATAAAATGAGCACAACATTGGCAGATCAAGAGCAATGCATGAAGTGCAGACATAAAATAAGCATACAATTAGCATAGAATAGATAGTTACAAAATAGACAAATTCAATGTAAGGCATAGAACATTAAATCACATTGTTTTTCATATTAGGATCTAACATCTTAATAGGCCTCTTGGTTTACGGTTTGATTATCGCTGATACACACATAAAATAGACAGTAATAAAAGAGTAAAATAGAATAGATAGAGTAAAATAGTGCAATAGTGCAATACAATAGTTAGTAAAATAAAATAAAGTTATCATCTACAGTGCAGCAATCGTACTGTTTTGACACCATGCAAAGCCATGGAGCCCACACCCCTTTATGTGTGTGTGTGTGTGTGTGTGTGTGTGTGTGTGTGTGTGTGTGTGTGTGTGTGTGTGTGTTATTTGTGTTTGTGTTTATGTGTGTTTCATGTGGCGACAGTGGCTCGGGAGGTAGCGCAGTCGTCTGGTAATCCGATCGATTCCCGCTCCTCCCGGGCAACTTGTCGATGTGTCCTTGAGCAAGACACATAACCCCTAACTGCTCCTGATGAGCAGGTTGGCACCTTGCATGTTTGCCTCCGCCGTCGGTGTGAGAATGTGTGAGTGAATGGGTAAAATGTGAGGAACAAATTGTAAAGCACTATATAAATGCACCATTTACCATTTGTGTGTGTGGGGCCATCCTTCCCACTGTAGATAACAACATGTTCTTTGTGAACTTGTTTAAATAAAGGTTTGGAGACTATAGATACAGTGCCTTGTAGAGGTACTGGCACCCTGGGTAAACGAAAAAGGCTGTGAAAAGAAATACATCAATGTTTATGAACTTGAATTTACACTCAAAATATGATTTAATTTAAAATTGTTAAATTGTTAGAAGAAAAACAATTAACCGCAATATACTGAGCGCACATTAGCCGGCCAGCAACTGCGTTCCCAGGAATGAGGAAAGGTCCAACCACATCAAGTACGTCTACACAAAATATAGGACTATAAGTTGTAGGTCGGAAATGATGGAATAGATTTACCAACGAAAAACGTGTTTAGCCTGCTCATACCTTAAAAGCGTGGGGCAGCATGACTTCCTTGGCTCTGCTAATGTATAACGTGTATGTAGCTTCCATTCAAATGGACGAGAACAAACATGAACTTTCAACTTTCAAGTCTCACTTGCGTGACTCCCTCTACATACTCTGGCACTACCTGGCCAGGGAACTCCTGGATCCTAGTGTCCCCCAGGTTACATTATATGGTATATAGGGACTATTAGTCGACTAAGAAAAGAAAAAAGGGATAATATATATTTTTTTAATCATTCCATTTGGGCTGTGGGGGGTGCCTAATGTCTGAAGGAGTCGACTGAAGGCTTCTTGTCCTCTGCAAAAGTATGCAATTGGTCGACTGATGGATACATCTTGATATTTGTCTAGTCTAGTGTGTTCATTAGATGGGTGAAATTCTCTTTGAGTGCCTCTGTGCCTGTTTTCTTAGGCAGTTAGCCTCTGGTATGCGTGCCATTAGCGTTAGCCACGCTTCTAGGCCTCTTTGCTTTTGGAAAGAATGATACATTTTTTTAAATAAAATCTATTTTATTAATATTTTTTTTTTGTATTCGACTAAGAGGTTGGCAGTCGACTACGGCTCCTTTCTACCGACTAATAGGGGTCAGCCCTAATGGTATGTGTGCACATATATTTTATATGTTAATAAAATTGCATTTATTTATAGTCCTAATTATGTCACTGTTTGATGTCACAAATAAGGGTGGATCCGAAAGCTGTCAAAGCTTTTGTTAATGATGAATAGTCTTCACTTTAGATTAGGACACGCAATAGCATCTGCAAATGGTTTATAGATGTTTTATGAATGTCTAACTAATCATTTGTTAAACATGAAAAGACAAGTCTGGTAATTGCTTCATATGTATTCATAAAAGTCCACAAATAATAAACAAACTATTAGACATTTGTTAATGATGAATAGTATTCACTTTAGATTAGGGCACACAATAACATCTGCAAATGATTTATAAATATTTTAAGAATGTTTTACAAATGAGTTGTTGAACATGAACAAATTAATGTAGTTATAGTAATTTTTTCATATCCATTTTTCAAAGCATCTACTTAATGTGTTAATAATACACATTAAATAACATTATTTAATGATGAACAAATCAAGTACAAACAATGTTGATAATGAGTTATAAATAATGTATAACTAATTTGTAAATGTTATACAAATATAGTTATAAATTATTTAATAATCATTTGTGAATGTATATAAATGGTTTGTCCATGATTAGTTCATTATCTACAAATACCTTATACATGTCTTATAACTGAGTGTTATTATAAAGTGTTACCGAATAGGGTGAGTGTAAGAGCAAGATGATAAGCAATCCTTTTTTTGGTTCATATTTACCTTGGATACCAATACTGCTACAAGCACATGTAACTAAGAATACATAAATACATACATAGATATAAACATACACGCACACATACACTGTAACCTTGACTTTGACTTTGACTTTGACTTTGACACACACACACACACACACACACACACACACACACACACACACACACACACACACACACACACACACACACACACACACACACACACACACACACACACACACACACACACACACACACACACACACACACACACACACACACACACAGTGACACAGTGATAATAAATGAATCCATCCATCCAAACATGCATATCACATACTGTAGATAACTCGGGAGTATGTGAGGACAGGAGGCAGCGTGAGGCTCTGAGCTGTACTAATCCTTCCCTCTCCCGCAGTGTCTGAAAGCCTGTTTCTGAGGAGGACAGAGGGACAGTTTGAAGGAGCTTAGGATTTGCTACAGACCGCAGTGAGTGTGTGTGACCAGCTGTGAGAGCATCTTCTTTACCCCCCCCCCTTGTACACACTGATCTACTGCACTGTAGGTGTACAAGTCAGCAACATCAACAGGCTTTACCGCTGGAGATCCTCACATACATACCATAAGTACTAGCACAGGCCTATATATTCATTCAATAATCTATGTACTGTATCCTAGGTTCTCTGTAACCTAGGCATTTGTGTGGCCGTGAAGGAAGGTTAGAGGTGCAGTGGAATTCTGAGACAATTGATTTGTATATATATTATGAATTATAAATCACATGAATTTCAATGCAAGATTCTTATTTTAGTTGTTATTATTTTTGTTGTTGTTATTATTCTTGTTCTCTCCCATTTGTCTTTTTCTTTCATTGTCTGTGAAAAAGATCTCTCAAAAAGTAAAATGTGCAGTGAACATTCATGACCCCTAGACATGATAACATTTAAAATGTATTGTCCATTTGTGATATCCTACTGATGATATCAATATGTATTATTTAGAAAGTGTTGTGATGGGGTTGGAGGAGTGTGGAGGGTTCAATCGCTGGACAAAAGAGGAACGAGGCAGGAAGCGATAGTGGCAGTGTAAAGGGCAGCAGTAAACAAAGGCACGTTACACGGTACAAACAAAAGCGAACTATAAAACACGGAAACAAAACCTCAGCTATGCTGGAAAATGGGACTAGGTTTACAGGAACGGACTCACAGGGAAATACAGGGTACAGGGCAATTCCGCGAACGGCAGGAATAACAGGGACACGACAGGATAATGGCAGACAGGGTTTAAGGAATGCAAGGCACAGGATACACGGAGCAGGAGAGACGGGGAGCTTCACGCAGGTAGGGTAAAGAGAACAATGACGCAACACTGGAAACAAGGCAGAGTATATATACAGGAGGTAACGATAATGAGCCGCAGCTGGGAGCTACACAGACAGGGAGCAGATTGATGGTCCGTGTACGTTTTATAGTTCGTTTTTCGTTTCAAAAGGAAAAACGAAAAAACGAAAAAAAAACTGAAATACGAGGTGTTTCCTATTTCCGTTTGAAACCAAAATCGAAAAAACTGGGAAAAACTGAAATACGGACCTGTTTTTCGTATTTTGGTATCAGAATCAAATGAAAAAAAGGAGTCAATAATGGGCCGTGTACGTTTTGATAGTTCGTTTTTCGTTTTTGATGTGAAGAATGGAGAACGGAACCACGTGACAAGTACATTTTTCAATGTAAAAGCCATGCACGATCTAACGTTAACGAATATGTATAACGTTATGAATAAATACATAAATACATGCATACAGATCTATACCAGGGTAACGTTATGATACATACATTTTTTGTTTTGTGCATTTCATTTAGACATGATATTTTATGTGAAGTAATAGTCTAATAATATGGAAATAGCCTGTGTGGTCTGTCCCAAGCAGTGTTGTCTAAACGCACGTTATACAGATATCCTAGTTCAGTGGTCAGCAATAGGCGGCCCGCCAGCAATAATATCTGCCCATCAGATTATTTTGAGAATATGATTTGTGATGAAGACTCGCTTTATTGTATCGGAATCGGGAGATTTAGGTAACGTTTTTAAAACACAAAGGACACCTCTTTCCTATCGTATTAAGGTAGACAATGAGCTACAACCTTATTTTCACCTAAACGAGGCGAGCCGGCCTCGGAGCTGTACATTTAATAATAATAATATTGATCTATATGTGCAGTCGGCCTTGACGAGGCAAGTGCGCAGCCAGGGACCGTCTAAAAAGTGCAACACCGAAAAGAGACACTACAAAAAGATTCAATAACTTCACGTCATACAGTGTATAGTGTCACCAAAATCACTGCACACATCATCAATTGTATCCTATTGGTTATACTACAACACTTAGATTTGAAAAAAATGCTTTTTCATAATTCTGGGGATTTTGTATTGGAAAAAAACATTAAATATCTTCACTCGTATAGAGTGTAGTGTCACCAAACTCAAAGTGCCACTTGCAGGTTAAACCCTATACAATTATGGGTAGTTTACATCATTGACCTAATTTCATTATTTATTTTTTTCCATTTGACGCCGGAAATTCCACTCAGAAAGGGTTAAAAATGTCCATGCACGAATAACATGTATGGAGCCAATCAAAAAGCTTATCAGACGCTATCAGTGCCGTGACGTCACTGCAGGTAACTTTTCCCTACCTCTCATCCACTACAATGGAGTTTGACGAGCTCAAACAAGGGACTAAAGGAATGTGAATCACTACCCACTTTCAAAACCACCCTCAAAGAAAAAAAAAAATAAATCTAACCCTGACTAACATTACTGTCATGCACTTGTCCTAATAAACTAACCTACACTGTAACACGCAACACTTTGATGAACATTGTTGCTCAGCTGATAGAGTTACCCTTCTTGCTGTCTTGTCGTACAGAACTTGTAAGTCGCTTTGGATAAAAGCGTCAGCTAAATGACTAAATGTAAATGTAAATGTAGATGTAGCAGTACTGTATCTGTAAGTTGTGTATGTCATATATGTTATGATGAATTGAAACTGGGGGACCCTGATGTAAACAAGACAAAAGTCTTTCTCTGGTCTGCATCCCCTTAACAATTGTGTGTATTGAGCTGTACTGTACTGTACCCATTCTGCAATCTGTTAATAAAGTTTTCAATCAATCAATCAATCAATCAGCTAGCTTGCTAGCCGGCATTCTCGAAACTCCTAACTCCTGTATACCTTTGTCCTCACAAACAAAGTATTCTGCCAGGGAACTTATGGACACGACAGTAGTAGTAGTTATAAGGTGTTTGAGCTTGTAACGTTAACGTTAGTTAGCTATCGTGGTAGCCCGTTTCGTGACTGTGATGCACCGAGTGCATCAGTCACGAAAGGGGCTACTATCGTATCAACATGCCGTGACGTGTAGCTTGCTAGCCGGCATGATGCGTGCAGTGCTTTGCCCCACAGGTCTGAGAAGAGGACCTGCACATTTTACTCGTTCCAGAAACTCTACATGCCCCGATTTAAAATGGTTCACGACAGTAGACATAATGCTAGCTTGGTACTATGACCCATGACGGGGATAAGGCGACAGCCAATAGCGCTGCTGTACTGAACAACAGGCTGCCTAGTGGTAAATGTAGTTCTTTTTTTACGACATTAAAAACCTTATAACTACCTTTGTTTCAACCAAAAATGCAGTAGTACCTGGTTCATCAAAGTCTCTCCGACGATTAAACCCATTTTCGTCTTGTAAGGCGTCCATTTGGATCAAGGAAATGGCTTTCCGCGCTCGTCAAACTCCATTGTAGTGGATGAGAGGTAGGGAAAAGTTACCTGCAGTGACGTCACGGCACTGATAGCGTCTGATAAGTCACTGCTAGCGGAGAAGCTCTCTGCGATGCAGCTGGAGCACGGCTTGGTGGCCTGGATCAAGGACTACCTCACTGAGAGACCGCAGTACGTCAGACTAAAGGACAGTCAGTCTGACGTACTGGTGAGCAACACCGGCGCCCCCCAAGGAACTGTGCTGTCACCCTTCCTCTTCACCCTCTATACCTCAGACTTCTGCCGCAACTCAAGCGGGTGCCACCTGCAGAAGTTCTCAGACGACTCCTCCATCGTAAGCTACATCACCGACGATGATGAGGAGGAGTACAGAGCCCTGGTGGAGAGCTTTGTGGGGTGGAGCGACAGCAACCACCTCCAACTCAACACCAGTAAGACCAAGGAGCTGGTGGTGGACTTCCGGAGGGGCAAGAAGAGGCCCCCCCCCCTGATTCCCATCACCATCCGAGGGGTGGAGGTGGAGGTGGTGGACTCATATAAGTTCCTTGGGGTACACCTGAACAATAAACTGGACTGGTCGGATAACACAGAGGCCCTCTACAGGAAGGGACAGAGCAGGCTGTTCTTCCAGAGGAGACTCAGGTCCTTCAACGTGTGCAATAGACTGCTGCAGTCATTTGACCAGTCTGTAGTGGCCAGCGTCCTCTTCTATGCTGTGGCATGCTGGGGAGGCTACATCAACTCAAGGGACACCAACAAGCTCAACAAGCTGGTGAGGAAGGCTAGCTCTGTGGTGGGAGTCAAGCTACCTAGACTAGAGGTGATGGCAGAGATGGGGATGAGAAGGAAGCTGGCTGCCATCATGGAGAACCCCTACCACCCCCTCTACGATGAGCTAGTCAAGCCACAGACTCATACCCCCCCGACACTCAACTAACCGCCTCGGACAGTCCTTCATACCAGCGGCCATCAGGCTCCACAACAGTGGGCAGCGACTAGCGGCCTCCAGGCTCCACAACAGTGGGCAGCGACTAGTGGCCTCCAGGCTCCACAACAGGGGGCAGCGACTGCTGCCAGACATTGACCTGGGACTAATAGGCACCCAAGGAGGACAATAACACTACCTTAGGCATACTGTACCTTATGTGGATACTGTGATACTGTGAATAATGTATATTTCAGTGGATACTGTGATACTGTGAATAATGTATATTTCAGTAGATAGTAAATTATAACACTACCTTATGCATACTGCACCTTATGTGACACTGTGAATACTGTGAATATATTTTTCAGCTAGTTAGATAGTAAATTATATTGACCTATTTGTTTACACTGCTTGTGTTGTTTTTACTACCTGTACCCCCCCCCCCCCCCCCTTCCCCCATGCTGCTATGATGCCTGAATTTCCCCAAGGGGATCAATAAAGGAATATCTTATCTTATCTTATAAGCTTTTTGATTGGCACCATACATGTTATTCGTGCATGGACATTTTTAACCCTTTCTGAGTGGAATTTCCGGCGTCAAATGGAAAAAAATAAAGAATGAAATTAGATACCAATGATGTAAACTACCCATAATTATATAGGGTTTAACCTGCAAGTGGCACTTTAAGTGAGTTTGGTGACACTACACTCTATAAGAGTGAAGATATTTAATGTTTTTTTCCAATACAAAATCCCCAGAATTATGAAAAAGCATTTTTTTCAAATCTAAGTGTTGTAGTATAACCAATAGGATACCATTGATGATGTGTGCAGTGATTTTGGTGACACTATACACTGTATGACGTGAAGTTATTGAATCTTTTTGCAGCGTCTCATTTCGGTGTTGCACTTTTTAGACGGTCCCTGGCTGCGCACTTGCCTCGTCAAGGCCGACTGCACATATAGATCAATATTATTATTATTATACAGCTCCGAGGCCGGCTCGCCTCGTTTAGGTGAAAATAAGGTTGTAGCTCATTGTCTACCTTAATACGATAGGAAAGAGGTGTCCTTTGTGTTTTAAAAACGTTACCTAAATCTCCCGATTCCGAGTCTTCATCACAAATCATATTCTCAAAATAATCTGATGCTGGCGGACCGCCTATTGCTGACCACTGAACTAGGATATCTGTATAACGTGCGTTTAGACAACACTGCTTGGGACAGACCACACAGGCTATTTCCATATTATTAGGCTATTACTTCACATAAAATATCATGTCTAAATGAAATGCACAAAACAAAAAATGTATGCATCATAACGTTACCCTGGTATAGATCTGTATGCATGTATTTATGTATAACGTTATACATATTCGTTAACGTTAGATCGTGCATGGCTTTTACATTGAAAAATGTACTTGTCACGTGGTTCCGTTCTCCATTCTTCACATCAAAAACGAAAAACGAACTATCAAAACGTACACGGCCCATTATTGACTCCTTTTTTTCATTTGATTCTGATACCAAAATACGAAAAACAGGTCCGTATTTCAGTTTTTCCCCGTTTTTTCGATTTTGGTTTCAAACGGAAATAGGAAACACCTCGTATTTCCGTTTTTTTTTGTTTTTTAGTTTTTCCTTTTGAAATCAAAACGTACACGGACCATTGATGAATAAGACAGAGACTGGAACACAACAAGACTAAATAACAAATAGATGAAGACACAGGGAACATGGCACTAGACTAGATGGGGGAACAATGCAGAGGGCAGAAACACAACAGAAAACAGAGTAATGAACATAGACAGATTGAGCATGAGTAAATGCAGTAGCGGAACTAGCGCAAATAGCCCACAGGATGGCAGCAGAGGACAGTCTATGCACGGGACACGATTGTTCCTGAGTCCAGGAACACTGTTCATGAACGGACTGTAACAGATAGTTGATAAGCCAAGCTGTATGACCCCCAGATCCAATTAAATGTGCACTGTAAAAAGGAAGTGTTACTACTATGCTATGAGGTTAACTACTGTTAACTACTGTTAATATGTAAAATGTGGATTTACAGCCTGTACCTGTTGAGACAGGCAATATAGGCAACTCTTGTTTCTGTCCTCTAATACCAAGTAACATGTTGAGTGTGAAAGTTGTTTGGTTGTTGAATGGTTGTTTGAACTTGTGGCGGAGGTCTGACCTCTATTGAGTGCCTTCCTTTTAGTAATCTAGTTAGTGATGTGATTGTGGTCTGTCATGTGACAATCTGCTATATACACTATATAATCTCTAATAACAATCATACATGTGCACAAGTCTGGGTAACTGGTTAGCATGACTAAACGAGATCCTGCTTCGATTTTCTTTGAGATACTTTACTTTGTATTTACATATATAAGCTCATAAAGAAATAACAATTGAAAGGCAGCATTTATTTATCCCGAGGGAAATTCAGCACTAGAGATCGCTCACAGTAAACATTAAACATTTAGGTCAATAACAAAGTCACAAATAAGAATACAAATAAATGTTGCACATTCCTGTATTCATGACTTTAAAATGTATTAGGCCTATATTCTTCCCAACCGGTATGCACACACGCACGACACGCGCGCTGTACACGCTCGCACACTAGCAGCCACTTTAACATGAGCAAGCACACACTCATGTTGCACACGCCCACACTTATGGCCACAAAGGAAAGGTCACTTTAAAAATAGTATAGCAACAGTAACAGTGTATTGCACTACCAAAGGACCTAGTCCTCCATGCTCTGTAAATAACTATGTACAAATACCGAGATGTCCCACTATGTTACCTGTTTATTGCACAATGTTGTTTTATTGGATTCTATTATATGTTGTACTACTGTATTGCACATCGTTGCGGGCAAGACCATGACAAATAAAACTCTTGACTTGACTTGACTTGACTATGCACAGAGGATGCAATTGAACAGGAATGACATAAATGTATTACACCCACATCCACTACAGTATGTTACACACTCTCTCCCACCCACATGCAGTGTGCTGCATCCTGGCACATACGTACATTATAGATAACTTTTTCCGTTGCCATTTATATTATAGTACAGCTTACAAAGCGTATATTATGCAGTAGATGAGCATTATGGGGTTTGAAATGATATATTACAGGCTGTTCATATGTACAGACTAGTCAAACTTTTTTTTTTCTGGCCATAACTCTGCCGCCTTCGTCACAGGCCATCACAGGTATGATTGTGATGTATGTACGCTGCCAGCTGGTCATATACCAGTCTTGCATTATAAGACCGCCTTAAATCGTGCAAAGCAAATTAGACGTCATAGCTGTTGGTATAGGTCTGATATACCACGGCTATGAACCAATCGCATTGCTTGATTTGAGGTACCTGTTTTTTTTTTATAAATCTGATTTAAGGACTCTGGACTCTGCACAGGCATACAAGAGTAACATCTCCCAACTTATCCCAGCTCCTAAGATTTGCTGGAAATCCACCTACTTTCATAGAAGGGTTCACAATGTGTGATCCACTATCAGCCGTAAATGTTTTTTAGTTTTTTTCATGGAACACCAGGAGGCAAAAACTACCGTCCCCAAACAATGTGAATGGAAAGGTTTCAACACTGTTTGATGAACATTGTTACTCAGCTGAAAGAGTTGTACCCTTCCTGCTGACTTGTCGTACAGAACCAGTAAGTCGCTTTCAATAAAACCGTCAGCTAAATGACTAAATGTAAATGTGAGGTGTGTCAACGACATTTTGGAGATTGTTAAAGCAGGACACACTTTCCTTAACATAAAAAAAATCAACATTGGGAAGACGGAAGCATAACACGGAAGGTCCACAGCGAAACCAACTCATACAGATCATTGCCTGCTATGGACGTCAGAACATCCCACAGTCCACAGACTGCCAATCATCCGGACCTCATTCGACCGAGCCAGCATTATCGCTGATGAATGAATGATCATTGTATTTACAGTATAGCCTAGCGCTTTTTTCTAGACAGACTCAAGTCAGACGCCATTGAGGTGATTGAATATATTGAGGCAACAGAGAGCCAGAAACGGGCCCAGCAGGCAGTGAGCCGAGACGAGGGGCGAGAGGGCCTACCAAATATCCCACACCTGCAACGCTGTCCTACTAAAGCTTAGAGATGACAACAGACCAGCTGGCAGCGTACATCACAACACCTGCAATGCCAAAACTGTCAAGGTTACAACAAAGTTCTACTAGTCTGCAATACAAACAGCCAGAAGTTAATACTAGATGAATCTAGTTCATCAACGTTTTATTAGGTACAAAAGTGGCCACTGAGCGTATTCCTTCCACTTTATAATACAGTACAACGCCATGGAGCAATTTAGTTTGGACTGCCTAGGCTACAACGTTACTGGAAGTGGAGAGAAATTGAGCAGGGATATGTTTCTGCACATATTATTTCTGCTGTTGTCCATGGAAGATTCTGCTAATGTATTTATGTCTTTCACACCAGCAGATGAGCATGCTTTCTCATATTGGACCATATAATTTCTGGTGAACAGATTTATGGACATAAAGACTCCAAAATAGCACTGAGTTGAAAGTGAGGACGGACCTTTTAAAAAAAAATCGCCTTTCGATTTGTCTATCTCTCTTTCTGTGGAGGCTTTGGAATGTGGGTTAAATATAGCCTAGATCAAGAGACGGGGACTTTTCTCATCTTGTGCTTCGAGCTGAATGAGTGTGTGGTGTGTGTGTGTGTGTGTGTGTGTGTGTGTGTGTGTGTGTGTGTGTGTGTGTGTGTGTGTGTGTGTGTGTGTGTGTGTGTGTGTGTGTGTGTGTGTGTGTGTGTGTGTGTGTGTGTGTGTGTGTGTGTGTGTGTGTGTGTGTGTGTGTATGGGGGATGAAACAAGTCGTGTGTGTGTGTGTGTGTGTGTGCGTGCGTGCGTGCGTGTGTGCGTGCGTGTGTCAGGAGGTTAATAGCTGTGATGCAGAAAGAAAACGCTCATTTATTTGATGGCTAAGCTCTCTGATTACTAATGCTATCAGTCCTCTCTCCAGTAGATGCCTGCTGTGCTCTGCTGGAAAGGAATTAGCAGATGATAGTCCCCCAGACAGTTAGACCGCTATGTCTGATACTGTATGTTGACATTGCCCTGAATGAAAGTCAGTTGGATCCGCAGACTGCTGCTGTGGTTTGTGTAGTAATTGTTCTAGTGGAATTCCGGGCCTCTATATTTTAAGCCTGTATAATACATATATGGTAGTATAAAATACAAGGTAGCCCGATTCGAGAAAAGATAAGATAAGATGTTCCTTTATTAATCGCCTCGGGTAAATTCAGGTGTCAAAGCAGCACAGGGGAGGGGGAGGGGAGGTACAGGCAGGGTAATAAAAATATGGGGGGAGAATAAAAATAGGGGGGAGGTGAGTCTATGGCTGAACATGCTCCTCATATCCTGACACAAATTGTACTTTACCTGCACTATTCTTACCCTACCTACACTTCCTATCAAATTCATGTGTTGGTTCTATGCACTGTAATTATAAGAGCACTGCTCTGTTGTAATTCAAAATTGAACTATTTTGTGTGTGTGTGTGTGTGTGTGTGTGTGTGTGTGTGTGTGTGTGTGTGTGTGTGTGTGTGTGTGTGTGTGTGTGTGTGTGTGTGTGTGTGTGTGTGTGTGTGTGTGTGTGTGTGTGTGTGTGTGTGCGCGCGTGTGTGCGTGTGTCCCATATGTGGTATTTGGAAAGACCAGATGAGGTCAGAGGAATTTGATAGTATTTACTGAGGATGGCCAGATAATGTTGATATTTAAACATAAAAAAACTATAATACATACTACTGTATACATTACGTCCTTTGTCCCATGCAGCATTCAGCTGCTTAACAAGTTTTAATTATTTGGTATTTTTTTAGCACTTTCACCATGGTGCCATTGAGGGTCATGCAGTGACATGTTTTTTATGATGATCGTATTTATTATGCTCATGTCTTGTTTGTCTGTGCTGTATTGTTCATATTGCCTATTAGGCATTTTTTGTTGCTCTCTTTGTGCAAAGCAAATTCATTAATTTATTTATTCATTCATTCATTCATTCATTCATTCATTCATTCATTCATTCATTCATTCATTCATTCATTCATTCATTCATTCATTCATGTTGAAATTGTTTAGACTTGGTTTAGTTTTACAACAGAAATAACATTTCGTTATTACAGAGAGAGTAAAGTACCGGAAAAGGTACCGGTGGGTCCCGGTATCGATTCCCAGGTATCGGTTTCAAATGTGAACAGTACCCAACCTTACTCTGTACTCATCCTTGTTGTCGTCCATGATGTAACCGATGATGGAGGAATCGTCTGAGAATGTCTGTAGGCGGTATGTACTGGAGTTGAAGCAGCAGTCGGAGGTGGTGGGTGACCAGGAAGGGTGGCAACACAATTATTTGGGTCAACACAGACCCGACCCTGCGGTCTGACGTGTGGTGGTCTGTTCGTGAGGTAGTCAGTGGTCCAGTGCCATCACAGCGAGCTTCTCCGCTAGCCGCAGAGGCTGGACTGGATGGGGTTAAAGGCGCTGGAGAAATAGAAGAACATGATTCTCATTGCACAGTGTGGCCTCTGTATGTAGGCTCTGTGGAGCATGTACTGTAGCGGGGGGGGGGGGGGGGGGGGGGGGGGTCATCTGGTCAAACCTATTAAAAAAACAGTTACATTGATTTGCAAGCTTCAGGGGTCCCTCAACTGCCACGCCTCACTGCTTGAAGCCTGTTCTTTTTCCTGACCACACACAGACACCAACACACACACACACACACACACACACACACACACACACACACACACACACACACACACACACACACACACACACACACACACACACACACACACACACACACACACACACACACACACACATCTCTTAGCTGTCCATCATGTTCGACATGGGGGGGGGGTTAGCGACGCTGCAGCGGGTGCCACTTCTCGTGGCCGTTGAGTCCGATCATTGAGCCCACACCCGTCCACAGAAGCCAGATACCTGGGGGATGCCAGCCGCCCGTTGGTGTCGTTGTGTGCGCCTCTCAGATAAATATAAATGAAAAGGACTCTGATTAAAAATACATGAAAACCGTAGTCATAGAAAAAAGTTTAAACTGATTTGTAGACACACACACACACACACACAGAGTCCTTTTCATTTATATTATCCGGATCGCCATCAACATCCACAACAAGCTCCAATACTTGTTGAACAGTATTACTCTTTTCATGTCTTTTTGCCATTTTATTATAAAACCAGGGACAAGCTCCTCTCACTATCCTCTGTTACGCGTGACCGCCACATGTTTGTCTGAATCTGCGGAAATTCCAGTGCAGTGCACACTGAACTATGTGGAAACATTAGGGAATTGTCCATCGGTCCTCCCAGCCCATGTGACCATTTCTAGCATTCTCATTGGCTATAGGCTAAAAGCTCAGTCATAGATATATAGATGGAGAGGATTTATGAGCCTGAATGCGGAAGATTGAAAAATACCTATCTAGATCTTTCAAGATTCAAGAAAATTCAAAGCTGTACTTCCGCGTACTGCCAGGGCAGGCAGCCTGTTAGTTACTGAGAAAGGCACTTCTTGTGACACTTTCACAGTCAATATTTTCTAAATGAATACACTTTATTTGAATAGCACCTTTCATACAAGAATTGCAGCACAATGTGCTTCACAGTAGTGATGTAGAAACAAAATATGCATAGCCATAAAATTATCATAAAATTGGCATAATTATAGACTGGCATAAAATGATCAGATCATTTAATATTAAGTGCAGACATAGAATTAAGTATACTTACAAATATAACGAATAAGAGTAGTGCAATAAAATAGACATATATTTGCATAAGACTGAGTGAAATAGTGCAATACTTTTTGGAGTTTGGGGATTCTGGGTTTATTATAGGTTTATTATGGGGTCTATTAGGGGTTTCTTTCTTCTTCTCTTTGTTAGGGATTGTAATGCAACCCCAATTGCACGACACAGACAGGTATTCAGAGTTAGCCAAAACAAGGGCATAATTTATTCACAACAAAAAAGCAGCACTGTCCCTTTAAGGGAGAACTCAAAATAGGTGAATCTTCTAGAGTCCATGAATGAAATGAAAGTTCTGAGTCTGGTCCTGTTCAGACTCACCAGAACACTTGCCGACGGGCAACACAGCAAACAGGGGTCCATGAAAAAAGAGTGAGAACATAGGCATCCTCCCGTGGAAGCATAGAGAGCATAGCATAGAGATGGCAATGCCTCACACCACCGAACACTGCCTACGTGCAACTCAGCAAACGGGACCCACGGAAAAGGAGTGTGATCATAGGAATCCTCTCGTGGAAACATTGAGAGCGATGACGAGCAACAGTAACAGTGTATTGCACTACCAAAGGACCTAGCATGTCCTCCATGCTCTGTAAATAACTTATGTACAAATACCGAGATGCCCCACTATGTTACCTGTTTATGCACAATGTTGTTTTATTGGATTCTATTATATGTTGTACTACTGTATTGCACATCGTTGCGGGCAAGACCACCCGCATTTCATTGTATACTTGTATGCCGTGACAAATAAAACTCTTGACTTGGATGTCTCACACCAGGAACGAGGCCCACGGAGAGAGAGTAGGGCAGTAGATGGCACGACGTCTCACCCCAGAGACACGGCGGTAGATGGTAGCAACGGATGGCACGACGTCCGAAGTGGGAACATAGGGATCCTTCCCCTTGGAAGTCTAGAGAGCGAAGACGATGACCCACTCCAGGAAACGGCGATAGGTGGTAGTGTACAGAGACGACCTGGCAATGAGTGGAAGGCAGTATTTGTAGTCTCCCGACGAGCTGAATGCAAACCACTCTCATGTGCATGAGGTAGAATGTTCGGCACGCCCCCTCGTTGGGAAGCATGCAGTTCTTACCCAGCCCTCACAGTACCCCCCCCCTCCACGGGAGCCACCTGGCGACCAGCCAGGCCCGTAGGGGTGGGAAAGCTGGGGAAAAAAATCAGAGAGGCTCCAGGGAAAACTGACCTTGCTAGCTGAAGGGGCAGTCCTAGCAGTGGGGAACAAGGGATAAGCCGACAGGGCGGCTCCAGGAAAACTGACCTTGCTAGCTGAAGGGGCAGTCCTAGCAGTGGGGAACAGGGTAGCTACACAGGGCATTACTAGCAACAGAGCCTATGCTAGCTGCAACACATACATCAGCATAGAGGCTGCACTAGCTGCCAGAGCTAAGCTAGCAGACAGGCTGGACTAGCATGAGGACACATGGGGTTAGCTGCAGGGGCTAAGCTAGCAGATGGCTGGACTAGCTGAGCAAGCCGGTTAGCTGCAGGGGCTAACCTAGCAGACGGCTGGACTAGCATGAGGACACATGGGGTTAGCTGCAGGGGCTAAGCTAGCAGACGGCTGGACTAGCTGAGCAAGCCGGTTAGCTGCAGGGGCTAACCTAGCAGACGGCTGGACTAGCATGAGAACACATGGGGATAGCTGCAGGGGCTAAGCTAGCAGACGGCTGGACTAGCTGAGGAAGCCGGTTAGCTGCAGGGGCTAAGCTAGCAGACGGCTGGACTAGCTGAGCAAGCCGGTTAGCTGCAGGGGCTAACCTAGCAGACGGCTGGACTAGCATGAGAACACATGGGGATAGCTGCAGGGGCTAAGCTAGCAGACGGCTGGACTAGCTGAGGAAGCCGGTTAGCTGCAGGGGCTAAGCTAGCAGACGGCTGGACTAGCATGAGAACACATGGGGTTAGCTGCAGGGGCTAAGCTAGCAGACGGCTGGACTAGCTGAGGAAGCCGGTTAGCTGCAGGGGCTCTCTAATACACTGGCTGTGCTGGCTGGGGTTGTCGACATGGCCAGGTCGTAACTGTTAGGGATTGTAATGCGATCCCAATTGCACGACACAGACAGGTATTCAGAGTTAGCCAAAACAAGGGCATAATTTATAAAAAAGCGGCACTGTCCCTTTAAGGGAGAACTCAAAATACACAGGTGAATCTTCTAGATTCCATGAATGAAATGAAAGTTCTGAGTCTGGTCCTGTTCAGACTCACCAGAACACTTGCCGACGGGCAACACAGCAAACAGGGGTCCATGAAAAAAGAGTGAGAACATAGGCATCCTCCCGTGGAAGCATAGAGAGCGATGACGATGCCTCACACCAGAACACTTGCCGACGGGCAACACAGCAAACAGGGGTCCATGAAAAAAGAGTGAGAACATAGGCATGCTCTTGTGGAAACATTGAGAGCGATGTCGATGTCTCACACCAGGAACGAGGCCCACGGAGAGAGAGTAGGGCAGTAGATGGCACGACGTCTCACCCCAGAGACGTGGCGGTAGATGGTAGAACGGATGGCCTTTCTCATCTTAAAAAAATATAACTTTAACACTTTCCGTGCCAGCAGTGCCGTACGTACATACCCTGTTGCGTGCCAGCGCTCTATTCAATGACAGAGCGATCATATTTGTGAACGCATAAACTATATCTTAAATTATGGCTGTGTCTAAAACGACCGTCGCTTATCAATGACTTGTTTTCAGTCAACATTGTCGAAACGGATTGTTTTTTAATCGGTTCATTTCCGTTTTATACCATATTGAAAAACGCTCGTTTTTTTTAACTTTCAGAAAAAAATAAGATTCTGCAGGAATCGCGCTTTACTGTAATACACAAAACACGTTGTCATTTTTCGGCCTATTTATGAATCGTTTACAAATAAACGCTAGATTATCGATAGTATATGTGTACTTATGCACGCCATAGAAGCGGGCTGAAAAATCGATTATCTTATTTCCTGATCAGCTAAACACACTCACAGCCACACACACACACATATGGGACATGTTGATATATAGGTGAAAACAGCTCTGATTATCCCAATACTGGTAAAATAGATTCCTTACCTCAGATCAGATGTTCTCCAAAAAGATTATTCCAATTCCTGATCGCCATTCCAAATATTGATCGTGTTTATTGATCCAACGCTGGGTGGTCGAAAGACATATTCCACGCTGTTCTGATGGTGGGCGATGACTGGGATCGTCTCCGGTTACTTGCCTGACAAGTAAAATGTGGATTCCGGACTTTTTATTCCCCATGCGTTTCATTCAGTGCAATCCAATGGGGTGCAGTACCATCCAGAGCGACGATAGGGGGCGGTATTTTCCCTGTTCGAGCTCAGACAGATCCCCACTGGTAACGTGAGGCTAGATTGATGAAAAATGAATGGAAATCAATAATAAAAAAAATAATGGTTAAAAACTAGATTTCTCGTCGGCTGGCACTCAACGGTTAGCATGAACTAAAGAGAAATATCGCCGCTCGCACTCAAAGTGTTAACATCCTCTTTTTCTTTCGACACAATACATTTTGGTGGAAACGAGCAAATAACACCCACACTTCCATTATTGCACTGGGACCTAGGTGCCACTGTTTCTGTTGTAGATGGAAAAACCATCAGCTTTTCACAAAGCAGAGAGAGCTGTCGCAGCTTGTTAGGTGTGTACATTTGCATTGAGCTTCTACTTTCATTACTTTATACTCTGATTAGAGTTGAGAGACGTTGGGTGCTGAGAGACCACATTTAATCTACCCCTTTCTGAGTGGTTCTGTTTCCCATTATGTCAGTCAACATTGCTCTTTGTCCACAGGGTGACGTGAGATGTGATATTGTTTGAAAATGTCCAATACTGATGCCAATAACAATACCAATACCGATCAATACAGACACCAAAACAATATGAAAATATAAGAAAACTTCTTACTGTCTTTTACTATTATGTACTTTTATCTATATTACTATCCACTATGCTAGTATATCTCTACTACTACATGCTATGATAATATGTCTAAACTACTATGCACTCAGAGTGTACTGTAGCACTCAAGTTCGACACTGATGAACAATACTCTTAGCGGCCAGAGACACAATTTGTAAGTCACTTTGGATAGCCATTACAAGTACATTTAAATGTAAATGTATCTTACTTTGCTTACTTTGAGTTATGTGCATCATGTGTGCTGTGTGAGCCAATCAGAGGCTTTGTAACATTTTGGATGATTTTGGATTGTGGTTGAACAGAAGAAATGCTATATTTTGGAACAAACATGCTTATTGGCTCACCAACCCTGACAAGATTAACAATTTAGGTATCGAAATCTTCTTATCGGAAGACACAGATACACTGATACCACAGCGATGCCACAATACTGAATACAATAAAAGTATTGAATTCTGATACCCAGCCCTAGATCCAAAATTATTTCTCTATTCTGTGTCTTCTCATCACTGAACATTTGCATATTGAGGTATAGCTCTCAATATTTCAACGCCATCATCGCTACTCTTCCTAATTTATGCAAATGACATGTCGTCAGCCTGTGACTGCAACTTGTTCCTGTTTGCGGATGACTCAGCTCTGCTGGTCCTCTGACAAGAACAAGTTGCAGGTTGAAAAAACCCTCAGCTCGGAACTAGGCAAATCTGCATATGGCTCGTCTGATAACAAACTATCATTACACATGGGCAAAACAGAGTCCATTCTCTTCGGTTCAAATAACAAACTCAGCAAGACCGACGGCTTCTCAGTTACAGTGGGTGACAATATTGTCACAAGGAAAGACGAAATTACCTACCTGGGTTCCATCCTAGAGGCAACCTCAAAGGCGCTTAAAACAAGATTACAAACATCACAAAACAAACTGGTCAGACTACTACTTGACCTTACCCCCAGAACCCACCTCACCTCTGCCCACGTTGACACCTAGGATGGCTTAGAGTAGACGACAGAGTACAGCAACTTGCAATGGGCCTGGTCTACAAGATACACTATACGACTAAGGTACCCATGTACATGTCAAAATACTTCCCAAAGGTCAGTGAATACCACAACCACTACACAGAGGAAGCTCAACATATCATGTTAAACCTAGATTCGGCTCAAACAAGGGACTAAACACGTTTCGCAATTATGCCACATTGATTGATTGATTGAAAACTTTATTAACAGATTGCAGAATGGGTACAGTACAGTACAGCTCAATACATACAATTGTTAAGGGGATGCAGACCAGAGAAAGACTTTCGTCTTGTTTACATCAGGGTCCCCCATTTTCAATCATCGTAACATACATGACATACAGATAGACAGTACTGCTACATCTATACATTTATGACATACCAGATTTGCAAATACAGTACTGTTTGTGATATAAAAAGAGTCCAGAAAAAAAGAGTATATACATTTGGCGTAGAAACTGTACATTGGATTGGGTAGGTGGGGGGGGACGGACTGTACATTGGAGGTGGTTAGGGGGGGGTGGGGGGGGGGGGGGGGTTGGGTAGGAGGGGTGGGTGGGGGACACTGTACAACTATACAAACAAAACTGTACATTGGAATATTGACAAGACCATACTTGGTAATTTACTGTACATTGGAGGGGTTGTGTTAGGACATTTACAGGGGCCAGTTTAGAATTGCAGTCTCCCGTAGGTGTTTTTTGAGAGTGTTTTTGAAAGTGGGTAGTGATTCACATTCCTTTACAGCTTTGGGTAGGGCGTTCCACATTGAAGTGGCATAATTGCGAAACGTGTTTAGTCCCTTGTTTGAGCCAAATCTGTGTTTAACATGATTTGTGGAGCTCCCTCTGGTGTTGTGATCGTGGTATTCACTGACCTTTGGGAAGTATTTTGACATGTACATGGGTACCTTGGTCGTGTAGTGTATCTTGTAGACCAGGCCCATTGCAAGTTGCTGTACTCTGTCGTCTACTCTAAGCCATCCTATGTTGTCAAAGTGGGCAGGGGTGAGGTGGGTTCTAGGAGTAAGGTCAAGCAGTAGTCTGGCCAGTTTGTTTTGAGATGTTTGTAATTTTGTTTTTAGCGCCTTTGAGGTGCTTTGGTACCATGAGGTGCAAGCATAGTCGTAGTACCCTTGAATGAGTGCTCCTGCCTTCAGGGTATTCTTGTTTACCAGTGAGGAGATCCGGTACAATAATCGAGTTCGTTGGTTGACTTTTTTTATTACATTGGATGCCATTTTGTCACAGGAAAGATTTGCCTCTAGGATGGAACCCAGGTAGGTAATATCTTCTTTCCTTGTGACAATATTGTCACCCACTGTAACTGAGAAGCCGTCGGTCTTGCTGAGTTTGTTATTTGAACCGAAGAGAATGGACTCTGTTTTGCCCATGTGTAATGATAGTTTGTTATCAGCGAGCCATATGCAGATTTTGCCTAGTTCTGAGCTGAGGGTTTTTTCAACCTGTAACTTGTTCTTGTCAGAGACCAGCAGGGCTGAGTCGTCCGCAAACAGGAACAAGTTGCAGTCACAAGCTGACGACATGTCATTTGCATGAATTAGGAACAGTAGCGGACCTAGTATGCTTCCTTGTGGAACACCACAGCTTACTGTGAGGGGGGGGATAGGGTACCGTTTACCTCCACCATCTGCTCTCTCCCCTCAATGTGGAACGCCCTACCCAAAGCTGTAAAGGAATGTGAATCCCTACCCACATTCAAAACCGCTCTTAAAGAGCACCTACGGGAGGCTGCAATTCGAAACTGGCCACCGTAAATGCCCAAAACCCCCACCACCTCCTAATAGACAGTCTCCTCCCCACCGCATGTATATAAATGGCTGCTTTTTTTTTGTATATATTCCTCTCCCACCCACCCACCCCCTCCTAATGTACAGTCCCCTCCCCATCATATGTATATACTCTGTCAGGATCTAGGGGTAACAGTACTGTATATTTGAATACCGTTTATGTCACAAATGTATCAGTACTAAATACCTATAACCTATGCCATAAATGTCATGTATGTTGTGTATGTCATAAATGTCTATATGAATTGAAAATGGGGGACCCTGATGGAAACAAGACAAACGTCTTTCTCAGGTCTGCATCCCCTTAACAATTGTGTGTATTGAGCCGTACTGTACCCATTCTGCAATCTATTAAATAAAGTTTTCATTCATTTATTCATTCATCAGGCCCCAATTGATCATAATATCACACTGCGTGGACTTGTAGGATGTGTGTGTGGGCTTGTAGGATGCGTGAGTGGGCTTGTAGGATGTATGTGGGCTTGTAGGATGTCTGTTTGGGCTTGTAGGATGTCTGTTTGGGCTTGTAGGATGTCTGTTTGGGCTTGTAGGATGGGGGCGCCAGTTGGCTTTGCCTCAATGGTGGTTGTGATGCGAGTCTGATTGATTCGTTCTCTAGAGGAAAATCCTTGCCGGAATGTCTTAAGCATCTTTTTCATGTTTGGCAGGTACTATAATTAAAACAGGGCCATATTCAACCCCAGGGATGAGGTGGTGTCTTAGAAGATCTCACCTTTGCACACTGCAATCATTTCCGTTACATATCACCTCTCATTGCGACACATCTACCCTGCTGTCTACCCATATTCCTCATATAATATATTTTTCTATTACATTCTCCTTCATACGTTCTCCTTCAAAATAAGGCAGGATGATACGCCAGATTTGGGACGGGCGCACACCTACACACACACACACACACACACACACACACACACACACACACACACACACACACACACACATACACACACACACACACACACACACACACACACACACACATACACACACACATACACACACACACACACACACACACACACCGAAAGGTTTCGTGTTGCGCTCGGAGAGAGACTCGTTACACGCGACACGGTCCGCCCCTTCAAGGCAATGGTAGGGGAAACACTGATAAATAATCACAGTGTGATGGAAATGCCAATATTCTGATTGCTGTCTGTGGTTCTATATGGGTTGTGGAAATCATTTTTACAAATAATAGCTTGCAGCAACATATTGAAAAAATAACTATAAACTAGTTCATTTTTGAAATCATGAACTTTAGTAACATTTTGAATTATGAACTATGAACTGAACTAGTTCATTTTAAAATGTGTGAACTGTGAACTGAACTAGTTCATGTAGAAAGTGAACTTTCCCAACACTGTCAGTTGCTAAACTAAGGTGGATGGCTGTTTTATTAAGCTGCTTTGTAGTTGAGCACTATAGTTTAGTTTATACAATGGCATGTACATTTCTTGATTCTGATTGGCTGAAACACTTCTTTCAGACGTTGTTATTTCTCATAACACACTCCACGTGATCCCAGAACCCGCCCACAACCGAATAACTTTTTTTCCGAATCACTCCGCCGTTCATGTTTTTAGGAATGAAACCAAGATGGCGGACAATAATCTTTATGAATGGATGTATTGATATTGTCATAACGACTCATTCAAAAACGATAAATTCACATGGAATGTGTTAGTTGCTTACACAATGTTGGATTATGTAATTGGTTGGTCATGACTCATTGTGAAACAAAATATAAATTGCGGGAAGTGTGTTGTTAGATGGCATTCGTTGTAGAACCTCCCTCTCCTTCAAAAGGACACTGTCATTTCACTGTTAATAAAAAATTCTATCAATCAATCAAATAACAACCGCTAACTTCACTGTTAGATGGCATGCTTTGTAGCAACCTATGTATAGATGTAGCACTGTCTATCTGTATGTCATATATGTTATGATGCATTGAAAATGGGGGACCCTGATGTAAACAAGACAAACGTCTTTCTCTGGTCTGCATCCCCTTAACACATTGGGCGCCAATAGCGTCGTACAACGGGTTTCAAGGTCATGCGAATTCTGCCAAACCACGGCGTACGACGTTATTGATATCATATTAAATTTTTTCGCCATGGTATTCATAATTCCCTCACCCAGCCTCGGCTGATACAGTGGGAGCCTGCACAACTCTGCAACGCTTCAATACTGCCGCCTGGTGGATGATCGGCAAGTTACAACCGGAAATGGATCTCTGGTGATCTCGGTGCATCTGGGAAATGCGTCCGGCACTCACACATTGTTGCAGGACTCTAGACACACATCCGTGTATATGTAATCGATATGATTTGGGCGTTTATTATTATTATACAAACCGGAAATGGATCTAGTAGATTGCCGTCAAATAAGTGGGATCTTTTTCCTCCAGTCTCATCGGCGAACGGTAAGAGGACAGTAACGTTACTTTCAGCGTGTGTGTTTATTATTATTAATGCAAACTGCTTCGATCAATATATCACCCATACTACATAAAGCATTTACTGACGATCACGGAATTATAAACGACCCCCCCCCGTTCATCCGCGCATGATGAGTCATAACGTTTAGGATCATTTACAGTTGAAATTTTTAATATAGCGTGTATCAGCAACAAACGGCAGTTGATAATCTATATTATGCGTTTATGCCTATAACTCACGTTCTAGGAATTACTGCAGAAAATGATAAAAACATAATATTCTAGACGGTATTTTCGTATGAATCTATGAATGAAAAAGTATAACGTTCCTACATCCTGAACGATAGATAATCGATGTTGAATGGGCCATAGTAATGTCAATTTAGCAATACAATTTAAAAAGTTATAGCCCTGCAAAGAAGGTGAACATCTCCATTGTGTTAACAATTGTGTGTATTGAGCTGTACTGTATTGTACCCATTCTGCAATCTGTTAATACAATTTTCAATCAATCAATCAAATAACAACCGCTAACTTCACTGTTAGATGGCATGCTTTGTAGCAACCTATGTATGGATGTAGCACTGTCTATCTGCATGTCATATGTGTTATGATGCATTGAAAATGGGGGACCCTGATGTAAACAAGACGAAAGTCTTTCTTGGTCTGCATCCCCTTAACAATTGTGTGTATTGAGCCGTACTGTATTGTACCCATTCTGCAATCTGTTAATAAAGTTTTCAATAAATCAATCAATCAAACTCCGCCTGGCAGTAGAGGGCGGTGTTGACCGTCTGCCAGCTCAGACAGGCTCTGAAGGGTCTGCAGAGGCTGCAGCTATGAATTATGAATAGATATAGCGAATAAACGAAATAACGATCCCAAAAACGAGTAAACTCGTTATTGGCGTTATTCGTAAACTCGTTGTTGGCGGCCATTGTGTTAATGCTTAATATTAAGTGCAGCGTTAATGCGATGTAACCTACAGAGTCCTGTTGAAGGAAGCACTGAAGGTGCCATCGACAGTACTTGTTTAATGGTAGCTTTGGCAGAAGCCGCCAGTAAAACAGAGGACACTGGGGGGTCCCCAAATGGCCCTTTAAGTGCTGCCATAACCCAGTATTTATGCATGCATGGGTGTTTTGACTTTTATTAGGCAGATTCTATTCAGCCTTATTCAGCACCTTCTTGTAAGATAAATTGTCTTTTTCATGGCCCTGTTCCTCATTCTTTGTTCAGCCTGTGAAAGCCTGTCAAGGCCTTATTGTTCTGTCTGTCCCTCTGGATAACCTGGTGGTATGCTGCCAACAGATCTGTGATTCACATGCTAATAGGTTCCCCAATCTTTAGAGGGATTTATTCCACTTTAACTGGAAGTGAAGAGGCATTGATGCACACAGGTGACAAAGCGGCATGGATCTAGAGCTCTGTCCCTCTGGATCAGTGTACAGATACAAACAGGGATATGCTGTATGTACACTGTGCACCAAAGAGAGAACACCATAAGCATACTTTTGAAAAAAAGAATTGCTTGTACGTAGTAGAATTGTGTGCAATTCCTCTTTTGAGGAAGGCAGAATTTTTTTTAATCACAATTTATCACATTTGTTTTTTATTTATTTATTGTTTATTGCAAATTATGACTAGGCCATTGGTTTGTTTTGGTGGAGCATTTGAAATGATCTGTCTGAAACAGATGATAGTGTCTGGTGATGGTTCAACCTTATCACAAGTTCAAGTTTCAAGTTTCTTTATTAGTTGTCATACAAAAATACAGTACTTTTATATAAAATGCTTCTTTCTGTTTTGCTCCAGAGATTGTGCTAGATAAAAATAGATAAGTATAAAATAAGTATAATAAGTATAAAATAGAAGTCAAGTACGTAGACAAAAGTGTTCAATGTACATATACAATATACTGTACAATGAAGAGTAGAACAGTAACTGAGTTACAATACAATATACAGTACAATGCAGAAATGGGATGAGGTACAATTTAGGTACAATTTACAGTAAGGTGTTATGAGGTAAGTTGTAGTGCAAATTCTTTACCAATAAATATAAAGTGTGTTAGGTGTCTAAAGTGGGTAAAGTGGGTGCTGCAGTGAGTTGTTTGTTTAAAGTGAGTGTGTGCGTGTGGATGTGTGTGCTGTGAGTGTATTTGATGGTTTGTTACATAGTGTTATTGTCATTTAACATTTATCATCCTGATGGCCTGGGGATAGAAGCTTCTTCTGATCTCTCTGTGCTTGCCATGAGACTCCGGTATCGCTTGCCTGACCGCAGCAGTTCAAAGAGGCAGTTGTTTGGGTGGCTGGAGTCTTTGATTATTCTCTTAGCATACTCACAGAGCTCTTTCGAGTATGACTTCTGACATAAAATAACCTATAGTATTTTGTTGTCATTAATTATATAAACCCCAAATCACATCCCTAAAGAATAAGTATACTATCCTCAAATATTGCACAGTTGAATTAGTTTTTTGTCTGTGACATGATATATGCAAAATATGCGAGAAACGGAATTGGAAAAAGGTCACTCCTGAGAGATGAATGGCCTGACAGAGCCCTTATGTACTGTATTGTATTACAATAGTACAGCACAAGCACTCTCCCCACACATCTTCTACTGATACAAAACATTTTCGCCAGGATAACAGCTTTCTCCAAGTCATGTGCCGCACCATCTCCACTTTTCTTGAAATGTTATGTATTGGCTATTCCTCAAATATGTATTATCTTTTAATGTATATACTTCAGTGAAGACTTGCCAGAAAGCTTCATGAAGTTGATTATGTGTCATCCCCAAGTAAATGTTCATACAACTAGACAAATCAATCAAAATCAATAACATTTACCTACCAATGTATTGTACACATTTGTTTCCACTCGTTTATGCTGCACTGTATGAGCAGTGTTGGGAAAGTTCACTTTCTACAAGAACTAGTTCAGTTCACAGTTCACAATTTTTTAAATGAACTAGTTCAGCTCATAGTTCATAATTCAAAATGTTGAACTAAAGTTCATGGTTTCAAAAATGAACTAATTTATAGTTATTTTTATTTATTTATTCATTTTTATAGATTTTTCACGTACAGTTACTTACATTACAAAAACACACATTGGGGTTCCTCCAGTTCATCTATGCCATCATCCACACCATAAGAAAGCTAAAACAAAACAAAAAGAAAAACAAGCCAAAAGGAAAGCAAACCAAGACAGGCACTGTACAGTATTGCACTTGCCTCGAGCTCATTCACATGTAGACATACATATATTTATCTTTTTCTATCCTAGGTCTGTCCATACAATGGGGCATTGGGCCTTTAGAAGGATCCGAGAAATTTCAGCAGGAAAATAGTCTAATAGTGGGGCCCACACCTCCTGAAAGGAAGCGTTGTTGCCTCTATGCATTGCACAGAGTCTTTCATGGGGTAGCACACCGAAGATCTCTCTATACCACATTTGTATAGATGGAGGCTTATCTTTAATCCAGTTTATCAGAATGCATTTCCGGGCTGAAAGTAGAATTTTATCAAATAGTTTGAATTGTAAGGGTGTCAAATGAATTTCCTTTGATTGGAGTCCCAGTAAGAAAGCTCCCGGATCCTTCTTTATTTTCACCTTGAAAATGTCGCTTAACTCACGTGCCACTTGGCCCCAGAACCTGGATAAACACTTACATTCCCAAAAGTAGTGATAGTAGGTACCCAGATCTGTTTGACATTTCGAACATAAAGGAGATATTGAACAGCCCATTTTGTTAGTTCTTTTTTCAATACGTTGCTGCGAGCTATTATTTGTAAAGATTATTGAACCACAGACAGCAATCGGAATACTGGCATTTCCATAACGCTTTGCTGCCGCCCATTCAGTCCACACTAGTAGCAGCTGCAGCTTTCATCTCTACAGTATATTTTCAAAAACATGAGGAAAAACTTAGCTTGAATTGTCTTTATTATGAAAACAAAAACAGGACGTTTGCATATACAACTGTACAAGCAAAACTGTATATTGGAATATTGACAAAACCATACTTGGTCATTTACTGTACATTGGAGGGGGTTGGGTTAGGACATTTACAGGGGCCAGTTTCGAATTGCAGTCTCCCGTAGGTGTTCTTTGAGAGTGTTTTTGAAAGTGGGTAGTGATTCACATTCCTTTACAGCTTTGGGTAGGGCGTTCCACATTGATGTGGCATAATTGCAAAACGTGTTTAGTCCCTTGTTTGAGCCGAATCTGGGTTTAACATGATTTGTGGAGCTCCCTCTGGTGTTGTGATTGTGGTATTCACTGACCTTTGGGAAGTATTTTGACATGTACATTTGACATGTACACCTTGGTCGTGTAGTGTATCTTGTAGACCAGGCCATTGCAAGTTGCTGTACTTTGTTGTCTACTCTAAGCCATCCTAGGTTGTCAAAGTGGGCAGGGGTGAGGTGGGTTCTAGGAGTAAGGTCAAGCAGTAGTCTGACCAGTTTGTTTTGAGATGTTTGTAATTTTGTTTTTAGCGCCTTTGAGGTGCTTTGGTACCATGAGGTGCAAGCATAGTCGTAGTACCCTTGAATGAGTGCTCCTGCCAGAGTCTTCAAGGTATTCTTGTTTACCAGTGAGGAGATCCGGTACAAGAATCGAGTTCGCTGGTTGACTTTTTTTATTACATTGGATGCCATTTTGTCACAGGAAAGATTTGCCTCTAGGATGGAACCCAGGTAGGTAATTTCTTCTTTCCTAGTGACAATATTGTCACCCACTGTAACTGAGAAGCCGTCGGTCTTGCTGAGTTTGTTATTTGAACCGAAGAGAATGGACTCTGTTTTGCCCATGTGTAATGATAGTTTGTTATCAGTGAGCCATATGCAGATTTTGCCTAGTTCCGAGCTGAGGTTTTTTTCAACCTGTAACTTGTTCTTGTCAGAGACCAGCAGGGCTGAGTCGTCCGCAAACAGGAACAAGTTGCAGTCACAAGCTGAAGACATTCCATTTGCATAAATTAGGAACAGTAGCGGTCCTAGTATGCTTCCTTGTGGAACACTACAGCTCACTGTGAGGGGGGGGGGGGGGTGGGGGGGGGGGGATAGGGTACCGTTTACCTCCACCATCTGTTCTCTCCCCTCCAGGTAGGATTGTATCCAGCTCACTGATAGACTATCAAAACCAATTGCTTTTAGCTTGTCAATCAGAATGGTGTGATTGACAGTGTCGAAGGCCTTTTGTAGGTCCAGCATGACCATGCCGCAGTATTTCCCTGCGTCCACCTCTTGTTTGATGTGGTCGTTTAAATAGAGAAGGCATGTGTCAGTGGAGTGGGATGTTCTGAAGCCAGATTGAAATTTGTAGATTCGATTTTTTTCCGCAAGGTACTTTTCGACCTGTTCGTATAAAGATTTTTCCATGACTTTCGAGATGGAGGTAAGGATAGAAACAGGGCGGTAGTTGCCTGGGTCTAATTTACTGTCCTTTTTGTGCAGGGGTGTTACTCTCGCAATTTTGAAGTCATTGGGGACGTGTCCCTGTTTTATGGAGAGGTTTATTATGTGTGTGATGACTGGGGTGATGGCGGCTGCTGAGGAATTTGGAGGGGATGTTGTCATGGCCAGTGGCCTTGTTAGGTTGGAGGGCGCTCAGTTTTTTGAGTACCTCATCTGTTGTTACCATTTCCAGTTTGAAGTCGTCTTTGTGGACCCCTAGGTTCTTGTAGTATGCTACTATGTGTTCTACCCCATAATGCCCTGAGTGGGAGGGTAGTTTGTTTACCAGTGTTGTGGCTATGTTTGTGAAGAAAATGTTTAAGTAATTGGCTACATCCAGCTTGTCTGTGATGAGCGTGTTGTCCGTCTTTATGTTTATGTTTGAGAATCTGGTTTTAAGTTTTTTACCGCAGCCTAGTTGATTATTGAGTAATTTCCAAAGTTCACGCGATTTGTTTTTGTTTTCCTCAGTTTGGTCATTGATCATTTTTTTTGCTGTTTTGATCATGGAGTTTACGTCATTTCTTAGTCTGTTTCTTTCCAGTTTGAGTTCAGTCACGTGGGCTTGGAGTTCACTGCTCGTGCTTTTGGTAAGCTTTGACTGACTTTTACGAAACTCAGAGCATTTTTTGTCTCTGGTTTTCATAGCGGTCAGTATTTCAGTGTGCATCCACGGCTCAGCGCTATTTTTTACCCTGGTGGTTCTTAGGGGGGGCATGTTGTTTAGTATTGTTGAAAATTTGGTTTTGAAACCAAGCCATGTTTCTTCAACCAGTGTACCATTGAGCTCATCTGACCAGTCCAGACTCTCCAGTTCAAGGTTAAAGGCCTCGCTAGAGTAGGTTTTGAGGTCTCTAGATGTGACTGTTTTGTGACAGCCAGTCTTTTGTTTTAGCTTTTTGCGGGTACAGAATATCATATAATGATCACTTAACCCACATGCTATGGGCGGCTAGGTGGTGTAGTGGGCAAGGCGCTCACCATCAACGCTGGAGACGCTGGGTTCTAATCCAGCTCTCTGCGTTGCTATCAGCTTGGCTGGTCGTTCATACTAACACAATTGGCAGTGTTAGGGGTGGGAAAGCTGATGGGTGGGTCCTGGGCGTTGTGGACAGCGACCCCTACAGTTCGGTCGGGGCGCCTGCACAGCGAGGGTAGGATCTGGAGGGAGGTAGTGTGACCTTCCACACGTTACACTCTCCCGGTGAGAATCTGCGCTGCCAGGCTGACTGCCGGCTGGCTGCACATGAGTCGGAGGAAAGCATGTGACAGTCTCCGGCCTCCCGGACCAACAGTAGGGGGGAGTGCGCAACAACCAGGAAGGGGGTTGGGAATTGGCATAACGACTAACAGTGGGATGGGAGAAAAAATCTGAAATTGAAGGGGGGAAAAAGATAATAAAAAAAAAACCTGCACGCTAAAACCCCTTTATTGGAGATCTTGGACTTGTCAGAGGTCAGGATGAGGTCAATGGTAGTCTGAGTTGACTCACATACACGTGTGGGTTGGGTGATTAGCTGGCTAATGTAAGGACTTGCTTCTTCAAACCGGGTGGACAGAGTTTACAGACAAACGTTAGATTTTTTCCGTCTGAGTCAGTACTGACTTTAACGTTAAACTCTTTTAAATGCTCATACGCCGACGTCATAGAGGAAGAGTCTGACTCTGAGCGAGTGCTGCTGCAGATTTCGGCTCCTGCTCGCCGGTTCCGCTGTGCCACTGTTTGTTGTAAGGAGGAGTCTGATGACGTAGCCAGATTAGGTGGTTTTCCGCATTATTTTGAAGCCTGTTTACGGTGTGTTTTAACTGGGTTTTTGGCTGAAATGCATATGAAATCTGGCACACCTTTGAACGCCGTTATAATAGAGTGCTGAGAATTAACGCACTTTTGAACGCCGTTATACAGCGCTGAGAATGAACGCGTTCTCAATTACGTTCATTTAGCGGATATACAGTACGTTCAGTTCACGTTCGCCCAAAATACGAACACGTTCATGAACGATCGTTCATGAACGATCGTTCATTGAACATGTTCAGGTACATCACTGTGTATGAGATACATTACAAATAAACAAATCTGAATATTTAATTTAGCATCATCATTATTGGGATTATTTTGTATTATTATATATAATATATATTAAATTAGGTTAGGTTTTGAGTGTGTTTCTACCTCACCTGCAGATGTTTTTTATTTCAGTTTAATTGACTCTGTCTAACATTTATTTGCATTTATTATGCAAATAAACATAATCAGAAAAGTATTAAATGGCAAATTAAATATCTAATTGCCTTTATATTGTTGTTAAATACATGCATATTGAACATATGGGTTAAAAAATGTATACTGTAGGTCCATTGAAATTGGTTTACAATAATTTACAACAAAAGGGTGGTTTATCATGCATGTGCCTGCAGAGGTCATTCAGTGGGGTAGTAGCCATATCAATGTGTTGAACGTGGTGGTATAGAATATATTGGGAGTTATAGGGTCGCAGCAACCGATTCTCATTGACCTCAGGAGAGCTGCTGACTCTTGAAAGCCAATATTCCCCCTTTAGCTCACTCAGAGCCCTTAACTCAGCCAGTCCTCAGGTAGATAATTGAAGTGCATTGATTTTCCCAGGTAATGAGAGATAAGCGGGTGGAATCTGGCAGGAAGAGGTGGACGAGGACAAGAGAACAGGGCTTAGAATAAATCACTTTCATTCCCAAAACCATCACAAACGGGTTTATTTGTCCCAAACTGTACGTTTGTTCATCACAAACAGGAGAAAAAACACCCTATCCAAATGATTTGATTGTTTAGACCCTTTTACTGTTTCTAAACAATGATGATTGTAATTACCTTAGGGCCCTTTGATTTCCACGTTACAGAGATACACACTTTTTTTTTTATTGGGAGATTTGGAGGAAATTACATTAAATTTGGGAACACATGAATCATTTAGAATAGTTTCTCTGTAGACCATCCATCTGTCTCCCTACTTAGCAGAAATGCTGTCATGCTTCGGTGCCTTACTTTGCATAATACAAGTGTGTATAATGTGAGTGTAGCCTAGAGACTCACTGGAGACTCAGCGCGACTTGCCCAAGCAGAACTGGTGACATGTCCTCCATTAGAACATTTCGATTCACATTCACCATGTTTAGTTAGGATCATGTTCATGTCAACCATGCAGGGTTCCGTTAAAGTTTAGGGTTTTAGGCCGTCTTGGTTAGCTGTTGATTCGGCTTCAGCTCCCTTAACCTCAATATTGCCTGATCGGCCTCAGTGAAGATTTATTCCACATCACAAATAGATCAATACAGTCCGTATTATAGAATATAGTAGATGGGTCAATGACAATTTTTTCTGTCCAACTGAATTTTTTACCTTAAAAAAACATTAAAATTCATAAAAAGATAACATATATCTCTAATACCTTCCCCATATACAAACCCACTCTAACTCCTCCAAACATTTGAGTTATTGGAAATTTTTGAAGAGTCAAAAGTCCATGTGGGGCGACCGTCCAGCATTGACTTCAATTTGGACAACAGGCTTAAAATCACTTAAAATAAATATTTAAATATTTCCCTTGCCCTATTTGGCATAATTTCAAAAATGTTTAGCATTCATTGACAAAATTATGAAGCATTTGCACATATAGTTCCATGATAATATACAAACGAATGTTGTCCGCATATGTTAATTTTATGAAATATCATCTGGGGCGACCATCAAGAAAACACAAAGTATTTTCCGATCCGATACAGGCCATAAAGCGTGCCATCACATGAACAGTAGTAGCGTGACAACAACGTTAGCATTAGCTAAATGTGAGTCAACTTGCTAGCAGCGTGCCGCGATCATGTCAGCTGTTAAGCTCAAAGAAGAAAATGGCAAAACGTTAGGTTATGTATATAACCAAGTTCTGTTAATACTAGTGACGCTCAGCGTCATATTGCATATATCTCGCTTCAGCGTATATACACTGAATACATTTCAAATGTACCTTTACATGCCAGCATTCATCTGGCCACACCCCCATCCGCTTACCTACATAAGCGGGGATGGGACCACACACTCATCTCCTTCCCAACAAATTTCACCACAATGAAAAATCAAGGGCCGCAGCGGCGTCTAGACGTTGAGAGTCACTAGTATTAACAGAACTTGGTTATATACATAACCTAACGTTCTGTTTCATACTAGCTCCCGCTCAGCGTCATATTGCATAACAGGAGCTGAGCGGGAGCTAGAAGCTCGACAAATGAACCCCGCTGAAGCCCCCCACAACCATCAGATCAGGGAGGACCGAGCCCCCCCGACCCCACCTAATGGAGGGCACCCCCCCTATTGGAGGTTCCCGGGAGGGCGACGGACCCGACCGTGCGAAGAGGCACTCAAGCAACTCAACGCACAGGGTGAGCAGACCGTGGCCTGACCCCACGACTACACACACGCACAACCCGCATGCCACCCGGGAACGAACGGAGGGAACAACCTCGTTACTGCCCCCAGAAATCACGGGGTCAAGGGCAAACCCAACCCCATGGCAAGGCCGTAGCAGCGGAGCGCGAAGGAAGACCCAGACCCACTGAAGGGACTGGATCCCCTGGAAAACGGGGGCCCGGAGAGGTCAATGACGCCAGGCATCAAGACCCCACCAGGCGGTCACTTAGTGACACCGCCCCCCACATCGCCAGCGTATTCGGATAAGGCCCCTCCAAGAGCAGGCCCTTTCCCCCCAATAGCACACCGCCTGGCACACTGACCCTGCAGAACAGGCAGTCAGCATGGCCGTAAGCACACAAAAAAGGTTAACCAACGGAAGCAGGCAGCGCACCGGGGAAAACCAGGCAACAGGTTGTAACCTGAGCCTGGAGCACTGCGGACGAGACAGGCGCCAAAGGAGTCAGCTGAAAACAGCCGCCCCGGCGGAAGGGGCGTATGCTGGCGTTGTTGCATGACCAAGCCTCCATTTAAAAAAAAAAAACCCACCCAGAGGGGTTGAGGCAGAGAAGGCTGACATGATTGGCAGACGTCATGAACGTGCAGGGGCACCCTCAACCGGGTAACCCGGGAGTTGACACTGCTCCAACACACCAGGGAATCAACCACCTTGGTGTTACCCAATGCGGTGGTTGTTCCTATAACCCCTCAAGAAAAAACTCCAAAACACACCTGCGGGTATACACTGGCTATACCGCAGTACAAGTGTTTCAGTTTTCAAAAAAGGGTTATCCCAGGCCTACGGGTCAACGAAACATTACTTCGGACCGGGCCCGGCGATACGGGAAGCACAGGGTCACCAGAGGAGGTCAAAGACCACCCCAACAGGCTCATCTTTGCCATGCGTGAGAAAGGAGCGAAAAGAATGGAGAACCAGCCCCAAGCACACCGTACTTGGTATTCCCAGGCGGTCTCCCAACCAAGTACTAACCAGGACCAACCTGCGTAGCGGCCGAGATCTGACGAGATCGAGCGTGTACAGGTTGGCATGGCCGTAAGCCAGTGCAAGCACAGTGCAGAGTACAAAATGTACCCAACCAGGGTCTCCATAGCGCTTAACCCTGTGACACCCGGACCGACCTGGCATTTTTCCCCCTGAAAAAAGCCCAAGTCCCTCAGGGTACCAGAACAGCAGATCTGCATCCCCGGCGGACAACGGGTTTAACTGATCCGGACCAGCGTGACCAGAACCAGTCCCGTGCCCTAACCACGCCGACATGCCTACTCCAGGAGAAGGGGCAGATATGCATGTTGATCTTAAACATGAAAAGAAGGCGCCACCCAGACGTTCGGGGCGAACCGCGCCCGGTGGCCCACCCCCAGGGCGTGAGACCCCTCTACATATGTTCAGATCCATTCCGTCATCATCCCCCAGATATGAACGAGAATCCGTCGACAACCAAAACAGGTCGTCGGAAGAGGAAAAAACCTCCATCCCAGTTGCTTTATAAAAACGCTGTTTTAACCTCAAGCAACCAAGGCGTGCCAGTCATTCGCCTGATCTTCAACAGAACACCCCGAGCTAGCACTATGCGTGCGTCGGGACACAACCACATCAATGAACAGGCTATTTAGACCTGTCATTGAATCCCCAAGGCGCCCAGGGGAACGACAAGAGGGGTGTGATGCTTCCTAACTCCAACTCTTTTTAATAGAAAAGAAGGAAGCACCAACAGTATGTATCCCAGTCTACACAGCCGGGGGTAAAATGTTTTCACATTTTTACATCCCACCACCCTCCCATAGAGAGGAGACGGAAATCCCCAGAGAGACTTCCCACGCGAGCTGTACAGATTGAAAAGAATATATTGCAACCTTGAGCCATGTAAAAGTTTGGTTTTAGGGCTCTCCGGGGAGGAGGCACTGAACCCATACACACTCAATAATCGAATTGAATCGAATATACACACAATAGAGTAGGACTCCTTTTTGAGGTTCCACTCACCTTGACAATCTGAGGAGGAGGCTCTGCACTCTGAGGAGGCTCCCTCACATGGAAGGAGAGTCCTAACTCACAGAAGGCCCAAATAGGAGCTTTGTGAGGAGGAGCCCTGACCACCCCCCGAAACAGATCCATCATATGGACCCGAACAGCTCACGGAAGTCTTACCAACAGAGACGCGCACAGTGACGTACTCTATGGCGGGGGGATTTCTACGGTGCACACACCCAATATTCCAGGGCGTGGGACCAGGAACCCCCCCCCCCCCCCCTCTTACCCTGTAACGTGCCGAACAGCAACGTGACAGGAACCTTGAAGGACAGGAGGTTTTAACCCCTGCCCATCAAAGAAGGGGAGAAAAGGATTACCAGTTCACCCCTTTACGACCCCACACCCATGATACGATGTAATGACAAAAAAGGAGTATGACAAGTCATATTCTGCTACATGAAGTGTCTTTTTAACAGCTTCACACAGCTCACAGGTGCAGGTGCTAACCTGCTATCTGATGTTTACAAAGGAAAAAACACAGAACAGAGAGGGCCCCCTCAAGAGCCCCGGTACCAGACTTACACATGTGCTTCTGTGGCCAACCCAACCCAGCTGTAGGTCACCCGACACACACAACCCATTATCACCTACAAAAAATGGCAAAAACATACAGAGGAACGCCGTTTTTCATAATGAGAGAATACATAATTCTCTTTTCTTTTAGGAAATCTTTTCTTTTAGGAAAATATAGTTTCTCAAGCAGTTCTAGCACAACCCCAGCAATCAAGCTAAGGGTTACATCGTATCCCTACCACACAGTGCACAATATATTGTAACAACACGTCTGAGAGGAGGGTGAAGAAGTCCCCAGGGAACCGGGGGGAAAAACACCCCTCCTACTTTACCCTTAATACGGCCAGTTAAACAGGTAAACCTGCTAATATGTGAACACACTGTTCTTTGTCATTACAGGCTGAGAAAAGAATTCATTCTTTACTCATATGTCACTAAGCATAGCTTTATAGGTTAGTTTAACCCCCTTAGTTGTGAGTACACGGTACATGAACACACAATGTTTCTCAACACAACAAACCAGATAATTTTCACATCTGTAACAAACAACCCAATTTGCATGGAGAAGCTACTACCAGTGACAAGACAATTCACACATAACTCCTGTCGTATCCTAAATGTAGTGCAGCAACACTCGTTTTGGAAAACATCGTTATTTACAAAACATTTAGAAGGGAAAGCAAGAAGAAGTGTTCAAGGTCTGGTCAAGACCCTTCCTACCTTGAGCGCAGATCAAGCGAAACTGCAGTCTCTAACAAGGCACCGTAGTAAACACAGCCTTCCTGTGTTGTCGACATGGGCAGCGCTCCATCCCGCCGCTACGGTCCCCCTTGTTGACGCAGTCCTTGCCGGCTGGCCCCAGCAGTAGGAGTTAGATCATTTTGTGTACTGTACTGTGTAGGGACTGTCCTGCTCCACTAGGGGCAGGCTTTTCTCATTCACTAGGCTGGGGGCGGGGCTGGCTTTTCTAATTCACAGGAGCGATCTTTTCTACTCTACGTTGGCTTTGAGAGTTGTGAATGAATGAATGAATGAAAACTTTATTTAACAGATTGCAGAATGGGTACAATACAGTACGGCTCAATACATACAATTGTTAAGGGGATGCAGACCTGAGAAAGACGTTTGTCTTGTTTCCATCAGGGTCCCCCATTTTCAATTCATATAGACATTTATGACATACACAACATACATGACATTTATGGCATAGGGTATTAGGGACATATAGGTATTTAGTACTGATACATTTGTAAATTGTGACATAACCGGTATTCAAATATACAGTACTGTTACCCCTAGATCCTGACAGAGTATATACATATGATGGGGAGGGGACTGTACATTAGGAGGGGGTGGGTGGGTGGGAGAGAAATATACATACGGCGGGGAGGGAATATATACATGTTTGATTGATTGAATTGATTGAACACTTTATTAACAGATTGCAGAATGGGTACAGTACAGTACATAGATGTAGCAGTAGGCCTACTGTCTATCTGTATGTCATGTATGGGGACCCTGATGTAAACAAGACGAAAGTCTTTCTCTGGTCTGCATCCCCTTAACAATTGTGTGTATTGAGCTGTACTGTATTGTACCCATTCTGCAATCTGTTAATAAAGTTTTCAATCAATCAATCAAAACAGCTCAATACATACAATTGTTAAGGGGATGCAGACCAGAGAAAGACGTTTGTCTTGTTTACATCAGGGTCCCCCATTTTCAATTCATCATACTGTGCAGGACAGTGATGCAACAGTAGCAGGACAGTGGATCACAGTGATGTACTGTAGCAGGACAGTGATGTAGCAGGAGTCAGGACATTGGATCACAGTGATGTGATCATTTTGTGTAGTGTACTGTGTAGGGACTGTCCTGCTCCACTAGGGGCAGGCTTTTCTCATTCACTAGGCTGGGGGCGGGGCTTGCTTTTCAATTCACAGGAGCGATCTTTTCTACCACATTGTACAACAGAACTGCCGAGTCCCGAGGCTGGTAAGTGCTATGTGCTAGTTAAAATGTACAGTAGTGCACAAACTCTACGTTGGCTTTGAGAGTTGTATTATACTGATATAAAAGTTATGCTGTAGGTTGTATGTGGGAGGGGGGCGGGGGGCTGCGTCGCCCACAGTATTTGGTTAACGTTACTGTGGGAAGTTATGCTGTAGGTTGTGTGCGGGGGGGGGGGGGGGGGGGGTACGTCGTCCACGGTCTATTTAACGTTATGTACAGTAGTTGTGTTTGATTGATTGAAAACTTTATTAACAGATTGCAGAATGGGTACAGTACAGTACATAGATGTAGCAGTACTGTCTATCTGTATGTCATGTATGTCTGTCCTGATGAATTGAAAATGGGGGACCCTGATGTAAACAAGACGAAAGTCTTTCTCTGGTCTGCATCCCCTTAACAATTGTGTGTATTGAGCTGTACTATATTGTACCCATTCTGCAATCTGTTAATAAAGTTTTCAATCAATCAATCAAAACAGCATACAATTGTTAAGGGGATGCAGACCAGAGAAAGACGTTTGTCTTGTTTACATCAGGTTCCCCCATTTTCAATTCATCATAAACAGGGGTGTAAAAAGTACCCAGAAATTATACTTTACTACTACTATTATACTAAGTACACTGTACAACTGTACAAGCAAAACTGTACATTGGAATATTGACGAAACCATACTTGGTAATTTACTGTACATTGGAGGGGGTTGGGTTAGGACATTTACAGGGTCCAGTTTCGAATTGCAGTCTCCCGTAGTTGCTCTTTGAGAGTGGTTTTGAAAGTGGGTAGTGATTCACATTCCTTTACAGCAGGGATCAGCAACCTTTTTGATACAAAGTGCCATTTTAAAATGTTCTTGTTAACCAGTGTGCCATATCAATGTTAAGGTTAATTATGACACCACATCACAATGTAAATCTCCAACAGATCTGTAATTCTATTCCATCCATATAGGCAACGTGCATAGCAATAGTTTTAATAACCATTTTCCTCTCATAAATATATAAGAGAATGCTGCCGTCTTTATGAGATGCTTGCTTGCCATACCTGGACACATTCAGCCTTGTCTGCCTCATCCTTTAAAGTTCTCATGTTTGGTCTCAAAATGGCGTTTAACACTCAATGTTCGGCAAACAACAACAGACTGACCCTTCTCATTGGCTCTGACCATGAAATATCCCTGGTTTATACAACGGCATGCAAATTTCTCGATTCTGATTGGCCATTCACACGTCTTTATTGGCAACAATCCACGGTCCTGGGCTCAGGACCCGCCCACAACCAAATCACATAACCCTCCCCGGCTCACTCCGGGAGAAAACAGGATCGCGGACAACAAATGGTTATGTTGAAAGCACCATAACGACTAAATATGAAGCGATTCTGTCAAGGGGAATGTGTTAGTATTTTAAACAATGTTGGATGATGTAATTGATGGGTCTTGAGTCAATCTAGAACAAAAGAAAAATCGCGGTTTGATTGATAGATTAATTGATTGATTTAAATTTCTACTTCCTTCCCACTGACTGCAGCGTTCATCTCACACTGTCCGACGCTGGCGCCCACAAACACACACACACACATACACACACACACACACACACACACACACACACACACACACACACATACACACACACACGCACACACACACTGTGACACACACACACACACACACACGCACACACACACACACACACACACTCCTGTCTGCAACAGCGGGGGAGTCAGACTGAGAGAGAAGCAGCGCTGTTTTAAGTGAGCATGGTCTATTGAATTGATTGATTGGTTGATTGCTAATTTTATTACTGTACCCCTGGTTTCCAACTGGTTAAGTTTAGGCTAAAAGAAATAAATAAAAAAATAGGGCGAAGAAAACGTTTTTTTCCTATAGGGCAAAGAAAACGTTTTAATTTGTTTTACCTACTTCCATTCTGCATCTGGTAATAAAATTTTCAATCAATCATTCCAATAATACACAGTTGGATGTGTTAGTTGGTTGGATGCACTTCAAGCTGCTTCCACATGAGGCAACTTCTCTCAATCATTCCAATAATACACAGTTGGATGTGTTAGTTTGGTTGGATGCACTTCAAGCTGCTTCCACATGGAGTTGTGGGAACTACTTTTTCTGGCGGATGGTTTTTTCAATAAATCTTCGATTAATGTGTGTTTATTGTATAGAAATAAGGTTGGATGAATCTGGCAGTTGTATAAAAGCTTTACACCACGTGCAGTCGTGATTTGTGACCAATAAACCATGCCTAGGGGGGTCTAACGACCCTCGGCTGCGCCTCGGGCCTAACAACCACCCCTAGGCATGGTTTATTGGTCACAAACCACTCCTGCGTGTGATGTAATGCTTAAATATCAGTCAACCTACAGTACCATAAATAACAGGCTGTGCAACTGCCAATGGCTGTGAAAGAGGTAACTGCATGGGGAGGTAACTCAACATTTCCAAAAAGGTTCCTCTTACACATTTGCTAGTGTGCCATGTTGGTTTAGATAATGTGTACCAATGGTGGCACTCGTGCCTAAGGTTGCTGACCCCTGCTTTACAGCTTTGGGTAGGGCGTTCCACATCGATGTGGCATAATTGCGAACCGTGTTTAGTCCCTTGTTTGAGCCGAATCTGGGTTTAACATGATTTGTGGAGCTCCCTCTGGTGTTGTGATCGTGGTATTCACTGACCTTTGGGAAGTATTTTGACATGTACATGGGTACCTTAGTCGTATAGTGTATCTTGTTGACCAGGCCCATTGCAAGTTGCTGTACTCTGCCGTCTACTCTAAGCCATCCTAGGTTGTCAAAGTGGGCAGGGGTGAGGTGGGTTCTAGGAGTAAGGTCAAGCAGTAGTCTGACCAGTTTGTTTTGAGATCTGCCAGGTTATGACATTTATGCTTCTACCTAAAACTAGGTTATGTGAGTAGCTGGGATTGGTTCAGGTTCTGATATTGCTGTACAGGCCAAGATTTCACTGATCGCTTTAGTACTTAGACACATAGCACTATGTTGTATCCTCTCACCAGGCTCCAATGCAATGGGGCACATTTTCACATGATGTTGCTGTCAATGACGCATTATACAAAATGGTCATCAGTAGTGGCCACAGAAATAAACCCATATTCCATAATGGGACTTGAGTATACTGAATATTTGACCATACCAAATACCAAATATATTGCCAAAAGGAAAGGCCAATTTAAATTAGTATTAGCAACAGTAACAGTGTATTGCACTACTATTACTACTACTGTTAACTGTTAACTGTTACCCGTTATTGCACAAATGTATTGTTATTTGCTACCTGTTATTGCACTATTTTATTGCACACATTTTTTTGTATTGGATTCTATTATATGTTGTACCAATTGCACATTGTTGCGGGCAAGACCACCCGCATTTCATTGTATATCCGTATGCCGTGACAAATAAAACTCTTGACTTGACTTGACTTGATCTCATATAAAAGGCCTTCTAGTAGGCCAGTTGACTAACTCACATAATTAGCATCATATAGCCACAATACTAACTAACAATGCTTTACTTTTTCTCTTTCCTTGGCATGTCTCCCAGGGGGCCCGGAATCACTACTTACTGGTCTGTTTAGTCCTATCTCATTCCTCATCTCTCCTGCTCCATCCCTCATCTGCTGACTGTGGTCATCCTGTCCTGGGTGTGTTTGGTATCCTGCTCCACTCTTCTTCAGGCTCTGTGATCCTGCACCTTTTTAGGGTGGAGGATATCGGCAGCCATTGGACGTGGTTGGCTGCCTGAATTTAGCTTAAGTCTATTGCTCTTTTTGCCCAACAAAGTAACTGCAATTTTTTTGAGGACCAGCACCATGAAAGGACAAGACAATCTGAATGTGTGCACATAACCTCACCATGCTCACTGAGAACACCTGCACAATGAGGATTACAGTTGATCACAAATTATGTGCTTGTTTATGTGTTGTGCTTGTAGTAGTAGTGTTAGCTTGTGTGCTATTTGATTGTTATTATTTACACTGTTTCTAAACAACTCCTAACTGATCAGAAAAAGTTACTGGAATATGTTGTTTCTTTACACATATGTTGGATTATGTAATTGGTTTGTCTTTTTTATTGGTTTGTCATGACAAACCAATTACATAATCCAACATATGTGTAAAGAAACAACATATTCCAGTTAACGGTATATTTTTTTAATGATTCGTTACGGCGAAATCAATACTTCCATTTGTATAAATTGCATTAAGCGGACCTTAGTATTGCTGCCTGGCTGAGGGGCTTGTTGCGGCTCATGTGCATGCGCACGCTCGGCCAATCAGAGCAACGCGGAAGGGCTTGTTGCTTACCGAAAGTATTCACGCGGTTGGGGCTCCTTTTGCACAAATTACTGCATCAATACAGCTAAATATATACTTTTCCACGATATTCTAATTTATTGAGCTGCACCTGTACATCACTGTGCTCAGGAGGCAAAACGATGTCTAACATGCCTGCCATGTATCACAAACAGTACTGTATTTGCAAATCTGGTATGTCATAAATGTATAGATGTAGCAGTACTGTCTATCTGTATGTCATGTATCAAGTTTCAAGTTCAAGTTTCTTTAATAGTTGTCATACAGAAGTACAGAATACTTTTATACAAAATGCTTCTTTCTGTTACGCTCCAGAGACTGCTAGACAAAAGATAAGTGAAATAAAATAGTATAGCATGTAAAAAAAATAGAAGTAAAAATAGAAGTCACGTACGTAGACACAGTGTAAGGGCCATATGAGTGTTTTGATTATGTCGGTAGCTTCTCCGATATATATATATATATATATATATATATATTTTGTAATTGTGTTTAGTTATTAGAATATTAGAATTCATTTTGTCTAGAATAGTGTCTTATTTATGTTTGAACACTAGAGGGCTCACCGCCTCCATTATAGCCAGCTGGAAGTCATGAGATTACTTGAATGTAATTCAAGCATATATACCTTTAGGAGTTGAACATGAAGTAGTATTTTAACTTTGGGTGGAATAAAGTTTTAGAAACATTTGGGATGAATACACCTTTAAAGCTATTTGTGGGAATACACATACATCTGATGGCTGTGTTTAACCAATTGGCTCATATGTGTGGTAATTTGACATTCTGTGTTTTGCAAATCACTGTGTGTATTGTTTTGCAAAAAGTGTGAGGCTGACATTGTAGGGGTGCACATCTGGGCCTATATTTTGCTCCTTGAGTGTAAGGTTTTGATAATTGTGTAATACTTTTGATTTGAGTGTTTATGCAATTGAAGAAAACTGTAAAGACTAGAGATGAACTGTTTATTTCTTTTGTACATAGGCTGTGTGTTTGTTTATTTGCTTATGTGATTCTTAACTGTGTTTTTATTTTGTTATTGGTGTATATGTGTGTATGTATGTATGTACAGTATATGTATATTATATATATATATATATATATATATATATATATATATATATATATATATATATATATATATATATATATATATATATATATATATATATATATATATATATATATATATATATATATATATATATATATATATATATATATATATATATATATATATATATATATATATATATATATATATATATATATATATATATATATATATATATATGTGTATATATGTATATTTGTACTCCTGTTGGGGCTTCTTGGACCAGATCAATGTTTTATCCGACTATATAAAGGTTAAATAAATAAATAAGAAACTGATGATTTGGTCCTGTTAACTTTGAATTTTCTATGGGGACTGCCCAGATCCCTCTCATGGACCTGGACCTCACTTTGAGAACCTCGAATGATTCTAGTTATTCAGTATTCATCTCTAATTACTCTAAAATTGCGTATTTCTGTGTTAAAAAAAAAAAAAACCCGGGCTGAAGCCCCCAATGTTTTCTAACCCTAAAAACGCCCCCTGCCATCCCTAAAAGGAACTGATACAACTGTGTTGTAGTTGTTTAGCGTTGATTTCATCCATGCAACTATGTTGGTGGTTATTGTTTATTGACTCTATATAACTGTGTTGGCTCTATAGAACTGTGTTAGAACTGTTTACCTTTTAGTATTGACTTAAATTGTTAATCCCTGTCCAATGTGACTACCATCACAAAAGTAATGCTACTTAACACTCCTTCTCGCTCTCATACTTGATGGGTGTTTAGCTGGGGTGGAGGGGGTAGAAAAAAATTCCTATTGGGGACTGGAACACGGATATGCTGCGTAAAGCAGCACCCGTCTTCAAGGCCTTCAGTAGATTTTCTGATCTGCACGGTTTCAGCCAGCTAATCACCCAACCCACAAAGGTATGTGATTCGACACAAACCACCATTGACCTCATTTTGACCTCTGACAAGTCCATGATCTCCAATAAAGGGGTGATAGCATGCGGGTTAAGTGATCATTATATGATTTTCTGTACCCGCAAAAAGCTAAAACAGAAGGCCGGCTGTCACAAAACAGTCACATCTAGAGACCTCAAAACTTACTCTAGAGAGGCCTTTAACCTAGAACTGGGGAGCTTGGACTGATCAGATGAACTCAGTGGTACACAGGTTGAAGAAACATGGCTTGGATTCAAAACCAAATTCACAGCAATACTCAACAACATGGCACCTATAAGAACCACCAGGGTTAAAAATCGCGCTGAGCCATGGATGCACACTGAAATACTGGCCGCTATGAAAACCAGAGACAAAAAATGCTCTGAACTTCATAAAAGTCAGACAAAGCTTTCCAAAAGCTCAAACTCCAAGCCCACGTGGTTGAACAACAATTTCAAAGAAACAGACTAAGAAATGACGTAAACACCATGATCAGAACCGCAAAAACTAATTTCATCAACGACAAAACTGAGGAAAACAAAAACAAACCCTGCAAACTTTGGAAATTACTCAATAATCAACTAGGCTGCAGTAAAAAACTTAAAACCAGATTCTCAAACATAAACATAAAGACGGACAACACGCTCATCACAGACAAGCTGGATGTAGCCAACTACTTAAACATCTTCTTCACAAACATAGCCACAACACTGGTAAACAAACTACCCTCCCACTCAGGGCATTATGGGGTAGAACACATAGTAGCATACTACAAAAACCTAGGGGTCCACAAAGATGACTTCAAACTTGAAATGGTAACAACCGATGAGGTACTCAAAAAATTGAGCGCCCTCCAACCTAACAAGGCCACTGGCCATGACAACATCCCCTCCAAATTCCTCAGAGACGCAGCAGTCGCCATCACCCCAGTCATCACACACATAATAAACCTCTCTATAAAACAGGGACACGTCCCCAAGGACTTCAAAATTGCGAGAGTGACCCCTCTGCACAAAAGAGGCAGCAAATTAGACCCAGGCAACTACCGCCCTGTTTCTATTCTTACCTCCATCTCGAAAGTCATGGAGAAAATAGTCTACGAACAGGTCGAAAAGTACCTGGCGGAAAAAAATCTAATCTACGAATTCCAATCTGGCTTCAGAACGTCCCACTCCACTGACACATGCCTCCTCTATTTGAACGACCACATCAAACAAGAGGTGGACGCGGGCAAATACTGCGGCATGGTCATGCTGGACCTACAAAAGGCCTTCGACACTGTCAATCACTCCATTCTGATGGACAAGCTAAAATCAATTGGTTTTGATAGCTTATCAGTGAGCTGGATGCAATCCTACCTGGAGGGGAGAGAACAGATGGTAGAGGTAAACGGTACTCTATCCCCCCCCCTCACAGTGAGCTGTGGTGTTCCACAAGGAAGCATACTAGGACCGCTACTCTTCCTAATTTATGCAAATGACATGTCGTCAGCCTGTGACTGCAACTTGTTCCTGTTTGCGGACGACTCAGCCCTGCTGGTCTCTGACAAGAACAAGTTGCAGGTTGAAAAAACCCTCAGCTCGGAACTAGGCAAAATCTGCATATGGCTCGCTGATAACAAACTATCATTACACATGGGCAAAACAGAGTCCATTCTCTTCGGTTCAAATAACAAACTCAGCAAGACCGACGGCTTCTCAGTTACAGTGGGTGACAATATTGTCACAAGGAAAGACAAAATTACCTACCTGGGTTCCATCCTAGAAGCAAATCTTTCCTGTGACAAAATGGCATCCAATGTAATAAAAAAAGTCAACCAACGAACTAGATTCTTGTACCGGATCTCCTCTCTGGTAAACAAGAATACCCTGAAGACTCTGGCAGGAGCACTCATTCAAGGGTACTACGACTATGCGTGCACCTCATGGTACCAAAGCACCTCAAAGGCACTTAAAACAAAATTACAAACATCACAAAACAAACTGGTCAGACTACTACTTGACCAGAACCCCAGAACCCACCTCACCCCTGCCCACTTTGACAACCTAGGATGGCTTAGAGTAGACGACAGAGTACAGCAACTTACAATGGGCCTGGTCTACAAGATACACTATACGACCGGGGTACCCATGTACTTCCCAAAGGTCAGTGAATACCACAACCACTACACCAGAGGAAGCTCAACAAATCATGTTAAACCCAGATTCGGCTCAAACAAGGGACTAAACACGTTTCGCAATTATGCCACAACAATGTGGAACGCCCTACCCAAAGCTGTAAAGGAATGTGAATCCCTACCCACATTCAAAACCGCTCTTAAAGAGCACCTACGGGAGGCTGCAATTCGAAACTGGCCACCGTAAATGCCCAAAACCCCCACCACCTCCTAATAGACAGTCTCCTCCCCACCGCATGTATATATTCCCTCCCTGCCGTATGTATATTCCCCTCCCACCCACCCACCCCCTCCTAATGTACAGTCCCCTCCCCATCATATGTATATACTCTGTCAGGATCTAGGGGTAACAGTACTGTATATTTGAATACCGTTTATGTCACAAATGTATCAGTACTAAATACCTATATGTCCCTATGCCATATATGTCATGTATGTTGTGTATGTCATACATGTCTATATGAATTGAAAATGGGGGACCCTGATGGAAACAAGACAAACGTCTTTCTCAGGTCTGCATCCCCTTAACAATTGTATGTATTGAGCCGTACTGTATTGTACCCATTCTGCAATCTGTTAAATAAAGTTTTCATTCATTCATTCATTCATTCATTCATTCATACATTGACAAAACCAATGATGATATAACAAGGACATGAAAATAGACATTTGTGAAATGTTCAAGTTCCTGAAGCATGTAATTTTTTTAATGTTTAATGTTTTTAACATTTGTGATATTTGAATGTTCCTGATGAAGCTTGTAACCTACCGTGCCAAATGATTGACGGAGCTAGAGCCCCGGGAGTCGGTGTTGTATTTGTACAACACTGTGTACTTCGGCGCATGCCTCACATATCGGCATGTACCTCGAGAACCGCTGAGCGGATTTTGTCACCTGAAACGGTGTATTAAAAGATATGCACACCGAGTCGCTAGAGGTCGCCAAAGTGCAGGTGGGGAAATCGTCCTCAATTCGCATGTTAAGAGGCATGTTTTTACTTTCGTGATATTTGAATTAATTGAAGAATATATTTGTTGACCACTTGAAAAGATTGTAATAAAAACATTGTTCAGTTTTCTTTTGTATGAACTGCATTGTGTAACATTTTAAATATACTTTTAACTACTCTCAACCAATGATTGTCAATAACTGTACTAAATTCAAAATAGAATATCCATCGGTTTTGGCTCAAATATTAATCACTGGTATACTCTGCTTAAGTGGATACTATCTGTACACATTTTAAATCAGTTGTATGGGTTTTAGAGCAAAAATGGGTATTGTAACTGCATTACGAGGGAGACACTCCCATTATAGAATAAACTTGTAAAATCATGGTTTACAAATAAAATTGCGCACACAAGCCTGTCTTTCTTAAGCTGTATATTTAATTACTGATACTTGTTAAAATATTAGTAATGTTAAGGAAATATATACATTTTGAGATAAATTACGGTCGACCCAAATTACTTTTTTTAAGGCTGTGTCCTATTAATTCAACTTTAAAATATCTTAATTTGTTTTGTTTGCATAAATGCACGTGTACACTACATTCCAAATGTTTGAACAATGGCCAAATATATCCTTATTTTTTGTATTTTTAAATTGGCCTATTCAAAACTCTTATCCGTCAATGACCCAGATATAATAGAATATAAATACTTTATTCATCCAGAGGGAAATTTGGCACTACAAATCGCTCACAGTAAACATTTAGGTAGACAAAACAAAAGTCACAAATAAGAATAACAATAAGCCTAAGAATACAATGTTACATTCTAATATAAAATATACAGAAATATACAGTAAGTGTTAATTTGTACTATGTCAGTTTAAAAGTAAAGTAAAAGTCCAGGAAGATAGTACTGTCACCCTGTGCTCAGTGATGCAGTGAGGCACAGTGATGCATTATAAAGTCTGATGGCTGTCGGAATGAAGGACTTCCTGTGCCGTTCAGTGCTACATCTTGGGAGTCTTAGTCTAGCACTGAACGTGCTCCTTCTGTTGTCCCTGATGGCATGGAGCTTAGCAAGGCTCCTCCTCTCTGCCACCACCGCTAGAGAGTCCAGCTCCACCCCTACCACGTTACTGGCCTTCCTGACCAGCTTATCCAGCCTGTTTGCATCCCCCGCTCTCAGTCCGCTGCCCCAGCAGGTCACAGCGTACAAGAAGGCGCCCACCACCACCGACTCGTAGAACATCCTCAACATCCTTGTACAGACGTTGAAGGATTTCAGCCTTCTGAGGAAGTAGACTCGGCTCTGGCCCTTCTTGTAGAGCGCCTCTGCATGTTTTGACCCGTTAAGTGTATTGTCGATGTGTATACCGAGGTGTTTGTAATCCTCATCGTGTCCACATCGACTCCCCTGATGGAAACAGGGGTCACAGATGCACTCCTCCTCCCCAGATCCACAACCAGTTCCCTCGTCTTTGTCACATTTTGCTGCAGGTGGTTTTTATCGCACCATGTGACAAAGTCCACCACCAGTGCCCGGTATTCCTTCTCATCACCATCCTTAATACAGGCTGTATGGTATCAAAAGCACTGGAGAAGTAAGAAAAAACAGCACTCTCACAGTGCTCGCTGGCTTGTCTAGGTGAGTGTAGGCTCAGTTCAGCAGGTAGATGACAGCATCATCTACCCCCAGTCGGGGCTCGTAGGCAAACTGGAGTGGGTCTAGGTGGTGTTTAATTGCCGGGCGGAGTTGCTCCAGGACTAACCCCTCCATGGTCTTCATTATATGAGAGGTTAGAGCCACCAGCCTGTAATCATTGGACGTGGTGGGACAGGAGCACTTACTGTAGGGACAGGGACCACACAGGAGGTTTTCCACAATGTCGGGACTTTCTGCATGTGCTGGAGCACATCACACAGCTGAGAGGCACAGGTTTTGAGTACCCTTGGGCTAACGCCGTCGGGACCCGCTGCCTTGCCTGCATGTATCTTGCTCAGTTGTATTAACTGATGTTTCTTTTTCAAATGTAGCCAAGAGTAAAGACCCTAACCATATCAAAACAGCAGTCAACGTGTATATTTAGTTTGTTTAGCAATGATTTTAAGTGTCATTAGTGAAATATGAGCTTATAAAAATCTCAATCGTTGTAGTCCTAAGAAAGAGGAGACCCAGGGCTTTCGATGGACGTCTACATTTCATAAAACTACACTACCCAGCTCACACCAGCCGCAGACAACGGAAGGCCAACCATTTTTTTCTTGCAAATATTGACGTGAATTCCGTGTTTATACTGACCCACGGGTCGAACAAACCAATGTTATTGCCATAAAATACAACGTATAGCCTATTGTTTATTTACCTTTCTGTGAATGTCTAGGAAAAAACGCGTCTCAATCCGGTAAAGAATGGCGGAACTATGGACATTATACAAAAATAACTGTACTTACAGTAGATTTCATTCACAGTCTTTGCCTTCCTTTGCCTTTTCCTTTACTGCCTGGTGGTACTAAATCCAGATTTGCCATTGGAGATTTGGCCTGATCCATAGATGTATGGCCATAATAAGGTAATTTATATAAGGCCTGATATTCTATATTCATATTTCATATTGCATGTGTCCAGATGGAAAAATTCTGTACTGTATCTACAAAAACCCCTGTTAATCATCTGTCCTTTGTTCATTTGCTTAGTGGAGCAATCTTCCATGTACTTTTAGGCGAATTTTCTGAAAATATGTAACAGTTGACGGGTTAGGGTTACGACAGTCAAGCGCTTTCATCCAGAATGACTCCAATAATGTCTCCTAAAGACAGCACAGTATAATAACAGTCTAACCAGGTATGTGTGGGCATTAAACATCCTGACCCAGATCCAATGCTCACTGCAGCAAATAATGAGAGCCATAGAGACAACACTAAATGATGTGCCTTCATGTTTTGAGAGCTGATTATATGATTTGAACTAGTGGTCGACCAATGTGGCCTTTTCAATGGCTAATGACGATATTTGAGAACAGGGCGGCCGATATAATGATTTTTCTTTAGCATCTGATCAAATTTAATAACAGCAAATGAGATACAAAAGTGTTCACAAATATTGTTTACTGAACTTTAATTCTTCATTTGGGTGGTGTTCCCCTTTAAGATCACTAATGTTAGCCATGTTAGCTAGCTAGCATTGCTGGTTGATTACAGCTAAGTTTGCAATTGCCAACATTACAATCTCACTAGGAATTGGATATTAAATATTGCAGTATTTAAATCTGTGAACTTTGGAGCCTTGTTTTGACCCTCTCCATGTAAGCTAGCATGACGTGATCTGTATGAATGTATTCATTGTTATCTCTAGTTTTATATAATACCACCATTATCTATCATTCAAATTGAGCCTGTTAGAGACGAAATACGAGACATTGGCGAGACATTCATATCAACACTCAATATCGGCCGATACAGACTAATTTGAACAAAAAATGTGCACTAATGAGTTTTTTCATCTATTGTCCCACCACTGACACCATTTATCATCCCTGGAACATCAGGACGCCCTACTGTAATTTCACACCCTGGATGCGATGTTTGATGCTGATGATGATGGTTATGATGATGATGATGATGATGATGATGATGATGATGATGATGATGATGATGATGATGATGAATTATCTCACCCTCTGGTCCCTTCCCCCACCCACGGCCAACAAAACTAAATAAAGACAGGACAAAAATAATTAAATAAAAATAAACAACAATAAATAATAACAACAATGACAACAACAACATTGTCAACAAATGAACAGCACACCTCTTACACGTCTGCAGTACAACTTCTTCCATTAGGGAAACCACCTCCGAAAAACACAACCGGGGACAGACACCCCAAGACCCCCGGTCCCCACCCCTCCCCCAACCAAGCAGCGAAACCACCAATTGACAATTGAGTTGGAGGATTTCAGTGGAGGACTGAAGAGCTCACGCGTGATGCGAATGCTAGTGAGCAGGTCGGACGTGTGCTGTCGAGAGAGAGAGAAAGATAGGAGGATATTGTGTGCTGGCATGTTGCGTGTTCTGAGTGTTCTCCTCAGTAGAGGTATGAGAGCCTTTAGCTTCCACCGGCTGCCTGGTCTCTATGGAGAGTGATCGATGGTTCCTATTAAAGTGCGAGAGGCAATTAGAAGAGAGACACATCTATAATCACTCTGTGTATGTAATAGTGCTGCAACACAGGTGTGTGTGTGTGTGCATGCATGTGTTGCTGTGCGGCATGCACGTGTACATGTCAGGGAGAGAGCGCAAATAGGGGAAGCTACTTTTGAATGTATCATGTGTTTAATTTTGTCGTTTTCTTAGATATCCTGCAGATATTCCTTTGCTTTAGGCAAAAGCCTCCAGCCCTGCCCTGTGTGTTGGGATTTGTTCTGCCTTCATAGACGGACTGGGGTCTGCCAACATTGTAATTCTTCTGTCGTCATGATCCTTGGTCATTACTAAAGCATCAAAGGGACTCTTTATTTCTTTATTTCTTAATTTTCTGGTCTCAATACTCCTGAATCCAATGCTGGCAAACAGGAGGTGTTTTTAGAACTCTGCATGAGATCTGGGATCTTTACACACTCCCCACGGTTAAGATACCTGGACCCCTGCTTCCCTGCCTCGGGTCGGACCCGGCCTCTCAAGTCATTGCCTGGTGTTCCCCCTGTCTCTATTCCCAGGTCTGGTCCTCTCTGCCAACTGGCCCACTCAGTAGGAACGCACGTGGTGGAATAGGGACAGTCGCCTTGGGAACATCATAGCCTAATGTTCTGCTCATTCATTAAAAGTGAACGTGTATGGCATGATTTTCACGGCAGCCGGAATTTAATTTGAATTGCATTAACTTGAATTTTAATAGAATATTTAGAATAATTGCATAATTATTTTTCTTTTAAGCATAATTTGAATAATTGCATTCACATTTTGAATTTGAATAGTGTGATTTTAATTGCATAATTTTTATTAGAATGCATTTGACATTTTATTTGAATGCCAAGAACGTGGCCGTCAACTCTGATCAATTCAAAGCACACGTTTAAATTCAACTCTCACGATTCAAATTCAGTTTTCACAAACGCCCATTCAGTTCACAACATTAAAGTAATACACTTGAATATTTTCATATAAATACATGTCTGCTTTGCCACTCTATCACCAAATGATATAACACATAGTGATTCTACCTACAGTATATAACACAATAGTGATTCTACCTATATGACACAATAGTGATTCTACCTATAATGACACAATAGTGATTCTACCTATATGACACAATAGTGATTCTACCTATATAACACAATAGTGATTCTACCTGTATGACACAATAGTGATTCTACCTATATGACACAATAGTGATTCTACCTATAATGACACAATAGTGATTCTACCTATATGACACAATAGTGATTCTACCTATATGACACAATAGTGATTCTACCTATAATGACACAATAGTGATTCTACCTATAATGACACAATAGTGATTCTACCTATATAACACAATAGTGATTCTACCTGTATGACACAATAGTGATTCTACCTACAGTATAATGACACAATAGTGATTCTACCTATATGCCTATATGACACAATAGTGATTCTACCTATATGACACAATAGTGATTCTACCTATAATGACACAATAGTGATTCTAGCTATATGACACAATAGTGATTCTACCTATATAACACAATAGTGATTCTACCTGTATGACACAATAGTGATTCTACCTATATGACACAATAGTGATTCTACCTATAATGACACAATAGTGATTCTACCTATATGACACAATAGTGATTCTACCTATATGACACAATAGTGATTCTACCTATAATGACACAATAGTGATTCTACCTATATGACACAATAGTGATTCTACCTATATGACACAATAGTGATTCTACCTGTATGACACAATAGTGATTCTACCTATATGACACAATAGTGATTCTACCTATATAACACAATAGTGATTCTACCTGTATGACACAATAGTGATTCTACCTATATGACACAATAGTGATTCTACCTATATAACACAATAGTGATACTAGCACTACCTACCTACAGTATACTCAGTTCAGGAATACTTGTGGTTGTCTTGGCTGTTCTAAACACACGTGTCTGGTAGGACATTCCTGGGAAAACCACCCGGCACAGATGAATCCATCACCAGCAGCAACAGTGATTTGTTTGGAATGAATAGAAGACTACTCAGTAGGTTACGTTTTTACAATGGAAAGCAAGTCAATCC
>NC_140178.1:33756359-33763859 GCF_963971535.1 Notolepis coatsorum
CACACACACACACACTCACACTCACAAAATGCTCTGCAGCATGTATAGGCAGGATAGCCTTTCACATCCAATCACTGCTCCCCCTGGTGGTGTTCAGGGGTTTTTCTACACAAGTCATACAACCCATCTGTATCACAGGGACATTTACTTCATAAATACTACAATGGGATTCACAGTCAATACAGTTTGCTGAACCACATCACACAGTTTCTGCTAAATACCATCATTCATCTGTGAAACTGTTGATTGTTGTTGATTGACTTTGCTTTGTAATATTCTATCACACATTCCAGCCATCAAGACACACGTATGTCCTCTAATATTCACAAAGGATTGTATTGCGTTGATTGTATCACTGGAAAATGAGGTGGATGTCAAACGGTCACCTTCTCCTCTTTGCCAGACCCCTAGACTGCAACCTTTTGCTATCCACACTCACACTCATCTCGATGAAGGGAACACAGATTACTCAGCCTTACTGAGTAGTCAAACTCCTATACAATACAGTACAGAGCCTCAGCTTGTGCTTTGATCGTCAGGATAACATTATCGTTGCTCCTCTGCAGTGTCGTGGCTCCTTGCTCTACCGCAGTGCTCCACTAGATGGTAGAACATAGTCAGGAGTGAAACGCTGGCGCTTGGAGGGCTGTACTGTGTGTGTGCCTGCATGTGACTCTGAGTTTCATCAGATTACTCTGCCCTTCCTATAGGAGACTGAAGAAACATGTTTACCTGTGTCAAACCTGCCCTTAGGGCTGAGAGAGAGGCTGAGGTCAAGTCAAAGTGAACACTTTGGTGGTGATGATGATGATGATGATGATGATGATGATGATGATGATGATGATGATGCTGGTGGTGGTAATGATGATGATGATGATGGGGTGGTGGTAGTGATGATGGTGGTGTGTGTGTGTGTGTGTGTGTGTGTGTTGTGTGTGTGTGTGTGTGTGTGTGTGTGTGTGTGTGTGTGTGTGTGTGTGTGTGCGTGTGTGTGTATGTGTGTGTGTGTGTGTGTGTGTGTGTGTGTGTGTGTGTGTGTGTGTGTGTGTGTGTGTGTGTGTGTGTGTGTGTGTGTGTGTGTGTGTGTGTGTGTGTGTGTGGAGAATAGAATATTCTTTTTGCATCTTTGCCGGTGAATAACACCATGTTATGATTGTGCCGCATCCGATCTCACTCACTGAGCTCATTCAGCACCTTCTTGAGATCAAGTATACAAATCTAAGCAAATTAATAAAGGGAAGATGATTAAACAGAAAGATTTGTAGATACAGTACTGAATTATAATCCATTTGAATCCAAGAGCAGACAAGATGAGGCGGGTAGCGAGTCAAAGGGTGTTTAACCAATTATGGATAACCCACATTTTACATGCCTGATGATTGCATACCCAAAGTAATTAGCAATGTATTATACTTTATACATAAAGTAAATAAATAAATTATACTTATAGCACATGCATGAGTCTGGTCTCTTTTGAAAGACTTTGAGTGCTAATGCAATAGAGTTACAGAGGTTTGAACACACAGAAGTAAACGTTTTGTGTACTTACATTTCTGTTTACTTGTTGCCAGATGCCTGTTTTTGGGTCCCAGCTAAGAGGTAGGAGCTGGACAACATAACGGTTCCATAGCCTGAAGTCTTATAGTCATACAGGTCTAAAGTTTATAAAAATCCCAGGGAAAATGTGTGTTTTACAAAGGTTTTTGTAATGTGTCTACCGCAATAATTCAGCGTGATTATCCAAAATGGCCGTCTGCTGCCATTCATTCAGACGTGCAAGTCAAAACAAAGAAGTTGTTGGTCTTCTTCTGCCCCTTTCTTGTTGCGACCAGCCCTTGTCTGGGATAGTGCTGGCTCCAGAATTGAATTGGCTACAACGATGGTCAATCATTTTCGCCATCAGCGGTGACTGGTCAGTTCAGGACCTGGCCAAACCGGACGTGGTCACTCTTTCGAACGGCTGTTTCGTCTTGTAACTCGAGACTGGAAGCACGCAATAGGTCGAGTGTGGTGACGATCGAAAGGCGTCAAATTCAACTTTCCAACAATGTATTGGTTGCATGGCAAAAAATGCAACCTGGAGCCGGCAGACGAGGGCAAAGTGCCACGATGTGCACGCGAGTGTGTGACAGCCCGAATAAACACAGGATATAAAAACAAGTACAATGGAATTCTTACTCCGTTTGCTCCACAGCATAAAGGAATAAAAAAGGCAACAATTTACAGAATAAAAAAGCAGGTATTTATATACACTAAACAATAAAGAGGGAAAAAGGGGAAACAAAAAGACTACTAACCAAAATGTCAGTAACGGAGGATCCCAGACATCCCAAATGACCGCCCGGGAATGAGGGTGGGAACCAGCGAAGGGAGAATGGGGCAACAGACATGACTGGAGTATAAAAACTGGGGAAAGGGCCCAGGGAGAAGAGGACTTGAGACGGAAGGCTGGGGAAAGAGACCAGGCAGAAGATGACTGGAGAAGGAAGGCTGGGGAAAGAGACCAGGGAGACAGGGACTGGAGAAGGGAGGCTGGGGAAAGAGACCAGGGAGACAGGGATTGGAGAAGGGAGGCTGGGGGAAAGAGACCAGGGAGACAGGGACTGGAGAAGGGAGGCTGGGGAAAGAGACCAGGGAGACAGGGATTTGAGAAGGGAGGCTGGGGAAAGAGACCAGGGAGACAGGGACTGGAGAAGGGAGGCTGGGGAAAGAGACCAGGGAGACAGGGACTGGAGAAGGGAGGCTGTGGAAAGAGACCAGGGAGACAGGGACTGGAGAAGGGAGGCTGGGGAAAGAGACCAGGGAGTCAGGGACTGGAGAAGGGAGGCTGGGGAAAGAGACCAGGGAGACAGGGACTGGAGAAGGGAGGCTGGGGAAAGAGTCCATGGAGACAGGGACTGGAGAAGGGAGGCTGGGGAAAGAGACCAGGGAGACAGGGACTAGAGACAGAAGGCTGGGGAACACTCACATGTAACATTGAACAATGGACCAACACAGAGAACAGGAAACAAGGAAATAAAATACACAGAAACAAATGACAAACAAGAATCACCTGGGAGGGGAAACAGACTGACATAGAACACAAGAAACAAACAACACACAGAACTACAACTATGGACGACAAGACAACACCAGACACTGGGACAAAACAAGCAGACTACAAACACTAACACTAAACAGTGAACCTAATACAAGGCAGTAGCTAGAGAGAGAAGGGGAGAGAGATAGAGAGAGAGATAAGAGAGAACACAAAGGGACAGAGAGACAAGGAACACACATACTGAGACAGGGAGGTAGAGCAGGGGAGAACAGTCCATGGACAGGGAGCACATTGCACCTTATTTATGTAATGGAATCACATGGGCTGATTTCCAAACACTGCCTGCGATTTCCATGATTCCCTTCCAAATGCCTGGGACTATTTCTGAGATAATTTTTGTCAGTCAATTGTACCCTGCTCATCCTGCAGAACCGACTGCATTTCACTTGACACACTGAACACCTGTCTCAAAGCCATGCAGGCAACCACCAGGAGAGAGAGGGAGAGAGAGAGCGAGAGAGATAGAGAGAGAGAGAGAGAGAGAGAGAGAGAGAGAGAGAGAGAGAGAGAGAGAGAGAAAGAGAAAGAGAAAGAGAAAGAGAAAGAGAGAGAGATAGACAGAGAAATAGACGTTTCTCACCTTGCCGCATGTTTAGAGGATGCACTCTGCGTTGATATGGGAATGAAATTGGCTCACACTGTTACGGGGTGAAGTCTAACCGTTCACATGGGGACATAACGGCTCCCCTGATGCAGATTGATTCGTGCTTTGTTTACGATGCATTAAAAACACTGTGGTTTAGTTTAACCAGTATTAACGGTGTCCGCCTCTGACTGTGCACACCTGATAAACCATATCTCACAGCAGTATATATATTTGCTACAAAGACACATTGCAAGACTATGCGAGTAGAGCTCCCATGTTAAGAAACAAACTCCCATGTTAGGAAACAAGCTCCCATGTTAAAAACAAGCTCCCATGTTAGGAAACAAGCTCCCATGTTAGGAAACAAGCTCCCATGTTAGGAACAAGCTCCCATGTTAAGAAACAAGCTCCCATGTTAGGAAACAAGCTCCCATGTTAAGAAACACGCTCCCATGTTAGAAAACAAGCTCCCATGTTAGGAAACAAGCTCCCATGTTAAGAAACACGCTCCCATGTTAAGAAACACGCTCCCATGTTAAGAAACAAGCTCTCATGTTAACACTTTAAGTGCCGAAAACGTGTTTAGGCGTCTTTCCTAGCCATGCTCAAGTTGCCGAGGACGCCCTAACTCGTCTTTAATATCAATATTTCAAAAATCTGTGATCGAAATCATATTTTTCCTCCGCAGCCCTGAGACACAGTGCTGGTCTCCTCTCAACCCTCTAGCGGTTCAAGAGCGCCATCTGGTGGCCGATCGGCAGATCGCCCAACAGGAAGTCACCCTTTGAACCAGTAGTACTCATCCAAATGTGGTCCGGCCACTCTCTATAGCTCCCGCGACTCCATCTTGAAACACTGGATAATAGATCGCTCGCCCTAACTCAATAAACAACGTTATTTGGACGTATATACTATTATACAACCTGGAAATGGATCGGATATTTCTACATCCCATAATAGGAATATTTCAGTTCCACGCTCATCGTCCAGCGGCGCGAGGAAGCCACGGTAAGATTCAACGTTATTCTCTAACGTCTTCTTTACTAACTGCTATGATGAACATATGACCCACATTAGATGAATGGTATAACGTTGCCCATGGAATTATAAACGCCCCCTCACCCATCCGGTCAACATCAGATGACGTGTAGTAACTTCTAGAAGTACCTCCAGTTGACATTTTTTATCTGGCACAGATCGCTATCAAACTGTATTTCATCATCAATATAATGCATTTGGAGCTATAAATCACGTTCTGGAGAAAGCTGCAGAAAAAGATAAAAACATACGTATACTTTAGACCATATTTTAGTATGAATATGTGAATGAAAAAGTTTAACGTTCATACACCCTGAAGAATACATATAGGACATTGAATGGGCCCTAATAATGGCAATCTAGCAATAGAATTTAAAAAGTTATAGCCCTGCAAAGAAGGGGAACTTCTCCATAGACAAATAGAGCTGGCAAGGGATGGTATATCATGAATTTAACCTTCGGCAGTTAAAGTGTTAAGAAACAAGCTCTCATGTTAAGAAACAACATACGGAGCTCTCATTTTAAGAAACACGCTCTCATGTTAAGAAACAAGCTCCCACGCTAAGAAGAAAGCTCCCACACTATGGCGTCCGTTCACGAGTATATACTTGTTTCGATTCCATGCGTTGTGGTCCAGAGCCACGAGTATACTCGTGACAAGTTGTTATTGTTTTATTCCATATTTATAACGCTTATTAGGTACCCGATCCACTAGCAGGATCTTTCCACATATTTGATTTTCGAAACATGCAGTACCGGCCAGATCCGCTTAGGGGCGCCATCGCTCCACTGCAGTATCATTGATGGGATTTAAAAAAAATATATGCTTTTACAGTCCTGTGGGCGGATCATAGATCCTTGATTCCAAAAGAAGACCCTCCATCTTGGATCAGCTTGCCAAACGTTTTTTTCAGCGTGGAATAATGGGATTTATGATTAGCCAATGTGCATATCGATCTACCAGAATCCGATGACTGGTGAGGAAATGCTGCCGGCGATCACATGGCCTGACGGTAGGATAATATTACCTTATATTCACGACGCTATAAAATGACAACCAACCGATGGATTTTTATTTTCTTTAAGCCATTATGAAGGCACGGTTTATGCACTCAATTGACAATGATCATGGACAGATAGCAATACTATAAATGATATATAAAGCTCTTAGAAAGTACATCGGTTTGTTTACAATCCTCTGTCCTCTGAGGCCTAAATCGCCGCGGGCGCCAGTCGCCATAGTGTTAAGAAACGACAGGCCACTCCACTGTGACTTTGCCTTTCACCTACATCATAAAATGTTCTCGTTTAAATCACAGTAAATCATTAGTAAGGATTGCTAATTAACATGCAAGCCCAATTTGAGGTCAGGGTCCTGTTGTCTCTGTCAGGGTCAATTGTTACTCATGTTCCTTGTCATAATCAGGACTGACAAGTCATCACTTATAGGGCAGTGCTTGTTGTACACTGTCCGTCTGCCTGTCTACTGCTGTACATCTAATCCTCCATAATGAGTTCTCTGCCAACAGACTGTTGTTATGTATGCAGATTACTCTCGTGTTGTTCTATATATTATGCAGATGATTCTTCTCTACACTGATTTGAATAATCTTGTAAAGATATACGGCAACCTCCCGAATGATCACCATCACTGGTAAAGATGAGTGAGAGAGGCTATAAGAAATGAACGACACACATAATGAGTTACAATGTGTTCTCGGGGAAGGTAGAAATGGTGCTCTTTTATTCAGAGGTGGCAGTTCAGAGAGAAAAAAAAGTTTATTTCCAAAGTGTGATTACATTTTGATATATATATATATATATATATATATATATATATATATATATATATAGCCAATTAAAGTCTGAGATCCAGATAACTGCCCCCAGGCTATGAACCCAGGATAAAGCTACACCCTGCCGCTAGCAGGCACTTACACAGTACATTTTGCAGAGTAAATTTTACTCAAACTGAGTACATTTGACTCAAACTGAGTAAAATGTACTCAGTTTGAGTAAAATTTACTCTGCAAAATTTACTGTTTAGGTCTCCCGTCCTTGCAGCACTACACACAGGGGAAACCTTCCCGTCCTCACGGCTCCCAAAGGGTGGAGCTATCTTTCTCACCACCGCTGGGCCTCCAGAGTCTGTTGCAGCCGCAAAGCCACTCCCTCTAAGCTACATCTCACCCCCTCTCCTCCCAACACGTTCCCATGACTGCAATTATTCACGTCCCCTTCATACTCTGCCCTTCTGAAAGCCTTTGTCCTCTTCCTGGTTCCTAATACTATGCCAGAACCAAAGTAATTTGATCTAGGCTGCCACGGGCTGCCAGTGGACGGAGCAGGGTAGAAACACAGGGTAGGAACCGGGTATGATCTAGAAAGACGAGACGGGACGTGGTCCCCGATGGTGCTTTCCATTGAAACGTCAAGCGATCAATCACTTCGATTTTAGCCGATCCCCATCGACAGTTCACTTTGAACGATGCTTTCGATTGATTCATTTACATTTACATTACATTTTAGATTTAGTCATTTAGCTAACGCTTTTATCCAAAGCAAGTTCTGTACGACAAGTCATCAGGAAGGGCACAACTCTAGCTGAGTAACAATGTTCATCAAAGTGTTGAGTGCTACAGTGTAGGTTTGTTTATTAGGACAAGTGCATGACAGTAAGGTTAGTTAGGGTTCGATTTTTTTTATTTACATTTTTTTTATTTCAGATAATGGTTGAAGAAGTGCGTCTTTAGTCGACGGCGAAAGATTGGATGGG
>NC_140178.1:33766359-33776359 GCF_963971535.1 Notolepis coatsorum
CACACACACACACACACATACACACACACACACACACACACACACACACACACACACACACACACACACACAAGACCACGCAGTGTAATTTACTGGCTTTTAAGGATAAAGCTAGGCTCCCTGGTGTACTCGCCAAAAGAATATCTGAGAAGAAGATACAGCTTAGTGTACTGTAATGAACCAACGTGACGGGAATGATAAACGGAACACTCATGTGTGTGTAGTAGCTATAGTCATGTGTTTATAGAAACATAGGGAATAAAGTGAGTACTGTAGCAGCGGTAGGCATGTATATACACCAATGTAAATGTAAGTGAGATATTTCACCTATGCATTCCAATTCACCTTAGTTTGCACATTTGCCGTTGTAGATCCATTTCCTGTTGAGCTGCATGACACAGACGCTAGCTAGCGTGGGTTTCCCCCTAACCGAATAACTAATACTTCAAATGGTCTACGCTCATCCTGCTTGTAAGGTAAATGGCTGCATTTATATAGCAGCTTTTATCTAAAGTGCTTTACAATTTGTTCCTCACATTTGACCCATTCACTCACACATTCACACACCAGCGGCGGAGGCAACCATGCAATGTACCAACCTGCTCATCAGGAGCAATTAGGGGTTAAATTAAGGGTTAAAAAAAAATTATTTTAAGGAAACCTTAACTTGGAGGGGCGGCTGGGTGGCGCAGCGGTCTAAGCACTCGTCACCAACGCAAGAGACACCGGTATCGAATCCGGCTGTCAGCGTTGCCTCCGGCTTGGCCGGCCGTCATACTGGCTCAATTGGCAGAGTCAGCGGGAGGGAAGCCGGTGGGGTGGTATTCTGGTGGTTGTAAACAGCGACTCCTACAGGTCGGTCAGGGCTCCTGCACAGCAAAGAAGGGATATGTTGAAGGTAGTGTGACCTCCCACTTCACCAATGAGAGTCCGCGCTGGCAGGTGAAAAGAGGTTGCTGGCTGTCTCCTATGTGACGGAGGAAGCATCTGTTAGACTTCAGGACTCCCTAGACTGACCAATGGGGGGCACATGCGAGCAACGACCAGGAAGGGGAGGGGGGAATTGGCATAACGACGAAAAATTGGGATGGGAGAAAATCTGAGAAAAACAGGAGAAAAAGTGGGTAAAAAAAAAAACCTTAACTTGGATTGTAAGGCAATTCTTAACTTAAGGTGTTTTGTGCAACTGGCCCCTGGGTTTGGGCTGTATGGCTCTGATTCAGACCTGACATAAGTACTGTACGTGGTCTTAATACCAAGATACCACCTGATACCAACAACTCTCCATTCCAGACTTTGGACTCCTTGGTATTAAGTGGCTCAGTGCCAGTTGTGCACATCGAGAGGGGTTTCCTCCAGATACAGGTGTGTCTGTTTACGTCACATTCAGACTTAAAACTGGCATTATCATTGGTATATTTCTTTGCTATTGTAGCTGCGTGATACAGGCTCCTGAGACACCTGGACGTCCAGCGCCTCTTGAGCCTTTTCCATTTCGTCTGGTTTGGTGTTTTTATTTTCTTTATTTCTTTTGTGCATCCTTATGGAATAACTCATGATGGAATCAAAATGTATTATTTAGGACCAGTGGCCTTGGCCTATATTGACAGTTGTTCTAATATTGTTTTGCATATTGAATCTTTCATGGTGCTGTCGATGTGAAAACTAAAAAGTGGCATTAACGTAAAAAATGCACGAGAGGCGTACACCAGGGCATGGTCTCTTTGAGCTCCGCCGCCACCCACTTTCAATTCCGACGGCAGTTCAAGTCACTGCTGCCGACTCCTCCAGAGGGTGGTCAGCTGGAGAAGTGAGCTTGACGGCCAATGCATGTGAATCTGTCCAACCGAGACCACTGTCTCCCTAGTCTCGCGTAGCCATACATCTCTCCGCACTACGCCACACCGTGCCAGCACCGGAGAGGTTGCTGAATACTGTAGCAGATAACGGAAGGGGAGGATAATTCTGACTGAGGTAGTCGGCCAATGGCATGCTTATACCCGCAGTCTCATGGCACAGATCCAGACTACGGTCTCAATAGTTGTGAATTGTTTTTATATAAAAAAGATAGAATAGACATTACAGTGATAAACGCAAAGTAACAGAGTATACAGTATACCCCACTAGGACCAACAAGGGTCATACCTTCCTCCCACCCATGTGCCTAGTTCCCTCCCCTCCCATGATAATTATACAGGACATACAATCATAGATTTACAACAATACTGCAAAGTGCACTTTTTATAATGCCATACTTGTACATATTCAAGCAAGCAGCTCTTTAACGTCTGCCGCTACAGAGGCCAATGTCTGGACAGTCCCTTCTTTAGACCCATGTATTCTAGCTGTACATTGTTCCATAATAGAATATGTTCAGAAAAAATATTTAGTGTGAACACTTTTAGTTTCTGTGTATTGTTGGTGTTGAGAGATTTTGCATCATAAACTGTATGTACAGTACATACACTGTACTTAGATTGTACCTAGGTTGTACTTTAGATTTTATATTGTATTGTATATATGTATATTGTATATTCCTCTTTTACTTACTTTTTTTTTGCACTGTATGGGGCTCATACAGAAGCAAGCAGTTCACCGTAAAGTACATGTATTCTATTGTGACAAACAACTGAACTGAACTTGAAACTTGAACTTAAAGAGCTTAGTGGTTCAGGGAGAGTTCTGGCCAAAGCCTGGCCTGTTTGGCCTGTTTCTTTCTGTGTTTGAGCTACTTATATCCGATTGCTGGTCGAATGGGAGTGGATGTTAATGAAATAATTAGCTCGCCTATTATTTTATTAGAATATTGGGTAACAATTATTGGTCACATATCTTTCCATGGCCTGTCATGAGCATCGAAAGGTGTTTCATGACGAATGGGACATTGGACAGTGCATGTACTGCTACAGTCCTCAACTCTGAAGCCTATACACAGTGTGATTAGTCTAGTCCTGGATGGGGAGGATGGAGTGCCCTCTTGCACAACACCTGAGGCATGAAGACGATGAACAGATAGCTACGGTATCAACAGCCTGCCAATGCGTTTGCTCTTTCAAGGATGATAAGGATACGAAAAACCCCCACGTTGCCAAACACTTTGCACTAAATCAGCATGGCAATTGCCATTGGTCACGTCGTCTTAGTTTCCGCTGGGATCTGCGTCATCCAGAAAAAAAACGAAACGAAACAAACAATCGAAGCTCCTCATTTTAAAACAATCACCTGTTAATTTTCTTCTTCTTCTTCTTCTTCTTCTTCTTCTTCTTCTTCTTCTTCTTCTTCTTCTTCTTCTTCTTCTTCTTCTTCTTCTTCTTCTTCTTCTTCTTCTTCTTCTTCTTCTTCTTCTTCTTCTTCTTCTTCTTCTTCTTCTTCTCTTTCACATTAGGCGCGGCGTTTCTCTGTACGCCAGAGGCTAATGAGGTAATAATGGGTCGTTTTGAAGGTCTGTCTGCGGCTCACACGCTTTGCCCCCCCCCCCCCCCCTCTCTCCACTCAAATCGGATGTGATGTGTGTGTGATGAGTGGTCTCGGATTTAGATTTCATTTTCTCATCCTCCGCGTGGATGAAATTAATTTTCTCTGCCTGTGGAAAACTGCTGAAGCGCTAAGCGATTTAGTAGCGTGATTCATCAGCGGCGGCTTGAGATGTACTGCGAGGGGACACTCAAATTACCCCAATAACATAATATGAATCATTCCAATAATTCACGCTTTATTTGTTCCTTTCCTCAAGTTAATGAAATACCCCCCCCCCCCTACCCCTACCACCACCACCCCAAAACATCCCCTAATCCAGTGTTTCTCAAATTGTGGGGCGCGGAGGCATGACAGGGGGGGCCTTGAGATACATTTTTTTTTTTTTTTTTTTTATTACAGAAAATTATCACTAAAGTGCTATATGTTGCAGCTGCACTGTTCTCCATGAAAATACCATATTTGGATAAATTTGACCATTTCTCAAAATCTGAAAATCATTATTTAATAAAACACAGAAAAGGATCACCAAGTTACTCTGGATAAAAAAAAACTTTACAGACAACATTGAGACAAAGCTTCCTGACACATCTCCATCCAAACTCTTGGAAGAACTCATTGAAATCTCATCTGATACCACCTGGAGAGCTAGTTTCAGAGTGTGGTGCTGAGTACCAAGTATCTCATGATGCAGCAGTTAAGGTGTTGATACCATTCAGCACCACATATCTGTGTGAAGCTGGCTTTTCATCCATGACAGCTCTGAAAACAAAATATAGGGCCAAGTTGAGCCTTGAGGATGACATGCGTGTTGCCTTGACAGCAATAAAGACTGTTTGCTTATTTCCTATGTTCGCTTTGTAAATTCCCAGTAGTGAAGATCTGCTGTTTTGCAAATATGTTAAAAACAGAGCGACAGCTGTGACAGTTACCTGACAGAACATGGACTGAAATGGGAGAACTGTGTGGGCTTTTGCTCTGACGGTGCGCAGGCCATGGCAGGGAAAAGGAGGGGGCTACAGGCGCTCATCAAGGGGGTCTCGCCAAACGCGCAATGGACGCACTGTAAATTTACAGAGAGGCGCCAGCGTCAAGACAGCTTAGCCCTGAGCTGAATGAGGTTTTGACAGAAGTTATAAACGTGGTAAATTTCATCAAAACCCGACCCCTGAAAGCACGCCTGTTCTCTGCGCTGTGTGAGGAGATGGGAGCTGACCATTCTGCAGTGCTGTTTCACAGCGATGCAAGGTGGCTCTCGCGAGGGAAGGTGTTGTCAATTTGAAAGGTCACGATATTGGTGTTATTTCAATAAATTTAAACATGGCCCATTTCATGACTATTTTGTTGGGGCGAGGGGGGGGGGCCCAAAATAGTTTGGTCCGCCAAAGGGGGGCCTGACAGAAAAAGTTTGAGAAGCACTGCCCTAATCTGTCACAACCCACGCAGCTACGATGGAATGGGAGGCTGCATTCAATCGTTTTGGTAGCATCCTCACGCTGGCACCACCTGAAAAGGTTCACGCTGTGGTTGCCGTCCTCTGATGAGAAAAAAGGAGGACATTCTGGAGGGAAGGGTAGCATCCAGCCACGTGCGTTTAGGCTGCACATAGTGTGTGTGTGTGTGTGTGTGTGTGTGTGTGTGTGTGTGTGTGTGTGTGTGTGTGTGTGTGTGTGTGTGTGTGTGTGTGTGTGTGTGTGTGTGTGTGTGTGTGTGTGTGTGTGTGTGTGTGTGTGTGTGTGTGTGTGTGTGTGTGTGTGTGTGTGTGTGTGTGTGTGTGTGTGTGTGTGTGTGTGTGTGTGTGTGTGTTTATTGGGTACAGTTGGATGCCTACAGTGTGGAGTCCAATATCTCCACACAAACAGCTGCCTCTCTGACTCTGCAGGCTTGGACAGGAGAGGAGAGGAGTAGACGGAGATACAACTGTGACCTGTGGCAGACGGTGATATCGAAATGCCGCTAGAGCAACAGGGGACGCAAATCTGTTTTTGTTATTAACATTTACTGTACCAACAACAAACATCTCTGTCACACAAACCCCAAAGCCCTGTGGACTTCCCTGATACAAAGGAAGAAAAAGAATTATGGAAATGCATAGCTTTGGCAAAAGCAAAGACCGGGATGTTTTGCTCCGCTGAATGCTTCATTATATATTCCAAACTTTTACTCTTGTGGAATATAGAGCACTGAACTTATATGTATTTTTTTGGGTGGAATGTAGATTGTGAATTGAGTGCTTTCAGAGAAGACTGAAGGAAATGTGCAAACTGTAACATGATCGTAGGCAGTCCTGTCTGTGTGTTCACATTTGTATTACTATACTTGTGAGGACTGCGTTCTTGATTTTGAATGGTGTGTTTTGTTTTGAGAAGGGTATGTTTAGGGCTAGAATTAAGGTTATATTGTCATACTGGCAATCGCATCTCGCTCTTCGCCATTATGAGATAACTCTTATCTCCTAGCACCTAATGTGCTCACGAAACAAACAAATGCACTCACATGCACGTGACCAGGCCACGCCCCCGCATCCCACTATATGACGCCAGACATGGTCACACTCCACCTTCCTCTTTTTGTTTCCAACACAGAAGTACCAGTGCACTCCGTTAACTAGCTGTTATGAAACGCAGGGAGAATTGACACAATGTTGGGTATTCGCCAGAAGTTCACCAGCCCCTGGAATCTTCTCGGCACATCCTAAACAGCGCAACGGGCCTGTCCTGGGTTTTCCTCATCTCGTGACAGCGGACTGAGGGACGTTGCACGGCGGTTAGCAGTCGAGCTAAGTCGTGCACAGGTAAGGCCTGCGTTATCAGGCATTGATACTAGCATGAGTAGTACTGTTCGTTGTCCCGTGAGACACCCGAGTGATGTATTGGCGCGAGGTGCAGGATATTTGGGAAAACATGGTCGTCATGACTCTGTTTTGGGTGTTTTCCCAACTATCCTAGAGCGCGCGGCTAATGCTAATGCTACAATGCTGGGACGCCGTTCCTTTGTTCCCCGCCAAGGGCTGTCTTTACTAAAAGGTCTTCCCTCCTCTTAACCATTCATGCTGACGGTCAATCGGTGTCTTATGTTTGTGAATCTATGAATTGAAAATGGGGGTCCTTGGTGTGGACAGGACTGGTGTTTTTCTCTGGTATGCATCCCCTTAACAATTGTGTGTATGGGCTAGCCCATTCTGTAATATGTTAATTGAGTTTTTATTCATTTATTCATTTACCCCTTCATGGGTGCACACCACAGTGGAGGTTGCAGCATGCCTACTAGTGAGGCAGTGCTTCACTAGTAGTAGACTTTGGTCTGCAGCCACCACTGGTGTTCCGTGCTTAGTGAAGCAGGTGGCATCAGTCCTTTGCCTCTGACATGGTGGAACGGTGTCCCGCCTGGCTTGACGCCATGAGGCAAGTCGGCCCGGCAGGTTGCTGGTGGGCTGATGAAGCCTATACCGCCGCGGTATAGAATTAGCAGCGACTGGCAACATTGTTTTTCAAAAATGGTGTCTGTGGTGGGGCCTTAGGGCCAGCCGACATCAAAACATCACGCAAGGTTTTGAGGTTACTCAGCTTTTGACCTAGCCGCAAGCTATAACTGCAGGGAGGGCTAGGATGCTGTCAACGCTTGTTCACAGACATCTTTGGTTGGAACAGTCTCCCCTTGAGGAGGAGAGAAGGCTTTCCCTCCTCAGGGCTCCCCTCTCCGCAGAGGGACTTTTGGTCTTTCCGCAGGAGCGCGGGCGGTATTTGACCTAGGCCCCACACCGCCTCACACCGCGCAGCCAGAGGTGAGGACGTGGCCTCGCCAGCGACTGTGGTGGGGCCCCCGACCAGCGGCCATGTTTCCCCTGCCTGAGGTACCCTGGACACAATGACAACAGGTGATCACAAGGCCGACAGCCTTGGCGGCCGAGGGATCGGCTACATTAGATGAGCACGCCCTAAAAAACTGTCGCCGTCTAGCTGTGTCTAGCTCGCTCTCCTGTCACCCTCCAACACCAGCGGGATACGGGCTCTGATTTGTCCCCTTTGGCTACGGGCCGCATGCCTTCATCGAAGCACAAGCGGCCCCACGTTTCGCTTCTCATGGGGACAGGGGCTGACACCCAGTTGCTGGCTAGGCCTGGGTCTGCCTATGAGAATGCTGTGCTGTCAAGCGGCTCCTACGCCACACGTTCTGCGTCTGTATTTGGTGAGCCTGGTGTTGTGTCTGTCAACGACGAAGGTGGTCAGCGGGGGAACTCAAGGCCCAGGAGGTTGCAGTGAGTTCCCCCAGCCCGCCCTCGCCAGGCCGGGTATCAAGTTAGTGCCTCCCACGGCCGGAAGGCCGGCGGTGGTCAGTCAGGCACACGCGGTTTGGGTGGTAGTAATATCACTGCAGGGCTACGATGTGTAGGAACCCACCCTATCGGGCAGTGTGGGGACCACACGCCTTGCATGTCCAGCTGCAGAGCAGGCTATCCTCAGCAGTCCATGCCGGGGAGATGTTCAGTGGGGGAGCTTATGTCACCAAGTATGATGGCCGTTCTCCCCGTATCAGACCGGCCCTTTCTGTCGGGGTCCCCCCTTGGGTGCGATTGCCTCGTTGGTAGTGTCAGGGTGCGATATCCCGGATGTGGCAACGCACAGCGGGAGGGACCGGTCCTCCTATCTACAGTTCCTGGTGGACCACCGCCAGTTGGCGGCGGGTGCGCTTTGGGATTATCATCACGTATGGCTACAGCAGTGCCATATGTCGAGGTGGATGGGGAGAACGTTCAGGCGGGGGCTTGTGTTGCAGTTTGCACAACCCCACCCTCCGTTTTTGGGTTTGGTACAGACACTTTTTTGTCAGGGTCCGCAGCAGTGACAGCTCTAGGCTTTTTCTAAGCTCAAGGTCTATATGGGCATCCCCCTCAGAGCGGCGGCGAGTGGGTGGTTCTCGGCGTGCTCAGGAGGTTCCGTCCTAGGACAGTTACGGCGCTGTCCATGATGCGCCTGCTGCTGTGGTCCTCTTGGCCTCCTCTTCATGAGGAGGATACAGAGGTGGTTTTTTCCAGTATGGAAATGGACCCTGTTAGATTCTGATCAATCTGGCCAGTATCACGTCTTCTTGTGTTATCCTCTCTCCATCCAATTCCTCTGCGTTGTGTAATTTTAATGATCCTGACGTCTCATATACTGGCTGATTCAATCCTTATCTCTCCACGTTAGTGCAATCCGCAAACCATAATAATTCTCCACCTTCGTAAGAATTCGACACTTTGACACATCGTAATACCTTACAAGGAGAAGCGTTGTTTATTTGATAAACAGAAGCCTCAGCTCAGATGTTAACAGATTGTATTGTCATTGAAAAGTCTATTCTAATGATCTTTCGGTGTGTTCAGTCTATCGTCCTCCTGCTATTCAGTCCAATGGTCGTCAGGCCTGGTCTTTAGCCTAAACCATCCTCGCGTTAGCCGAAGCTAATGATGATGTGTCATTCCTCCCCCCCCTCCCCTCTCCGTGATGAGAGGAGAGAGTCTCTAGTCAGATTGTAGTCTGCCCTTAGCCGCTCTTGGTCTGGCTTACACCCGGAACCACTGTCCGCTTTATAGGATCTTCGTCATAGCAACGATGGCCCCGCCCCTCTTCTGGTTGTCATGCGACGCGCTGTCATGACAACTGCTAATAACCTTTCACACCATTAAAACGTTTCATTACTGTTTCATTAAGATGAACCTCTCTCCGCCCTGCTCTCTGGGCCCACACTCGCTCTTATCAATGTGTTCTGGATCGGAATTCAAAACATTCTCTCGCTAGCAGTGTGCTGCTATTCAGTGACTCCTGCTCGCTCTGAACCACCTCCTGCTCATTTCGACCTCTCTGACCCAGCCCCTTTTAGCTGTGGTCATCTCCCCCCAATCTATACATCACCTACATTGAAAAACACCCCCAGGACACCCGTTTTCTCTCATTCCCCCCTTTGATTCTTAATCAACCTTCAGAATCAACAGACTACTTGGTTTTTCAATTAATTATACCCCAAAAATAGACTCATAACAATTAGGGCCCCTCCGTCTGCTGTTTGTTTTATTGTTTTCCATTTCACGCATCACACCCAAACCAGAAAGGATAAACAATGGTCAGGGAGGAGAGAGAGAGAGAGAGAGAGACAGAGAGACATAGAAAGACACAGATTCGCAACTTTCCAGACAACACACCTAAACCCTTTGGCCCCCCTACTTAGGTACCCCCCACGTCAAATCAGAGCGCTCCCTTCCCTCTTACAGTACACCCCCCATCTTGGGCCGGTCCCGTCTCCTAGGGCAAGGGCCCCTTTCAGCGACGGCTCATTTCCTGAGCTGGTCCCCGTTCCAGGCCGCGGTCCCCTAGGCAAAAATGTCTCCCCTGATCTGCTACTGCTCAGTGTCTCTGGCTGTCCTCTCCACATCTGCTCTCCCACCGCCGCCGTCTCCTCCCTCTTGTTGTAGATGATCTGTGTACCAGGATGCGGTGCCTGGCCCCTGCTGCTCCCTCCTCCTCCAGTCTGTCTCCTGGTCGTCTCC
>NC_140178.1:33781359-33796359 GCF_963971535.1 Notolepis coatsorum
GCGTGTCTGTATGTGTGTGTGTGTGTGTGTGTGTGTGTAGGCTTGTCTGTTTGTGTGTATCCACAACTGCCAGGGACGTTCTGGTGATTCATAACAAACACAGCATCTTCATCCACAGGTCGTACACCCCGAGCTCTCGTATGAGTTGTTGTGCTTTCGCTTCTCGCCGATGTAATTGCACCTGAGGCACCATTTTGGGTCTGCACAGATATAAGACCCAACCGGAGTGTATGCTGCGTTCAACATCCCGGGGCATCTGCATCATGCTTATTTGAGGGTATTTTATTGGACAATTTGTCTTCGACTCCATGGACATGAGTGAATATGTGCAATAATGTTTTTCACCACCTGCGGTTATGGAAGCATTGTGTAGGTTTTTGTACTTTATTGGTTCACTTTGTCTTGTTCAGGAGAACGACGGTGAAGGGTTTAACAGGCGTTATTCTCTCTCAGCTATATATACGTACTCCAAACATAAAGCGGTAGCAATTGTCATGACCGTCCACATCTTCACCTCGGGAATGATTTTCATTAATTTAATTGTTTTGCTCTGTCATTTTTCTGAAAGAAAAAAGAAGAATTATATATTGAACTGCTCTGCGAGCTTCACCTTTGCAACAAAGCTCTGCTGGGCTTTTCAGCTTTGACTTGTCAACAGATAGTTTGATTAATATCAGATTGCAGACTCCGTATGGGTTACACCTTGAAAAACGTGTCTAATACGTGTCTATACACATATGGCTTTGTAGAAGAAGGATTAAAGGCATCAACATCACGCTTTTTTCTTATGAAAACTAGTGATTTTACGCTGCATTCAACAGGGATGACATCTTAATATGAAATCGACAGCTTAACACGCATACGGTTGCAGATAATGAGGCACGGCAGTACGTATGTAACGTCCTTCCTCCTGCATGCATATAAAGACACCTCTCTCCCCTCCACATCAGAGAGTCAGAGAGTCAGAGATTTTATTTGCCATGTATGGATGAATCCACATTGGAATACAGGTACAGGGCAAACACTGTGGGCTAGATCCACAAATAATGGATTGCACGGAGCAAGTTGCATCCTTACTTACAATTCATTATGAATTGAAAATGGGGGACCCTCTTAAATGTAGATCAAAAATTATTCACATCAATTATAGCAACCAGACTCTCACATATACTACCTAATATAATTAACTTGGACCAAACAGGATTCGTTAAAGATCGTCTCCTAAGCGACAATGTGCGGCGTACTCTTAATATCATTGATTATGCAGTACAAACAAAGCAACAAATGCTGACATTGACATTAGATGCTGAAAAAGCCTTTGATCGGGTGTCATGGCCCTTCATATTTGGAGTATGTGAGAATTTTGGATTCCACCAAACTTTTATTAAATTGATTAAGGGAATATATAAAGAACCTAACGCAAGAGTAAGAGTGAATGGGACACTCTCTACAAAATTTATTTTAAAAAGGGGGACAAGACAAGGGGACCCATTATCACCCCAAATATTTGCCTTATGCATAGAACCCTTAGCCGAAAGCATAAGGAAAAATATGAGGATAAAAGGTCTCACAATAAAGGAAGATGAACATAAACTAGCACTGTACGCGGACGACATCATAGTGTATCTTACAGATATATATATTTCACTACCGGAGTTACGCGATGAAATTACAAACTATGGAGTTCTGTCTGGATATAAGCTTAATTTAAATAAAACTGAAGCTATGGAAGTAGGTGACCACTTGGAGAAAGACTTCAAAAAACAGTTTAACTTTAAATGGGACCGGAACAAAGTGAGATATCTGGGAATAACTATACCTAATAACCTAGACAATCTACATCAGTGTAATTATGGAAGTTTGGAGAACTCTGTAAAGGAAGATCTGAATAGGTGGAAAATTGTACCTCTCACTTTATTTGAAAAAATTAATATTATTAAAATGAACATCTTGCCACGTTTTCTATTTTTATTCCAAAACATGCCATTATACATAACACCTAAATGTTTCAACGTTTGGGAGGGGCTGCTGAGAAAATGTATATGGGATGAAAAGAAACCTAGAGTCAAACTCAAAATCTTGCAACAAAAAAAAGAAGGAGGGGGACTAGCATTACCAAATTTAATTAATTATTATTACGCAGCACAGGTAAAACCGATTCTAATATGGATGAAAAACGAGATGAGACCCAAATGGAAGTCAATTGAGTTGAATCTAGTGGAATCACTCAGCACATTGATCTTCTCCAGATATAAAAAAGCACAGATCAAAATACACAATTACTCTATATATAACACATTTAAAATCTGGAGGGAAATATGTAAAATAAATAAAATTAAGGAACAAGAAATGATCTGCTTAAGACAAATAGCATGGGACCCAGATTTTTCTCCAAACAGTATTGACGGTTTTTTTAAGACATGGGAAGCTAAGGGCCTCATACGTTTCTATCAAATGTACAATGAAGGAGTGGATTCTTTTGAAAATGTAGCTAATAAATATGCCTGTCCTAGTAATCACTTTCACCGATACCTGCAAGTAAGAAGCTACTTAAGAGAAAAAGTCCAAATTAAAACTCTTGAAGATCTCCACCCCCTACTGAAATACATGATAAAGACTCAACAAAGCCATAACCTCAAAAACACAACTGGACAAATCTACAAAATGCTCCAAGAAAACAAAATTGAAGATTTAAGCTATATTAAAAATAAATGGGAGAAGGAACTGAAAACAAACATACCAGATAAGGAGTGGAATCAAAGCTTTAAAGATATCTTCCATTACATAAAATCACCCTTTTGGCAGGAGTATGCCACTGAACTTAGAAGCAGGCCAGGACAGTGTTTCTAGTTGTATTCTAAAATTCTATTCTATTGTATTCTAAAATGTGACTATATGGTTTTATATTAACTTAATAAATAAACCAAATGAAAAATCTACTTATTTCAACGAACATTTCAAACTAAATAACAGATTATGCACATAAAACGCTGAAAACAACCGAAGCAACAATAGTATTTTAATGAGGCTATTATTATTATCATTATTATTTTGCAACAAGTTAGCCCTCTCATAAATAGCACATATAAATGAATAACTAACTTGAACTAACTTAATAGGATTGAAGTGATATTTGGCTTAAAAAATCGGTCGCCTGGCAAAAAAAAAGAAAAAAGGACGATGTGCATTGGGCCGCGGCTCTCTGACGCCTTATTTTCTGGGCCCCGGCCTGAAAAGTTTGGGAACCCCTGCTTTAGAACACCATCGAGTATGTCCAAATACGCACAAAATGATCCCGGCTGCTGGAGGGAGTGTGGGGAGAAGAATGCTGACCATACACATATTTTCTTTACATGTAAAGAAATTCAAATCTACTGGTCAGATATTCTAGACATAATGGAACAGATGTTTGAGGAAGTGGGTATAGAAAAACATGATATACTCTTAGGAACACGCCCCAAAAACCTACAAAAAGAAGAACTATACCTTTTATTTTATTTTGAGAGCTGCAGCACTTAAACAAATTACAAGAGATTGGAAAAAACTTGAACCCCCGAAAGTAAACAAATGGTTAGAAACTGTAGAGGACATATATAGTATGGAAAAGGTAACCTACAAAATCAATAAGAATGAAAATATGCTGGGAAAAAGATGGGGTCTCTTTAAACTATGGAGGAGTACTAGTTGACAGACAGATCAGTCTTTAAGGAAGATTTTAAGTAACATAAAACAGTGATGATCTACTGATCAATTGTTGGGGAACACCCCTTAGGGCCCGCGTCCACCTAGCGCATATTTCTCCGTGAAACATGCTGGGAGTGCGCCGGCAGAGCTGGCTTGACGCGCATCTTGTAGATGACAGAAAGAAATCTACAGCCATGCCGCGGTTTTGCACATATTATAGCATATTTGAATAACTTTATTGTATATTAATTATATATATAGTTATTGCCTGACACCACAGTTCGCCCTTTGCTTTTTATTAGCTTTTTAGTAGTGTATTCGTGTAGTTATTATTATTAGTTTTGTCGCGAATCTCAATGGTCTGTGTGGAGACAGCCAGACAGGCAGGCAGCTCCGGTGTCAGGTTACAAGCAGAGTGGTAGATGACTGGCTGTGATTGGTTGTTTGAATATGCGCTCGGCGCACCGCTCTAGAAAAGTTCAGCCAGTTTCAACTCTCTGGCTTGTGCGGCCGCATAAAGGCGCTGAAAAAAGAAGCCGACGGCAGCGCACTTCCTAGAGGCGGCCGCATGGGGCCGCATGCGCTCCCTCCCCATTGTAATACATTGAAAACAGACGCGTGCGGTCCTAAATATGCGCTAGGTGGACGCGGGCCCTTAGGCCTACAGCTATACCTACAATGACAATTCAAGCCTTTTTACTTATTATTATTATTATTATTATTATTATTATTATTATTATTATTATTATTATTATTATTATTATTATTATTATTATTATTATTATTATTATTATTATTATTATTATTATTATTATTATTATTATTATTATTATTATTATTATTATTATTATTATTTTATTAAAAATTTTAGTTTTTTGGTTGGTTTCTTTTTTCTATTAATTTCTTATTTGTTTGCTGTTATTATTGTTGTTGTTGTTTGTTGTTTTTCTTGTGTGTGTGTGTGTGGGGACGGGTAGGGATGGATGTTGGATGTGTGCCGGTCCGGGATCTATGCTGGTGCTCGCCCCTTTGTTTGTGTTTTTGTCTCTTGTTTTTTGTATGGGTGATGGGTACAAAAAAAAAAAAAAAAAAAAAAAAAGTGTCAAGATTTGGAATATGCGTATGTACATTTGTGTGGGTATGTACGTATGTAAGTATGGACAGGTGCAGTTGTGTATGTGTATGTGGGTACACTTACTATACCTAAATGTAAAATGTTTTTCATTGACACAATAAAGTATAAAAAAAAAAAAAGAAAAAAAAAAATGGGGGACCCTGATGTAAACAAGACAAAAGTCTTTCTCTGGTCTGCATCCCCTTAACAATTGTGTGTATTGAGCCGTACTGTATTGTACCCATTCTGTTTTACCCATAAAACGTTCATTCAATCAATCAATCTGCACGGTGATTGATTGAATGAACATTTTATTAACAGATTGCAGAATGGGTACAATACAGTACAGCTCAATACACACAATTGTTAAGGGGATGCAGACCAGAGAAAGACTTTTGTCTTGTTTACATCAGAGTCCCCCATTTTCAATTAATAATGAATTGTAAGTAAGGGTGCAACTTGCTCCGTGCAATCCATTATTTGTGGATCTAGCCCTGTGTGTCTACAACTAATCCAAAACAGGAGCAGAGTAGAAACAGTACAGAAAATTAAAAACACAGTATAAAAGGACAAATGTTTCAAGTTTCAAGTTTCTTTAATAGTTGTCATACAGAAGTACAGAATACTTTTGTACAAAATGCTTCTTACTGTTGCGCTCCAGAGACTGTGCATGACAAGATAGTATGAAATAAAAACATAGTAAAAATTAGAAGAAAAAAAAGAGGTCACAGTGTTCAGTTTAGACATATGTACAATGTTCGTAGACGTAGTTACCATACAATATACAATACTGTGCAGTGTGCTAATATACAATACTATATAGTGCAAGGCATAAATGGACGAGGTTCAGTTTAGGTACAATTCACAGTAGGTGTACGAGTTGTAGTGCAAATCCTTTATCAATAAATATAAAGTGTAAGTGTGTTTGTGTGATCTAAAGTGTGGAGAGTGGGTGCTGCAGTGTGTTGTTTGTTTGAGTGAGTGTGTGTGTGCGTGTGGGTGTGTGTGCTGTGTGCATTTGATGGTTGTTGCATAGTGATTATTGTTCGTTTAGCGATTATTGTTCGTTTAGCAGCCTGATGGCCTGGGGATAGAAGCTCCTTCTGAGTCTTTCTGTGCTCGCCATAAGACTCCGGTATCGCTTGCCTGACGGCAGCAGTTCAAAGAGGCAGTTGTTCGGGTGGCTCGAGTCCTTAATAATTCTCTTAGCCTTCCCCTTGCACCGCTTGTTGTAAATGTTCTGGAGGGTGGGAAGCCCCCCTCTAATTGTGCGTTCGGCTGAACGTGTCACTCTTTGTAGTCTGCTACGGTCTTGTGCAGTGCTATTCCCAAACCAGGAGGTGATGTTGCCGGTCAGGATGCTCTCTATTGTACATGAGTAGAAGTTCCTAAGGATCTTCTGACTGACTTGGAACTTCCTTAGGCGCCTGAGGAAGTAGAGGCGTTGTCGTGCCTTCTTCACAACACTGTCAATGTGTGTGGTCCATGTCAAGTCCTCGGATATGTGGGCTCCGAGGTACTTGAAACTGTTCACTCTCTCAACTGGTGCCCCGTCGATGCTGAGGGGGCTGTAGTCCTTGACCCCCGACCTCCTGAAGTCCACAATCATCTCTTTTGTTTTGCTGACGTTCAGGGAGAGGCAGTTCTCCTGACACCACTGTGACAGGTTCTCTACCTCTTCCAGGTAGGCCCTTTCGTCGTTGGCAGAGATCAGGCCCACCACTACTGTGTCATCAGCAAATTTGATGATGGTGTTGTTGTTCCGCTGTGCTACGCAGTCATGTGTGTACAGGGAGTAGAGGAGGGGGCTCAGAACACAGCCCTGGGGGGCCCCTATGTTGAGCGTGATGGATGAGGAGGTGCAGTTGCCGGCTCTTACCACCTGGGGTCTGCCCGTCAGGAAGTCCAGGACCCACTGGCACAGGTCATAGTTCAAGCCCAGGTCCCTGAGCTTGGCTATGAGTTTGGAGGGGACTATGGTATTGAATGCTGAGCTGTAGTCGATGAACAGCATTCTCACATAGTTCCCCTTCCTCTTGTCCAGATGTGATGCTGCTGTGTGCAGCACATGGGCTATGGCGTCCTCCGTGGACCTGTTGGGGCGATATGCAAATTGCAGAGGGTCCAGGTTGATGGGGAGGGAGGAACAGATGTAGCCCTTCACTAGCTTCTCAAAGCACTTCATGGCTATGGAGGTGAGGGCTACAGGGCGGTAGTCGTTGAGGCAAGCGGGCGTAGATTTTTTGGGTACAGGGATGATGGTGGACTTCTTCAGACAGGTGGGGATGACGGCCTGTTCCAAGGACAGGTTGAAGATGTCAGTGAATACCGGGGCCAGTTGGTCGGCACAGACTTTTAGGACGCGGCCGGGGATGCCGTCCGGTCCTGCTGCCTTCCTGATATCCACTTTTTTAAAGATCCGTCTCACCTCATGCTCTGTTACCCTGAACACTGAGTCTCCATCAGCAGACCCCCCCCCCCCCATTGCCGTGGTTTGTAGGCTGGTGTTGTTATTCACAGCCTCAAACCTCGCATAGAAGGAGTTGAGATCGTTTGCTAAGGAGATGTCACTGTTCAGTTTGAGGGGGGTTCCTTTGTAGTCTGTCATTGTTCTGAGGCCCTGCCACATGCCTCTAGAGTCAGCCTGTTCAAACTGAAGTTCAACTTTATCCCTGTAGCGCCGTTTTGCCTCTATTACTGCTCTCCTGACGTTGTATCTTGCCATCTTGTGTTCTTCCATGTTGCCTGTCACCAGCCCGGTGTTGTATGCTGATGTGCGCACTTTCAGAGCCTCACGGACGGATTTGTCTACCCAGGGCTTTTGGTTTGGGTAGATATTAATTTTGGTGGTGGGGATTATTACTTCTACCTGAGTACAGACATAGTCAATCACCGTTTCGGTGTATTCGTTAATATTGGCTGTGTTATCACGGAGTACACTCCATTCTGTGCTTCCCAGCACTGCTTGGAGTGACTCTACTGACGTCACGGTCCAACGCTTAACCTCTCGCGAGACCACCGGCGTTCGCTTGAGACACTGTTTGTACTTAGGCAGAAGAAAAATTGCGGCGTGATCGCTTTTACCGAATGGACTAAGAGCCTGTGACTTGTACCCATTCTTAAATTGCGAGTATACATGGTCTAATATGTTCTCGCCTCTGGTGGGACAGGTCACATGCTGATAGAAATTCGGCAGCACCTTTTTAAGACGCGCGCTGTTGAAATCCCCCAAGACCAAAATGGCCGCGTCAACGTTAGCTGCCTGGAGTTTGTTTACCTCGTCGTGAAGTTTTGAAAGTGCGACCTCAGTGTTCGCGTGTGGTGGAATGTACACTCCGATGAGGATGATGGACGTTAACTCTCTTGGGAGGAAGAAGGGTCGACATTTTATCGTGATAAACTCCAGGTCTGGGGAACAGTGGTTAGACATTTCCTTTGTGTTGCCTAAATCGCACCACTCCTTGTTTATCATGAAGGCGATGCCGCCTCCTTTCTTCTTTAGTGACTCTAATGCCGTCCGGTCTTTTCGTAGAACGAAGAAGTGTTCTGCCGGTTCTATTGCATGATTCGGGACATCTGGACTCAGCCAAGTTTCTGTGAAACAGAGGACGTTACAATCCCGAATGTCCCTCTGGAATTGGATCCTTGCTCTGATGTCGTCCAATTTGTTTCCTATCGATTGCACATTGGCCAACAATATGCTGGGCAATGTGGTTCTGTGTCGTTTGGACCTCAGTCTGTTCCGGACCCCGGCTCTCTTTCCTCGTCTTCGCGGCAGCTTTTTCTCTTGTCCGTGGCCGGCATAACAAAGGATCTCGGTGGGCCATTTCTGCTGTTCAGCGATCCGATCCAGAGAGCAATCCAAACGGTAAGTTTTTCTTAATCCAATGTCAATGATTGACTGACGGTCATACACATATAATGCACCAACAGTTGGTGCAAATAAAACTCCTAATACTATAAAAATTAACAAAATAAAGCACAGTCTCTAAAGTTGATATCAACATCCCCTAAAAGTGCATATCATAGTAAAGTGCATAATGCATAGAGGCACAATTTACAGTAAAAGTAAAAAATATAATCAAAGTGCATGATGCACAGACACACAAAAACAGCACGTCCACAACCTGACTAATAACACACCAAAACAAAATAGGATAATATACAAATCTAGCCTTTGGAGTTATTCAGGCTGCGCACAGCACTGCGCAAGAAACTCTTAGTAAACCGAGAGGTAGAGCATGTGATAGAGCGGTAGCGTCTTCCCGAGGGGAAGGGGACAAAGAGGCCTGCGGCTGGGTGACCTGGGCCCTGTTCCTCGTACATGGCTAACTGAGTTAGCCGGATAATTTTCAGCATAGCTTAACTTAAGCCAGACCTTTCCGTTCCCCGACGTCGGATTGTCTAAATCGTTATGGTAACAGATCAGAAAGTTTGAACCTGCTCCAGAGCAGGGTTTAGTTCAGTTAGCTGGATAAACCATGGCCACACCCTCGCAAAGAAATGCAGCTCGCTTCCTGAAATAATTCTCACAGTCTAGATCCCATTATACCATTCTAAATTATGTTTTTGTGCTTCGTTTTTCTAGAGGGGGCTTTTGAAATGTAAAACAATAGACCTAAAATGCTGATAATAAATCATATTCAGCCTATAGATTTACTTTGTCCTAAATAATGCACGTCATATTTATACGGATATGGCGCTGGCGCATCGCGACACACAAGTGGTTATTTTAATAACGCGGAGCATTGCTAATGTGAATCCTGCAGGGATATTTTTAATGAATGAAACCTATCGGGCGTTTGGCTCTGATTAGTTTCATATTCTCGGCTGTGGATGTATTTGCTTAACGGAGCGCCCGGATTGCATGTATACAGACACCTCTCCCCTCTGCATGTATAAAGACACCTCTCTCTCCTCTGCATACAGACACCTCTCCCCTCTGCATGTATGGAGACCAGTGATGCCACAGATTACTTGTAAAAGTAATCCGATTACTGATTATTGATTACTCCTTTAAAAAGTAATCCAAGTTACTTTACTGATTACTTGATTATCAGAGTAACTTAGTTACTTTGAAAGTAACTAGGTTACGAAGTCGTCGTCGTTCCCCCAACCGTTTTTTTTAAACGCTTTATTGAAAGTGCATAAATTGTTTTTAACTTGTTTCTCTGCACATAACGTAAATTGTTAAACTAGTGCTTCAGCTTCTGTACCATCAAGTATGGTAAAGCAACAGTCTATGATGCTCACAGCATTAGAGCAGCCAGCCAGTGGTTTTACAAAACCAGTGTATCCATTCACATCTAACAAATGCAGGCTGAACTATTCAATTATATCAACTGTAACTATTAAATTGTTTTTATAAATGTCTCTCTATAAACATACAATCAGTCTCTCTTTAACATGTAAATTAACTGTAAATCTGGCAAATAAGAGCTTTTGCTCTGCCACCATCAAATATACATTAATCAAAAGGGAAAGAAACAATCTCTCTCTTTTGCTGTTTGGCTGGCCTCCGAGTCCTCCTGTACCTACTAGTCGAAGCGTCGGCTAGTGTTGTGATTCCAGATGCTTTCAATGCAATTGGATGTGCTGTTTTTAGCGGTAGACAGTATTTTGTTTCCTCCGCATATGAACGTGAAGTAGTGACTGACGAGCGTTTTGGGATGGAAGTCTGAACAGAAACTCACTTTTAATTTTGCCAAGCGTTTTGGGGTGGAATTCTCCGACGACGGAGCCCTGCTGTCACACGATTGGCGCATATGTCACATGACGTGCTGTGAAGACCCGCCCTACTCTGCCTCTGATTCGCAGATAAAATACTGCATTCCGCCTGCATTATGAATTTATGATGAGATAGTAACGAAATAGTAATGCACAGCCACTTGGACAAGTAACTGCAATCAGATTACTGGCTTTTAAAGATTAACGCGTTAGATTACTATTTTCGGGGGAAAGTAATCAGATTACAATAACGCGTTACTTAGTAGCGCGTTACCGGCATCACTGATGGAGACACCTCTCCCCTCTGCATGTATAAAGACACCTCACTCCCCTCTGCATGTATAAAGACACCTCACTCCCCTCTACATGTATAAAGACACCTCACTCCCCTCTGCATGTATAAAGACACCTCACTCCCCTCTACATGTATAAAGACACCTCACTCCCCTCTACATGTATAAAGACACCTCACTCCCCTCTACATGTATAAAGACACCTCACTCCCCTCTACATGTATAAAGACACCTCACTCCCCTCTGCATGTATAAAGACACCTCACTCCCCTCTGCATGTATAAAGACACCTCACTCCCCTCTACATGTATAAAGACACCTCTCTCTCCTCTGCATACAGACACCTCTCCCCTCTGCATGTATAAAGACACCTCTCCCCTCTGCATGTATAAAGACACCTCTCCCCTCTGCATGTATAAAGACACCTCTCCCCTCTGCATGTATAAAGACACCTCACTCCCCTCTGCATGTATAAAGACACCTCTCCCCTCTGCATGTATAAAGACACCTCACTCCCCTCTGCATGTATAAAGACACCTCACTCCCCTCTGCATGTATAAAGACACCTCACTCCCCTCTACATGTATAAAGACACCTCACTCCCCTCTACATGTATAAAGACACCTCTCTCTGCATGTATAAAGACACCTCTCTCTCCTCCACATGTATAAAGACAACACAAGCACACTTGAGCATAATGTTATAAATGCACACATGACGCTACATTGTTCTCAGTAGCATACCAGTGGAACAAAGAAATCCCTTTGGATTGATACTTCATTTGTCCTTTCTGAAATCAATTGTGTGCAGACATCAGATAAATAACTATAGTGGGTGCTCATTGGAGCACATTATGTCTGCAGCATGCTATAGTGGGTCATAAAATAGCCCCCCCCCCCCCCCCCCCCCCCCCCCCACTGAATGAAGGATGTATGGCACGCACACATATATTTATGTCGTCTGTTGCGGTTTCAGGATGTGAGTCACAAGTGCTTTCAAGCAGTTTGGAGCTTTCATTTAGATTGATGTGCCTTTAGCATACACAATTGTTTCCAATATAAAATGCTAGCCTTTACGTTAGGCCGTCCGCAATTGAAAAACAAAACTCTTATTAACTGCCCAACCAGAAGTCTGCAAATTATGTTGTGATTTCTCAAAACGCAACTGTAACACTAGCTGGTGATGACGTATAATTAACGCTGATTTCAATGGTTGTATGAACTGTCAGGTCATTCTTCCGTGGACATAACAAATATTAAAGGTGCTGTAAGTGAATCATCGCTTTAACCCTTTGTCGTGTGGCAGTGAAAGGGTTACTACTCTGTATTGTCGCAGTGAAAGGGTTAACCATTTGGCAGTATGGTAGTGCAAGGGTTAACCATACCATTAAACTGTGACAACAACACACAAGTTTGATTTTTGAACAAGAAGAGGACTTGAGGACTATTGGTGACGTTCACAACACTTACAAATGGTAAATATAAATAAACTATGTCTATATCTACAGTACTGTCACAGTTTAATGTGATATCGGCGGCCGATACCGATACCAATATCGGATCGGTGCATCCCTAGTTGATACCACAGTCTTATCTGGTTTGCGTCCTGAAAAGGATCCTATTGAGGTGGTGAAGCGGGGGAGTAGTGAGTTTCCACACCAAGGGGCTGTTGCTATGTCCTTTCAACCACGTTATTCTAAATGGTAAATGGACTGCATTTATATAGCGCCAAAGTGCTTTACAACTCGCGCCTCACCTATTCACTCACACACCGATCGCGGAAGCAACCATGCAAGGTGCCAACCTCTTCTCTAAATACTTGACTCTAAGACAAGTTTACATCGTTTACAGTGTGTTCAGATGAATCATGTACTGTATGTACGTAGCCTACTGTACAACATACTCATTCCATTGTGGATATTGATTGATGAGGCGTTCCACAGCCAAGACAAAATGGGGAAATAGAGTGATTGTGGTTAGAGCATTTTTAGTGTACTATATATATGTTAACAGAAGTAGACTTGGGTGAAATGTGTGAGTGACTATGTGTTGTTGGAATGTCTCGGTGGAGAAGCACTCTGAGGTAAGGTTTTCTTCCCTTCAGGCTCCATGTGATTGATGCACATGGTTTTTTTCCTAATGGCATCAAGGACACAACAGAAAACCGGGAGAGACACAAACAACGTTAGGGGGGGGGGGGGGGGGGGGGGGGGGTTGTTCGAGGCATTTTCCATTAAAGCTGAGAAATTAGCAATAGTGAGTTTACCTGCATGAATAGAGCAAGCTCTGCATCACTTTTTAAGGCCATGCGCAACACATGTTCCCCACAGACTCCCAGAGGCGCCAGCAGCTTTGAGCTGAATATATTTCCCCGCTATCTGCAGGTGGTTTTGCACATTGTTTGTACTTTTTGATGAGGAACGTGATGGTGTTTGTTCTGCGATGTGACCCCAGGAACACCACTTCAACATCTGTTAAGATTAAGCCCAATTTTAAAAACCAATCAGATTTAGCTGCAAACACAGACACACGCACACACACACACATACACACACAGTTGACCTCCTCCATGCCAAATGTCTGCCTCCTAGGGTAAAAACTGTGGAAGGATGGGGACACTTTTGTGGACCAACCAACTGAGCGAACTACAGAGCTGCTGGTCGAAGGATGTATTTTGTACCGCTTGTTGGCTAATGGTGAGAAGGAACCCCTATTTATCCAAATACCAAGCATTTATATTATGTAACTTAGAATCACTACAAGGAATCACTATAAAACAAATGGCAATCAATGAGCATTAGAGGAAAAGAAAAAAGCTGTTACATCAATGAGCAGATTCTAACAATATATTGTAGTCAATCCATTGTCAGATCATCAGACTCAGATGTGTATGCAGTATGTAGCCTACATGTGTTCTTCATAGACTATAGCCTTTCAATATGCTGTTAATGGTAAGTGAGAGTATTACTGCGGGTTTGAGAAAGCATGCAGTTACTGGACTGTGTGTGTGTGTGTGTGTGTGTGTGTGTGTGTGTGTGTGTGTGTGTGTGTGTGTGTGTGTGTGTGTGTGTGTGTGTGTGTGTGTGTGGGGGTGTGTGTGTGTGTGTGGGGGTGTGTGTGTGTGTGTGTGTGTGTGTGTGTGTGTGTGTGTGTGTGTGTGTGTGTGTGTGTGTGTGTGTGTGTGTGTGTGTGTGTGTGTGTGTGTGTGTCAAAGTGCTTTTCGAGCATTGCACAGGGATACAGCCCATACAGCCCAAGGAAACACACAGACTCTGAGGATAACATTGTTGGAGATGAGGAAAGCCATTTATAACATACTGTATGTCGATGATTTCTGGGCCCATCTGTAATTATTCCACTGTGATACGGTGTGATCACTGCTTAAAAATGGCCATTATGAAGGCTATTATTGTGCTGAATGGTTCTTCCCATGTTTAACTCTGGTAATGGGCATAGCAAGGTCACAACCTTAATTGATTATTCCGCTTGTTACCAGGTTGTTATGGTGATACTGGCAGGCTCAACGTACAGCTTCCCAGGCTACTGTCTCCCCGTATAAATGACTAATAACCAAATATTACATTCATGGATGTTCAGAAATAATAAACACATTGTTACCTATTAACGTTCATGTTGATCAAGCTTGATGAATTCAATGATTTGTCAGTATTGTTCTTTTTTCTGCCTAAGTGGTTTACTAAAATATGTTTCTTTAGTCGAGAAATAACATACTGTATACAATGGCTAGATCTGATCTGCAATACCTAGTTCAGAGATGTGGAACCGAGACATGAAACCCTACTAGAGCTGTGAATCTTCACTGACCTCACAATTCCATTCAATTACAATTCAGCTGTCCACGATTCGATTCGATTCTACGATGCATCTCGATGTAGTTTAATAATATATTACATCATCAATTTTATAATCTATATTACTGCACATGGCTACTTTTTCATCAATTAATACAAGCAGTCAGATAAATAGTCACAGATATCGCCGAATGTCTTATTTCATAATACAACGTTTCTGAATCGACGTTTGGATTAAACCAAGTTGTATGCAGTGATGAACGGTCTTTCCCAGCAGAACACAAGTTACTTAACGTTACACAGGTCACGCTATGCACGCTTAGCTTGCTAACGTTAAGATAGCAGGAGCCGTCTGCCAACAAAGATGTTGT
>NC_140178.1:33801359-33971858 GCF_963971535.1 Notolepis coatsorum
CTTAGATTTCAAGCAGCAATATTCTCTCTTCAAGTTGGAGATTTTGTCATAGTTGGTTCAGCACCACGGACAGAGTTGCAGTAGTTCCCTCCTACACTGAAGGGCACCGTTCCACTCTGACCAGCTGCAGCTGTCTCCTCAGCTCCCCTCATCTCCCCTCTCTGGTCTCTTTCACATTGTTCACAGATAGGATCACTAAGAGAAATAAAGACAGAAAGCAGTACCTTATTCTGAAGCCCACGTTACAATGCTTGTTGGCATGTAATTTGCCGGTATGCTAGCTAGCTACCGGTTCAACATTAGCATACTGTACAAAAACCACTGTCACATAGTGAAACCACTTTTTCTTTTTCACTGAACTGATTCTAGGATTCTATCTATCCTAGTCGTATCATGTCATACAGATATCTGCCTCTCTTTGTCATGTTCAAAGCACCAAATTGAATGTAGGAACTATTTTCTACTGAAGTATACCCCCATTTATTATCATGGGAGGTGTAGTTTGGTAGAAAATAGCTAATCCACACAAAATTGCTCACAACAAGGTCTCTCTTCTTTTCAAGTGTTATTTTCAAATGCCATTTCAAGTGCCATTCAGCTCCATTGTATTGGAGTGATGGCAGACATCTCTACGCAGATATCTACAAAACTAGGCAAATCACATCTGGAGGGATAAATAGCACTCCACATAAGGTGGACCTTTTGGGGGGGGGGGGGGGGGTTAAGTTAATTTGAAATGGTTTCAATCAAACAGTTGTATTGGTTTGACTATGTTTCACATTGCCAATTGACAAATTAACTAAACTTTCTAAACACAGGTCAACCTTTTATTGGACACTAGTTTTTTTATTTGCATTTAATTTCAAACCTTTATTTCAAAACACTGATGTTACCTGCATGTTCAGCTACGACAAGCTTATAAGACAAAGATACAGTTATCAGCAGATTGATATTGGCACAACAAATACGAATAAACAATAAAAATCAGCTAAGGCAGTTACAAGTCAACACACAGTGGTTGGAGATCATACTTTTAAAATGCAGCAAAAGAAGGAAGAACATTCAGCTTCAGAGTCATTTGGAGGGCATTCAAGGTGTTGGAGGCATCACAGAAAAAAACTATTTTACCTACAGTAGTTCAGAGGAATCCTAAGAACCAATTCATTTGAACGTGTAGAATCGGTTCCAAGATTCCATTCCAAGGTCATCCAAAACCTTTTCATAAAAGACACAGTGGTGGGTATCATATCTGTCACCAGTAATACATGCTCCATCGCTGGTCTTTCGAAACACGAGCATAGTTATAAGTTGTCGTTGTTGTAGAGACACAACCACAACCAGGCCCCCATGCACATTAGTCCCCCAGACACGGACAAGCAAGCCCCGAGTTGACCAGAGCCTCCCACACGTTGGTAACCTTCGTGCACCGCATAATACCCCCGGGATTCCGTGGAGGCATGACACATTTACCGGTAAGAGTACGTGGAAAAGTGACCATATCTCAGCGTATGAAGCTCTGATCGACTGGTCAGCACACCTTAGGGCTCCCGGATGGGGTGGGGTGATGCAGGAGCTCAGCTAAGTACAGTGGAGCCAGCCCGTCTAGTGCTTTAAAAACAGTCAGTAAAAGTTTAAAATCGATACGGAAACGGACGGGGAACCAGTAGTGAGAAGCCAGAACTGATGTGGTCACGTTTCCTGGTACCGGAAAGCAGACGGGCAGCCGCATTTTGTACCAGTTGCAGGCGACGGAGCAGCAACTGGTCAATGCCGACATACAACACATTGCAGTAATCCAGCCTGGTCGAGATAAAGGCATGGATCACCCTCTCCAGATCCTTCTGAGAGAGTTATGGTTTGGTCTTGGCCAGGAGTCTGAGGTGGAAAAAGCTGGTTTTAACCACCGAGCTAACCTGTTTGTCAAATAAAAAATGTCTGTCAGAGATTACTCCAAGATTTCTGACAGAGGAGCGGATATTTGAGCCCAGAGGGCCGGCATTGGCAGTAGGGTCAACCGAATCATTACTAAATAAAATTATCTCTGTTTTGCGCTCATTTAAGTTGAGAAAATGTGCACTCATCCACATGTCAGCCAGGCAATCTAACAGTGGCTGTAATGTAACCTTGCCATTATTAGAGGCCATTAGACACACACACACACACGCACACACACACCCACACCCACACACACACACACACACACACACACACACACACACACACACACACACACACACACACACACACACACACACACACACACACACTGTATGCATTATATTGTAGTACATGCAGATGGTAGCGTGGGTGTCGGTCCTCATTAGCAGGTATTCTGAGCTATGTGACGGAAAGGTTAGAGCTGGAGCCACAATGGCAGGTCAGCGAAGTTCTTCATCAACTCCCTTCTAGAGCACCTCATAGCCTACAGCTCCTTCTCAGCAGCCAATTAACACCCAGCATGGTGGCAACATAATGAAAGTAGAAACTGGGTTGAAAAGTGCTGAGCTACATAATACAGAGCTAATGAGGGATATCTTTTTTTTTTTGGTTCTCTGACCTAGCTATTAGATATATCTGTTAAATATGTGTGTTTTCCAAAGGCTAACCATGAGCACATTTACTGTATGTTGAAAAGTTTCATTACAAATGTGATTTTTTGCAACCATTAGGTTCAACTTAAAAGTCAGACATATCGTGCAACTTAAATGAAAAGCAGAGTCCCATATAGAAGCCTGTCTCTGTTACTGGCTGGGTGTGGCTACACGTTAATCAGAGTCCCATATAGAAGCCTGTCCCTCTTACTGGCTGGGTGTGGCTACACGTTAATCAGAGTCCCATATAGAAGCCATTCCCTCTTACTGGCTGGGTGTGGCTACACGTTTTTACAAATAAAGGCCAGTCTCAATTGCCATTGACGCTGCAAAGCAGTTTATTTTTGCTGATCGCCATGGCAGCACAGAGAAAAAAGTATGACCTGATATTTGGCACAATTTAAAAAGCAGCTACAAAAATACACATTAGAGAAATACAGAAATGAGTATTGAGGATAAACAAAGTTATGTTATATTGTGTATGTAGTGCTGTACTATATTCACTGCTGTCAAGTGAATCAAGTTTTTTTCTTTTAATCTTTTAATATAAGTAAAAGTATATTCTATATTGTAATATACTCAATTATGTTATATCTAGTCAAATTAATGGAAGAACAAATATAAATGTAAGGGGGTAGGGATCAATAAGCTTAGCTTCCCTCTACTCCTTTTTTGGACATGTCTGCTAACCAAACACATTGCTCTTGACCTTTTGTTTATAATTCCTTTTTTTTTTATTTTTTTTTTTTTTTTTTACTGTTTTTTAATTTGTTGTTATGATTGTTTGGTTTGACGGAACAAGATACCGTGAGTTGTTTGGAGAAATATGGAGAATAACATGTTCAAAAATAAACGTTTAATTCATTCAGTCATTCATTCATTCATTCATTTGAGACGGTAAACGTGCCAGACTGCGTGCAGGGAGGGAGGAAGCTTATTACAAGCTAAGGTAAACGAATATGCAGGGTCATACTGTCTGAAAATTAACTGGCCAAGGTAGCAGAGCCTGCTTGTCTGTCTCAGACGGTCTGTATTGTCTGTTTGACTCACTCTGCACAGTGAGCTGCAGTGTGTGTGTGTGTGGGCGGCTGCTGGGTGCTGTCGCAACTGAAAACAAAGTCTAGTTTTCTCTACTTTCACTAGTGCTGTCTCTCAGAGCAAGATCCAATGAAGGATTTGTATGATTTGCTATTCAATAGCCTTATTTTTTATAGAAGTAATATGTGACTAGGCACAGACTTGAGGTCTTGTTGAGCAATCTTAAACATGATATGAAAGTACAGGTTCATACCTTCAAAATAAACCATCACATGTACAAATCGGGCGGATACCTTTCAATCTATGTAACCAAGATGATACCACAATCGTTTGTTTAGAGCGGCGGGACTTCAATGGTTGGAGCAGTTTCTCGTAACATGCATGCAGGACTACTGTACCCACATTGCAACACGGTAATCGGTAATCCGACCTAGACCATGCCACGTCACATATTCATACTGGCCAGGTCTTGCTCAAAAAAGAGATCATTGATCTCAAGTGACTACCTGGTAAAATAAAGGTAAAATTATATATATATTTTTTATACTGGTTTAAATAAACAATTTGATGCTATTTTCCATCTTTGGTGAGCAAGAGTTTTCTGCGAAAGGAATTAAAGGCCTGTCCCTTATAGTTGCATGTCCCAAATAGGCCTATAGGTTGGTTGAGTTCAGTGATTGAAGCAAATACAAGCATGGGATATTAATTTAAGTTTTATGGTAAATATCTAAGGCAGCATACATTCAGAAGCCATGTTAGTCATGCATAAGAAAACAGCAGCACTCACAGAAGGGCTTTTTAAATAAAATAAAATGTTTTACCATAAGAGGGCTGCAAGTCATCACTGCAAACAAACCATAATGAAAGCCTTGCCGCATGTAAATGGTGCATTTATATAGCGCTTTACAATTTTGTTCCTCACATTCACCCATTCACTCACACATCCACACACCGACAGCAACCGTGCAAGGTGCCAACCTGCTCATCGAGCTCAAGGACATTTCGACATGCTGCCCGGGAGGAGCAGGAATCGAACCAGGAACCTTCCGATTACCAGACAACCACTCTACCTCTTGAGCCACCATCGCCCCACGTGTAAACATAAAACTGCCTAATTGGCACAATGTTGTTGTAATTGTTGAAAAAAAAACTAAAAAACATTTTTCTGCAAAGATTTCACCTACATAGAACTTTCCGTTGGGCATTTCCTGCTTGTCCAAAAGTGAAGTACAATGCCCCTTCAGCCAAGTTTAGAGTTTTTGTGCTCAACAGTAGAGGAGTCGGACAGCATACACAGTATAGGCAAGGCTTGGAGAGAGGAGAGGGAGAACAGACAAAGAGCAGAACACAGAGACGCAGAATGAGTGGGGTAAATCAATGTCCATGGCAGAGGTGGGGGGAACAGAGTGAGAGGAAGTCCGAGGCCTGCCAGAAAAGGCAGTCCATTGCCAGGCAGGAAGGGCAGATTGTTATACAAAGGTGTTACTCCCTTGAGTTTCATATGGTATGAATATCTGCTGTCAGGAGCATACTCAACATCATCCTCACCCTCAGGCACCTCCTCCTCAACCTCAGTCTCAGCTGCTCTCTCTGAAGCTCATGTTGGAAGAGACAAATGCTTCTGCAGAATGAAATTGACAAGAACGCAAGCATGCCTCATTTATGTATACCAATGTTCAGGGGCGGACCTAGCACATTTGGCGCCCTAGGCGAGGTTCACCACAAAATAATGTGCAAATTTGCTTTAAAAGAAAATTATGTATTGTAAAATATGTTACACATATATAATCAAAATATAATATGCTAAATAAACAAACAAATAAATAAAAATTACAAATTCACTTTGTCTAAAGAACTTTTTACATTCCACTCCCTATCATCACACTTCAAGGTTAACCTGTAGCTCCTACTGGTTTCCATTTACAGTGCAATCCTTCTGGCCTTCCTCGCTGCAAAGTCCTCAATCACATCACATTTTCCAACTCCTGAGCCAGCTCCTTCCCATCCAAATCAGATTGCCCTCCATGGTTTAAGGTGTGTACAAGTGCCTCTGCTTCCTTCATCATGACCGATACCCATCAATGCACAGCGCTCTAGCATGTTCTGACTGTGAACACCTAAAGCTGAGGCTCAGACCGACCGACCGTTTTAGATTTTTGGCTTATTTTCCCTTATGTTAGAATTTTTTATGTAAAAATAATGGTTGCAGATATAGAGGGGGGTGCCAAAACTGCGCCGAGCAAAAAAAAATAAAAAATGTAAAAAAAAATATATATAATTTTTTTTCTTCTCTAGGCAACCGCCTATATCGCCTGTAGGAAGCTCCGCCCCTGCCAATGTTGCGAGAAATCGGTGTAATGTCATGCCATGCCCCCACAATATGATACTGTGTAATGTTGTTCATGCCACACCCCCACAAGATGATACTGTGTAATGTTGTTCATGCCACGCCCCCACAAGATAATACTATGTAATGTTGTTCATGCCACACCCCCACAAGATGATACTGTGTAATGTTGTTCATGCCACGCCCCCACAATATAATACTGTGTAATGTTGTTCATGCCACACCCCCACAAGATAATACTGTGTAATGTTGTTCATGCCACACCCCCACAATATAATACTGTGTAATGTTGTTCATGCCACACCCCCACAAGATGATACTGTGTAATGTTGTTCATGCCACGGCCCCACAAGATAATACTGTGTAATGTTGTTCATGCCATACCCCCACTAGATGATACTGTGTAATGTTGTTAATGCCACACGCCATATTATTATTATGATTAGATTAGATAAACATTTATTGGCATTATACAGCACAAGTAACACAAATAAGTATGAATGGGAGGAGTTGTGATGATAGAGCAAGGGATATTGTTTTTGAGTGTGTATGGGAGAGAGAGGGAGAGTGTTCAAGTTCATTGAACAAAGTTCCCTGGTAGGAAGGGGAACGGTGGGATGTCTAGAACCAAATATGAATCTTGTTTGAGTCAAATTTGATTCACAGAACTACCAGAGCCTTCAAGTTCATTGAACAAAGTTCCCTGGGCCCTATTCCCCGTACCTGGTTCAACTAAGTCGATCAAAAGTCCCATTATCCAGATTCAATTAACCCGATGTTTGAATCCGGGATTTTCCTGTTCCTCGAAGGTGGATTCAGTCTCGAGACTCAGGATAATTGCGCGCGGCCGCCTCAGCTGAAAAGACAGCAGGTGTCGATCGCAGAAATCCTGATTTTCTAACGGCATTGATTGATTGATTGATTTAAAACTTTATTAACAGATTGCAGAATGGGTACAATGCAGTACGGCTCAATAGCCTCGCCGACAAGTTAAATGCATAATCTATAGGCTAATTTTAAGTCCCTCATTACCCCAATCAATCAGATTATATTTCTTTAAACGTGCCTGCTGGCAGTAGGCTTATGGAATGAATAATCAAATGAGATCTTGCTAGCGAAAACAATTAGTTCAACTCTTTCAGAATAAGGATAAAAACAAGCCCAAATAGTATATCTAATTGATACGAATTATATTATGAGGATATCTGTACTGTATGTGCTTAGGTATTATGTACTATATAAATACATGGTTTCCAAAGAGAGGCTTGGAGGGAGGCTTGCAGTTACACTATTAATCAGGTTTTAATCTGTTTCGGACCTAATCCATACATGCATTGAATTGATTACCCTTTGGTTTATACCAGTGACACCTCATGTCCATCATCAGATAACAGTGCTTGAAAAGATAAATGCATTTTCTCAAATTCATTCATCAAAAACGTCAAAGGCTCATTCAATTTATCAAGTCACGTCACGTCATCAAATCCATCAAACAGCGCATCTCCTCATATATTTTAATCCCAGTTACAATATCACAATAACGTGTGACACTGTCACAGTGACAGTGATACAATTAAATACTCCACAGATTAAGATTCCTCATAATTCATATCCACAATCCGCGCATAGACGCTTCAGCTTGAATGAAACGCATCCGGGTGCTCCGTTAAGCAAATACACAGCGAAGAATATTAAACTAATCAGAGCCAAACACCCGATAAGTTTCATTCATTAAAAATATCCCAGCTGGATTCACATTTGCAATGATCCGTTTAGTCCGTTATTAAAATAACTGTGTGTGTCGCAAGCGCCGTATCCGTATAAATATGACGTGCATTATATAGGACAAAGTAAATTCATAGGCTGAATATGATTTATTATCAGCATTTTAGGTAGACCTTGTTATGGTTTGACACCGACCCCAAACGCAACGACACAAGAGAGTAGGATTCAGAGTTGCCAAAAACAAGGGCTTGTTTATTAAGACTAAATAAACAGCACAGACTTGGAAGAGTTCAAACAAAGACTGGAATACAAGCAAGGCTGAATGTTGCTGCTCTGCAGCTTCTCCCGGGATGGTAGTCAGGGGAAGCAGACGCTGACGTCAGAGCCGCTCTGCAGACTTCTCTCGGCAGAATCTCCGAGGTGGTTGCGGGACCGAGAGAGAGAGAGGGAGCGAGTTAACTCAGAATGCAGGTGGAACAGAGCAGGTGAACAGGAGAGGTGACTTGTACCCGAAAACAGAGTTATCCAAGTGACTGAATCTTCGGTGTAAATACACACTGTGAGTAACGTTCCAAACACAATCCCAAGTGATAGATATCTTCGGTGCAAAATAAACACTGTGAGCGAAGTCCCAAAATACAAATCCAATGTGATAATATCTTCGGTGTGTAAACACACAGTGGGAGATGTTAGGCCAAAATATTATCCCAATGAAACAATCCAAAAAAGGCTAAACGCTGGGTGAGTGACTGTCTGATAAAAAGCTGGAAATCTTCAGTGTTATATAAACACACGGAAAACGGAATTGGATCAAAGACAGTCATAAAAAACTCACCCAGGCGTTGTGCGTAAAGAGCCTTGGAACAGAACGGAGCGAGCGCGTCGCCACGGGAAAATGGTGTCCAAGAGGAATGCTTCTTGAATATCCTGGAGGCAAAGCACAGGGAAACAACAGCAGGCAGCAGGAACGGCGAATGCAACTGAAATATTAAAACGATCCAACAAAACTTGAATGGGGAAACGGGGTATAAATAATACGGGAATGCTTAATTGACAAGCAGTGACAGCTGAGGGATGTGATTGATAAGCGTGTGGACGGGGGAGAACCAATCAACGACGTCTCTGGGAAGAAGCGTGTGAATAGGGGAATGAAATGATTAACAGAAAACAATTGGAAACAGAGCGAGTAGGCTTAAAGGAACAGAGCGAGTAAGTGAGCAAAGGACAAAACCTCACAGACCTATTATTTTACATTTCAAACGAAGCACAAAAACATAATTCAGAATGGTATAATGCAGATCTAGACTGTAAGAATCATTTCAGGAAGCGAGCTGGCATTTCTTTGCGGGGCGTGGCCATGGTTCATCCAGCTAACTGAACTTAACCCTGCCCTCGACCAGGTTCAAACTTTCTGATCTGTTACCATGGCGATTTAGAAAATCCGACATCAGGGAATGGAAATGTCTGGCTTAAGTCAAGCTATGCTGAAAATTATCCGGCTAACTCAGTTACCCAGGTACGGGGAACGGGGCCCAGTAGGAAGGGTAACGGTGGGATGTCTAGAACCAAATATGAATCTTGTTTGAGTCAAATTTGATTCACAGAACTACCACAGCCTGTCAATGCTGCATGCCACACTATTATTATTATTATTATTATTATTATTATTATTATTATTATTATTATTATTATTATTATTATTATTATTATTATTATTATTATTATTATTATTATTATTATTATTATTATTATTATTATTATTATTATTATTATTATTATTATTATTATTATTATTATTATTATTATTATTATTATTATTATTATTATTATTATTATTATTATTATTATTATTATTATTATTATTATTATTATTATTATTATTAGTATTATTATTATCTCTGCTGGGTCATATTTGAGCCATAACACCACAGATGTTGTTTAGAGACCTTCAGAATTTAATAAAATGCTGACCATTAGATTTGTTGTTCCTATTTTTAAAGATATCATGAAGCTTTGTTCCAATATAAAAAAAATTATCACAAGACCAAAAAACTGAGATAAGTTAGACTTGTACTTCGTTTTGTGATCAATAAGGCATAACCAAGAAAAATACCAAGGCATACTGCTTTGCAAAAATGTAAAAGCCTTTAATAAATGGGCTTAGTGTCTATGTGTTTCAACTCACAGTGTTTCCCTGAAGAAGATTGTGAGTTGAAACATGTGGGGCTCTAAGGCCCTAAAGGCTTTTATGTTTTTTCAGTACGCCTTTGGTTATGTCTTATTGATCACAAAGCAAAGTACAAGTCTAACTTATCTCCCTCTCTTTTGTCTTAACAACAGACTGCTGGTTGCTGGTGGTGTTGATCTACCATGACTCTGATAGCAGATGGTCATAAGACGTTCTGAAAATGTGAAAAATCGTCTTGTTCTGTTGCAAAACTGGCTGTTTATCTAGTTCAGTGGTTCTCAAACTTGTTCATGTCAAGGACCCACAAATTGACTAGTAATAGGTCAGTGACCCCCATCTGAGAAGATTAGATAACTCTCTGTATATATTGTAGGTGTAGAGATAACAGAGGAGAGAGTGAAACCTGTGATCAGAATAGTTATGCTTTTGCATTCTGGCCTAACTTCTAGTAAATACAGTTTTTGTGGAATTGACTTATTCTCCATTTTTCAGGGGACCTCCTGGAACCCTGTCAATGTCCCCACTTTGAGAACCACCAATCTAGTTTATCTATACATATCTAATACAGTCAAGGTTTGTCTCAGGCCAAGAATTACCAGTATGGTTGGGTACCAAACTGAAGTCTCTCTCTCTCTGTCGTGCTATTCAGAAAATGGTTGAACTAGAGATATTGGTGCTTTGAGATGTTATCTATATGTCTCTTTATTTGCAAAAAATAATACGACTTGTAAATACGTTAATTATTGTTAGATGTACGGCTGTTTTTCCCTGCACTCTATTCAAAGAACTACAATGTCGAGGGGAGGGGCTGAGTTATGTTTTTGTGCTTCGTTTTTCTAGAGTGGGCTTTTTTAATGTAAAATAATAGACCTAAAATGCTGATAATAAATCATATTCAGCCTATGGATTTACTTTGTCCTAAATAATGCATGTCATAGCTATACGGCACTCACGAGTCGCGACACACACTATGTGGTTATTTTAATAACAGAGCATTGCAAATGTGAATCCCGCTGGGATATTTTTTATGAATGAAACCTATCGGGCGTTTGGCTCTGATTCGTTTCATATTCTCCACTGTGGATGTATTTGCTTAACGGAGCGCCCGGATTGTGTTTCATTCAAGCATAAATCAAGTCTGATTCGAATTAACAAGAGTGAATCAGCATTCGAGGAACACGGAAAGCCTAGTTTCGAACATCGGGTTAATTTAATCTGGCTAATGGGACTTTTGATCGACTTAGTTGAACCAGGTACGGGGAATAGGGCCCAGGTCTGCATCCCCTTAACAATTGTGTGTATTGAGCCATACTGTATTGTACCCATTCTGCAATCTGTTAATACAATTTTCATTCAATCAATCACCAATAACTACTTAATCATAATCGCTTATGATTATCATCATCATTCTTTTTGCTGTTCTTATTTAATATATAAATATAATACACAAATAATGTGCTGCACACTTGTCTTCCAAGCTCTTGTACCAAATCATTGATGCATGTTGTCATGGCTGCCTGTCAGATTTAATCATTTATCAGTATACCATATAGGGGAAATATCTCCAATGACAATATAATATTGACACTTGAGACAATGATTACCATGATTATAAGTTTGTGTGCCGTGAGCAGGCGTGTAAAAAGTACCCAGAAATTAAACTTACGTGAAAGTATGGGTACCATCTCAAAATCGTACTCAAGTAAAAGTCAGAGTATCTGGCTAAAAACACACTTGAGTAAAAGTCCAAACGTTTCTACTTTTAAATGTATTAAAGTATTAAAAAGTAAAAAAGTTTTTTTATGACCGTCTATTCTTCTGATAGCAGGTGTTTAATCAAAGATCCCCGCTTTCTAGTCTTACACAAGGACCAATCAGCATGGGTATGGGCGGGTTCATTTTCCATTGATGGGGATTTGATTGGCTATTTTTAAATAAAGTGCAGCCGCAGGATTAATAATGTTAACATTAGTTCGGCCAGAGAAACAAATATACTAATTAAAATAGTTGGACCTGCAATATTTGTACTTTGTAGGTCTGCATTTTAAATGTAAGGAGTAAAGGAGTTTCTTTCTCTGAAATGTAATTGAGTAAAAGTACAAGTACACAAACCTTACTGGGGCGACAGTGGCTTGAGAGGTAGAGCAGTCGTCTGGCAATCCGGAGGTTCCCAGTTCGATTCCCGCTCCTCCCGGGCAGCGTGCCGATGTGTCCTTGAGCAAGACACTTAACCCCTAATTGCTCCCGATGAGCAGGTTGGCACCTTGCATGGTTGCCTCCGCCGTCGGTGAGTGAATGTGTGAGTGAATAACAAATTGTAAAGCGCTTTGGATAAAAGCACTATATAAAAAAAAAGCAGCCATTTAATAATACTCGAGTAAAGTACAAATCCCCAAAAACAGTACTTAAGTATTGTAACAAAGTACAATTACTCAAGTGCTTTCCACCCCTGGCCGTGAGATTATGGTTTGCCTGTTGGTGTCCCCTGGGCCCAACCACTACTCGTTACACTACCCAGCCACCCCCTGTGTATCGATTTCTGAGAGTGAAATGTCTTGAGTGTAGTATTGCACCCCTAACTCTTCATGATTTCTAACTTTAGGGCATGTATGTATGTCTACAGTGTATTATTACACCCCTAACTCTCTATGATTCCCGAGTTCACAATGTGTAGGTCCATCTACAGCGGTGTACTCATTTCACTCTGGCCAGCAATGTACAGCCATGAATGAGAGCCAATGCTTTAATCACACACCACACACACAATGATGTCGCCATCAGCAATGTATTCTAGCCACTGTACTGACACTATTTGTTTGGTTGCCACATGGTTGCAACATTGCTTTGGATCACTAGCTAAATTATACCCCTCTTGGTAAAGCTACAGAAGTAGCCTAATTGTAAACCACAACTTATTGAACATAACAATAAGCAACAAATCACCACAATACTGCTCATCACACCAGAGAGAACAAGATAAGAGTGATAACTGAATATAGTTTGTGAAGTTTAAGTTTGCTGATGCTGTCATGTGTAGCTACTCTTCTTGCATAACGTTAGCTAGCAGTAGCTGTAAACAAAGACTGAAGATGTTACTCTCACTCACCGAAAATGTCTTAGAAAACCACTGCATTGTCCAGGAATCAAAGCAGACAGGGCAAAACAGTGACCAGCTGTCAGTTCAACTCCTTGCATTATTTGATTGAGTCAGGAATCCAGGAGGGACAGATACAATTCCCTATTGCTAAGCTCCATAGTAATGTCTGTTAGTTAGTTAGTTAGTTAGTTAGTTAGTTAGTTAGTTAGTTAGTTAGTTAGTTAGTTAGTTAGTTAGTTAGTTAGTTAGTTAGTTAGTTAGTTAGTTAGTTAGTTAGTTAGTTAGTTAGTTAGTTAGTTAGTTAGTTAGTTAGTTAGTTAGTAGTCCGTGTGTTGTGAAGGGCCAGATTAAACCGAATATATATATTTATTTATATATATATATTTAATTGTATTTGTATATTCTCTAATATTCCCTGATATCCCTTGTATATTCCTTGTACAATATGCATTGAATATCCATTCTAGCCTACTGAACATCCCATAATAGTCTCCATTCTACTATTGGTCGAGACCTTGGTGCCAGGCTGCCATACCCCTCAGACCCAGTTCAAACGTACCGCTCGACATGTACGAACAAGTCCTAGTTCCGCGTAGGAATTTGGCTACCGCACCACTAATGGGACTATTTGTTCATAGTGCGTATATATACTGCGCTACTAAAGTATACTTTCTTTTCAGTCCAGTTTCTTACCCTCCAATAGAGTCACAGACGTAAAGCCTCCCCGCGACGCCACGTGTGGGAGTAAGGCCAAGTTCGCCTACCATCGGTATTGAGACATCGTGTATATTAATATTTGAATAGTCATATTTGGCACTATATCGTCGAGTTGGACGTAGTCTATTAAGCTAATAATAGTCTGTTAATATATAGTGCTTCGTGCGGTGAGAATACTACCGTAGTCAGTACCCCATCGTTTCGGGCAGAGAACTGGCTGCTTACCCAGGGTGGTTGACTCTACGTGAAGCTGCACCCGAGGAGCCCCAGAGCCGACGAGCGAGTGGACCTGTATACCGGATTATTCTACCGACAACAGCCCGCCTTCCCAGGCACGGATTATGCTTTGGATACTTTGATTATTCCATGGATAAAGACCCCCGACACTGCCGTGTGTTGGAACCCCCCCCCCTGGAGAGGACGCAAGGTGAGGAGACGCTCTGCAAGACGAGGTCTCTTCACGTCTCTCCCCCGTGGACCGGAGAGAGCCGGCCCACAAAGAGTCCACCTGCTTTCATCTGTGGTCCAAGGATCGCCGGCGCATTGAACGGCACTACAGTGGGTTCACCTGGGATACCCTTGGCCGGACGAGGCAGCTGGATTCTACCCCCCCCCCCCTCCTACTCCTGTCGGCTTACAAGCGACCGGATTAACCCCCTCTAGTGTATCCAGCCTATAATCATTAAAGTATCATTGCTGTTATTCCTTAACTATTCCAGGTCGTATATTTACCACCTGCGCCTTCAGAGATTGGACATTCTCTATTGATATACCGACGAATACTCCTTGCCATAAAAGTGCATACTATTTCAATTCATAAATGTAATTAAGTGATTAAGTGCTTATTCTACACACCATCGCTGTGTAGGAAATAAAGACCTGTTTCTAATTCGTACATTTGTGTTGGATCCGTTTCATCTACGTGAGAGTGTTCATGATAATATATTTATGCCGTGTACTGGGTGGCCGAATATTAAGTACAAAGGTAGTGGTAGTAAGTATCATATCTAGTAATACAGTCAGGGAATTGTACCCCTCAGTTACAATTGGTCCTTCGAGCCGGATGGTAATTAGTGTAATATTAATATAGTGTTATTAATATTGAAATGGCCTATGATGAACACTCCACGAAACGATCCTCCTAACCAACGCCCGCAGCGCGAACGACGGCTCCCTCAGTACTTAGAGGCTTACGCTGTCAGTCAACAACCTAGTCTTCTACTAACAGTAAACGCGGTAAAACTAGAAAGTAAAAGTATGTCTAACCCCAACGCCCAGACTACCCCGACCATAGAGGCCCCTACGGGCTCTAATGTAACTGACCAAGTTCACGGTGGGGACCAGTGGGAACCAGACATGACTTCACACCCCGCCAGTACTGAAGAAGTAGTCCCCGATGAGTCCCGGGAGGAATACAACGCTACCGAGAGAGAACTCGGCACGGAAGAAGACGGGGAGAGCACCGTGGAGATAGAGCTCCAAGGCTCCGCAAGGAGTACCCCGAGGGAAGGCTCCCCTATACAACCGCCTTCTCCCAGCGAGGCAGAGAGGACCCTACAGCAGGCATTCCTCGTCAGCCTGAAAGCCTCTACTGAACGCGATAGACTCCAGGGTGAACGCGATCGATTGCAGCTACAGCAACGGAGCGAAGAAGAGCACATACGCCTGGAAATAAGACGCATTCAGATGGAAGAGAATGTGGCCCGAGACCGAGCAGACAGCCAGCGAGCAGCTGCTGGTGCTCTACGGGACGCAGAGCGCGACAGACAGCAAGCGCAACTAATAGAACAGCTGATCAGACGGACAACACCCTCTCCCTCCGCCAGAGGCTCCAGGAACTCGTCTAGACACACCTCCAGGGCGGCATCCCCTAGCCGAGTAAACAACCCTGAACTTGACCAACAGACGAGGTCTATACCCCCCACAGACCACCTCCCCCCACCGGTCCAAGCGAGACCTAGCAACCGGGAAGGAGCAGCATATCCTGTGGAGAGGCTAAACCAGAGACTACAAGCACTGGATGACCTAACTGAAGACGAAGAGGAAGAGGAGGAGAACCACGCCCGAAGACAGCACAGTACTCTACCGGACCAGGAGGTCCGGTACAGCCCAGGCTATACTCCCGCGGAGCTGCGCTACAGACCCCCGACTCTATACACGGGTGAGCACGACGCACGACCCGCACCGAGGTACAGCACCTGGACAAGCGGGCCATGGTACACTGCTGGTACCAGCCCATACCAAGGAGCGGGAGGAGACTCGCCTAGGAGGCCTCTCCCCCAACGCTCGCCGATGTATCCACAGTCAGCGTCATACATTGGCACGCCTATGGTACCCGACTTCACCCAAGAGAACCGGGCCCAGTATACAGAACTCCGCATGTGTCTGGAGACCATGTTGGTGGATGTATTGGATGAACGCCACAAATACGCCATCCTACTGCAGCACTTAAAGGTGCCCCGCGCACATAATATAGCGCTCGCCTACGCGACTTCCACCACCCCATACACAGCAGCGCTGGTAGCATTGGACCAGAGGTATGGGCGCATATGGGATTACGTGATCCAGGAGATCCGACACATCGACCGCTTACCCCCAGCAATAGACAATCGAGCACTGGACGACCTGTCCATCAGAGTGCAGTCCCTGGTAGGGATGTTGGGAGCGCAAAGAGAGAAGGGGAAGTATGAACTTTACGCCAACTCAAATGTGGAAAGGATTCTGGAGAAGCTGCCGCCCGCTCGTCAGGAGCGCTTTAGGCGGCAGAGGGACCACAGAGACCCGAATGGCCCCGAACCGAACCTCCTCGATCTAGCAGACTTCCTGGCGAGAGAAGTCAGCAGCCTACGGCTAGATACATTCGGACGGAGCACCCCTGGCTCCAGAGAAGGAACCAGACGACTAAATGATGGAAGAAGATCGGTGACTGTGATGCACCAATCGGAGTCAGTACCGAGCAGCAGGAGCCACAGTACCCCCTCCAGAACGGAGAAGTGGAAGATAGTGTGCCCCTACTGTGAGAAAGAACACTGGCTAGCGCAATGTGACTCCTTCCCCAAGCTGAACGCGGAGGAAGCAGGTCAATGGATAAAGTCCAACAAGCGCTGTTTTCGCTGTGCGCGCTCACACATGGCAGCCGAATGCCGCTTAAAGAAAAGGTGCACCAAGTGCGATGGAGCCCATCTGGACATACTTCACGACAGTAACAGACGGCGCCCTTCACCTGCACCATCCAGCCGCAAAGCGAGCGTCATGTACATCGATCCCGCCAGCAGCAGTGGAGCCCGAGTACTCCTAAAAGTAGTGCGTGTGACACTAAGCTACCAGAATAAAGTCCTGGACACTTACGCCGTCCTCGATGACGGGTCAGAGAAGACCCTGCTGCTCGCCTCCGCTGCGGCCCAGCTAGGGCTGCGGGGAAGCGAAACCCAAATGACAATTCGGACAATAAGACGAGATTTGAAGACGATAAAGGGCGAGAATGTCTCATTCTCTATCGCAGCAAGCGGCCAGCCTGAGCGACGGTACCAGATTGCAGACGCTTTCACCAGCCAAGAAATAGGACTGTCGCGGTACACATACCCCGTCGCCAAGCTGATGGAGAAATATGCACATCTGCGCAAGTTACCGATCCCGCTCATAGACAATGCTATGCCGACCCTGTTGATAGGCTCCGACCATGCAGACCTCATTGTCCCGATAGACCGGGTTCATACCGGACCCCGAGGCTGTCCTGCAGCAGTCGAGACCCGTTTGGGATGGACTCTCCAAGGCCCGCTCGCCAAATCTCTCAACCGAAGTACAGCCACTAGATGTCTCCACTCCCGAGTCACAGAGGGAGAAACCGCACTCCTGCAACACGTAGAGCGGCTATGGACCCTGGAACAAATGCCCTTTAAGAACGGAAAGAAAGACATTCGCTCTAAAGATGACATTTACGCCATTCACCTCCTCGAGACAGGGACCAAGAGAGTCCCGGTCAACGGCGTGTTGAGATACGCCACGCCACTCCTGCGGCGAGAAGGAATGCCTACTTTCCACGCCAAGACAGATGCCACAGAACGGTACCTGCTGAACACGGAGCGGCGCTTAGCCAAGAACCCCGCCCAAGAGAGTGTATACCGCGCTGAGATTGAGAAGCTCATCACAGCGGGACACGTCACAAAGATGGACATTAAAGAGGCTGACCAGACCACTGAATCGTGGTACGTGCCCCACCACAAGGTCCATCACAACGGTAAAGACCGCATAGTATTTAACTGCAGCTACCAGATCGGATCCCAAAATCTGAATAAAGAGTTACTGCCCGGTCCCACACTCGGCCCCTCCCTACTCGGCGTTCTACTCCGCTTCCGCCAGGAAAAGGTGGCCATCAGCGGGGACATTAAAGGAATGTTCCTGCAGGTGAGATTAGTAGAGGCGGACAAGCCCCTGTTACGGTTCCTATGGAGAGAGAAGCCAGGAGATGAGCACCCAGCCATCTACCAATGGGAAGTCCTCCCCTTCGGAACGACGTGCAGCCCCTGCTGTGCGACATTTGCACTACAGAAACATGTAGCAGAGGACCCAGCAGCGGACGAAGAGGTCCGACACAGCATAAAGAACAGCTTCTACGTAGACAACTGTCTACAAAGCCTTTCAACCCAGGAAGAAGCCGAGGCTCTCCTGATTAAACTCCGCGCCTCATTGATCAAAGGCGGCTTTGATCTCAGGCAGTGGGCCAGCAGCGATCCGCAAGTACTGCGCAGCCTCTCCTCCGAGGACAAGGCAGCCAGCAGCGAGACCTGGATGGCTACAATCCCGGGAGAAGCCCAGGAGATGACCCTGGGATTGGTGTGGCGATTCAAAACAGATTCGCTTCACTACAGACACAAGCCCCTGACTACGGAGCAGGGAAGGCCGGCGGCGGCGCCGACCACCAGACGGAGTGTGTACACAACACTCGCCCGACAATATGACCCGCTAGGATGTATTCTACCGTACACCACCAGGGCAAAAATGATTGTACGAGCATTGTGGGACAAGGACCAGGGCTGGGACGACCCCATTCCCGCACACCTTGCATCCACCTGGAGAGAGTGGGAGATGGAGCTCCACTCACTCCCAGGCGTTAATATGCGCCGAAGCTACTTCCCACCCACGGTGAGGCCAGAGACATGTGAAATGGACTTACACGTCTTCAGTGACGCCTCAGAGGTCGCATACGGATCAGTAGCCTACTTGCGGGCCCAAGACCAGGGGGGAGAGATCTACACAGCATTTGTCCTCGCCCGCTCGAGAATAGCCCCACGCAAGCAACAATCTATCCCACGTCTAGAGCTCTGCGCAGCCCTAGCCGGAGCGCACCTAGCCACGCTCATCCAACGTGAGCTCACCATACCGGTGTCTAGAACAATCCTGTGGTCAGATTCCACGACGGTACTCGCCTGGATCAAATCGGACTCATGCAAGTACAAAGTCTTCGTGGGAGTCAGAGTCACCGAGATTCAAGACTTAACCGAAGAGTTAACCGGAGAAACAGAGTGGCGCTACGTTGATACAAAACAGAACCCAGCTGACATCATCACCCGGGGGATGCCCCTGGATGACCTCACCCGTCGCAATGTCTACAGTGACGGCCCCGCATTCCTAAGACTCCCGGAAGGACAGTGGCCCATGCCTATCCCGAGGGAAGCAAGTCCAGAGGAGGTGGAAATTAAGAAGTCTGTGTTCTGTGGATTGAGCACCGTAGCCTCCACCGACCCTAACATAAACGATTGCACGTCCATAGAGAGTGCACAACAAAGAACATTCCTGCGGTACCACCCGGAGTGCAAGTCCCCCGCTGATATGTCAGCAGCTAACTACGAGGAAGCAGAATTGCTTCTACTGCAGCGAGCCCAGAGAGACTCGTTCCCCGATGAATTAGCCTGTCTACAGGGAGGAAAGCCCGTCCCAGCCGACAGCAGATTAATTCACCTGGCCCCCGAGAGCGACGCTCATACCCTCATCAGAGTGGGTGGTCGCCTACGCAGAGCCCCCAATCTACCGGATGACATTAAATACCCGATCGTATTGAACAGCCGACACAAGGTCACAGAGCTGATTATAAAGAAATACGATGAGGATGTACATCACGCAGGAGCAGAGACAGTCCTCACGGAGATTGAGGGAGTACTTAACTCGAAGCCCCTCGGATATGTCTCCAGTGATGTGGCGGATATCGACCCAGTTACCCCCAACACACTCCTGATGGGGCGGCTAGATCCCACATTACCCCAGACAATGTACCGGCCTGAAGAAGCGAACGGCCGACGAATGTGGAGGTACAGCCAAGTATTAGCCGACAAGTTTTGGAACAGTTTCCTACTGCACTACCTACCGTCTCTACAGACCCGCCAGAAGTGGGTAAAGGAGAGAGACAATTTGACAGAAGGAACAGTCGTCATGATTATTGATCAATCACTGCCCAGAGCTATGTGGCCGGCCGGCCGCGTAAGCAAAGCGATCACCGGTGCCGACGGCAAGGTCCGAGCAGCTGAAGTGCTCGTCCAGGGTCGCACTTACACCCGTCCCGTGGCAAGGCTCATAGAACTGCCTCGACTCCCAGACACAATCGATGATGACCATGACCCTACAACCCTATGACTTTGTGAAGTTGACTGACCCCTACAGCAAACCCTTATGTGTAAATAGACAACGCGATTAATCTGTCTCTGTTTAACTGATTAGGTCTGGGACCTATTCAGGGGGTGGCTGTTGTGAAGGGCCAGATTAAACCGAATATATATATTTATTTATATATATATATTTAATTGTATTTGTATATTCTCTAATATTCCCTGATATCCCTTGTATATTCCTTGTACAATATGCATTGAATATCCATTCTAGCCTACTGAACATCCCATAATAGTCTCCATTCTACTATTGGTCGAGACCTTGGTGCCAGGCTGCCATACCCCTCAGACCCAGTTCAAACGTACCGCTCGACATGTACGAACAAGTCCTAGTTCCGCGTAGGAATTTGGCTACCGCACCACTAATGGGACTATTTGTTCATAGTGCGTATATATACTGCGCTACTAAAGTAGGACTTTCTTTTCAGTCCAGTTTCTTACCCTCCAATAGAGTCACAGACGTAAAGCCTCCCCGCGACGCCACGTGTGGGAGTAAGGCCAAGTTCGCCTACCATCGGTATTGAGACATCGTGTATATTAATATTTGAATAGTCATATTTGGCACTATATCGTCGAGTTGGACGTAGTCTATTAAGCTAATAATAGTCTGTTAATATATAGTGCTTCGTGCGGTGAGAATACTACCGTAGTCAGTACCCCATCGTTTCGGGCAGAGAACTGGCTGCTTACCCAGGGTGGTTGACTCTACGTGAAGCTGCACCCGAGGAGCCCCAGAGCCGACGAGCGAGTGGACCTGTATACCGGATTATTCTACCGACAACAGCCCGCCTTCCCAGGCACGGATTATGCTTTGGATACTTTGATTATTCCATGGATAAAGACCCCCGACACTGCCGTGTGTTGGAACCCCCCCCCCTGGAGAGGACGCAAGGTGAGGAGACGCTCTGCAAGACGAGGTCTCTTCACGTCTCTCCCCCGTGGACCGGAGAGAGCCGGCCCACAAAGAGTCCACCTGCTTTCATCTGTGGTCCAAGGATCGCCGGCGCATTGAACGGCACTACAGTGGGTTCACCTGGGATACCCTTGGCCGGACGAGGCAGCTGGATTCTACCCCCCCCCCCCCTCCTACTCCTGTCGGCTTACAAGCGACCGGATTAACCCCCTCTAGTGTATCCAGCCTATAATCATTAAAGTATCATTGCTGTTATTCCTTAACTATTCCAGGTCGTATATTTACCACCTGCGCCTTCAGAGATTGGACATTCTCTATTGATATACCGACGAATACTCCTTGCCATAAAAGTGCATACTATTTCAATTCATAAATGTAATTAAGTGATTAAGTGCTTATTCTACACACCATCGCTGTGTAGGAAATAAAGACCTGTTTCTAATTCGTACATTTGTGTTGGATCCGTTTCATCTACGTGAGAGTGTTCATGATAATATATTTATGCCGTGTACTGGGTGGCCGAATATTAAGTACAAAGGTAGTGGTAGTAAGTATCATATCTAGTAATACAGTCAGGGAATTGTACCCCTCAGTTACACCGTGAGTTAACCCAGTCTACTGCATAGTGTGTCTTTGAAGACACAAACCACGTTTGGAGACCCTACACTGACCAAGAGAGTGTGTCATTTCTTTTGTGGGAGGGGTCCCTCTTTTCATGAAGCAGCACCACCTGGAGCAGCTCACCTCTAGTAGGCAAGATGAATATATTAAACTTGTTTAAAATGGAGCAACTGCAGAAAAAAAACATGTGCATGACTATGAACATGTAAATAAGCATATATTATAGTTTAGATACGTATTTTGCTTTTATATATAGAGTAAAACTGTTCATTTTGGTTTGTGTCACACCATGCAGTTAGCCCAATTTGTGTGTGTGTGTGTGTGTGTGTGTGTGTGTGTGTGTGTGTGTGTGTGTGTGTGTGTGTGTGTGCGTGTGTGCGTGTGTGTGTGTGTGTGTGTGTGTGTGTGTGTGTGTGTGTGTGTGTGTGTGTGTGTGTGTGTGTGTGTGTGTGTGTGTGTGTGTGTGTGTGTGTGTGTGTGTGGACATGCTGTAGCAATAACATGCATTAGCATGTGTGTGTTTGTTTCCATGAATGATCATTGAGTGTGTTGTTAGCAATATGTCATTTCTGCATACAAACACACACACATGCGAATCATTATTACTATGATAGTACTGTTATAACTGAGGTATTATTAGCCTATAGTATTTGTTACTTACCTGATAATATGTGATGCAATAGTAAATGTTTTTCCTTTAGAATCCATCGGTACTTGGACACAAGAACGTTTTATGGAAGAAAGCAGTGAGTACAGGGTACTACATGGTATTATATCGTATTTGTTATTGGAAATATAATTTTAATATTCACATGATGTTCTATGTATTTTATTAATAAAACTTGTTATAGAAAACATTGGTGTTTTACTACCCTTACTGCACAGCGTGTCTTTGAAGACACAAACCAATATCAGTTTGAGGGGGTGTGGGGGGCACATTTTTTTTATTGATATGTTATCAGGGACCCATAATCTTTTCCCCCGGAAAATTAAAAGTCATGCAGTAGAGGGTTAACTAACCACTTTCTCATCTTTGTTCATATTTAGACGTGTAGCTCAAATGTATATACATAAACTAGAGTACTCACTTATCCTATTCTTTATGCATTCAAACCAGTCATGTAGAAAGGCTTTGAAGATTGCTGTGAGGTGCCAAGAAAACAAATGAGTGCCTGACTGAATAACCATTTTGTTTTATACAGATTTCATATATGGCAGATGTAAATTCAACCCATGTGCGATTACATTTATGAGAAAACAAATAAAAGGTTAGGTACTGTAAGGGAAAGCTGTCACACTTCCTGCAACCCCGCTTCCAACATGCATGGGGCACTGGGGCAGAGTGTGCAGCAAGGTGAAAGGTTTCAACCACTAGGGCACCAAAATTATTGAGTTTAGTTACTCTTTAATGAGTGCACTAGTGGTCATTCAAATTAATATGTTCTACCATGTGTCCCACAAGCCCCCAAAACAGCTCATGCATGTACCCTTTGCCTGCCATTGATTGCTATTTGGAGTGATATTAAAATCCAATTTCTTGCATAACGTATCCATGTCCCTCTCTGCAGGGTGTGTACACATTCACAATCATTCATGCTTTGGTAGTTGCTCAGTGGTTTGTTAAATATGACCTTCCCCTACTTGTATTATAGTGGAGTTAACAAATTGATTTGGTCCCGATTAAGCCCACCGGGGGAAGGGACTGGCAGGAGATTGTGGGCTTTAATAATTAAAATAGATTTAGCGGAAGTAGGTGGAAAAACAGTATTTTGTCTGATTGACTGGGGAAAAGAGCCCATTGAAGGGCAGCCAGAGGTGTGGGTGGGAATGGGTAGGGTGTCTACTGCTGTTTGATTTAATTTAATTAAATTTAATTATTTGTTGCCTTCCTGCCTAGGAGGGAAGGGTTAGTTATGATCTTAATTTCCCTGCTTTGGCATTGGATATAGAAAGACCAGCACAGTGTTGACCTTTCTCAGTTAGCTAGAACATCCTCCTCTTCATTTGAGGTGAAAGCAGTATAGAGGCACAGATGAGCAAGACCCTGTAAGAGGCCCTTTTATCCATGCTTACACGTAATTCACATATTGTACTTGCCTGCGTATTTTGTATGTACCTGGAGGATTCAAAGGTCTATCCACTAGGGGGCAGATCAGAGCAGAATCCTCCCTGGCCTGGCCGACACTGTATAGAAGAAGAATATATTCCTTGTGAACTAACCACTATCCGGATTTACAGCGTAAACATGCTGTAAACATGCTAACACTCAAGGTGATTACAATATTGCTAATGTCGAAGATCATGGCACAAAAAGGTCTCTGACATGTTTCCATTTATGTTTGCAGCCTTCCATGTTGAGTTTAAATGTCAGCGATCTCATGCCAGCTATTTGCATGAGATGTCATACAAATGCTCTCTAAGTTTTCCGCCATTGTTGTCTGCTGCTGTGCTGACCTGCCTGTCACATTCAAACTGGTCCCGCTGTCGATTTAAACGTATTTAAAATTATACCGCAACCTTAAGGCTTTACTGCAGGGATGTCAAACTCAAGGCCATATTTGGCCTGCGAGATGTTCTAACGCCGGTATATAGCACATATAGACCACCGCAACCCTTCCGGTATTCTGAAATCATGGGAGAGAGAGCGGGGGGATAAAATTATGCGGGAGACATGATCCAACAGACTTGTATATGTCTGAGTCTCCTGAACACGGAGCAACCAATCCCAAGTCAATCGGCACTTTCTCGACTGAGCTATAGTCACTTTTCCGCACCTACTCCCAAACTCTGCATGTGCAGATTGATAAACCTAGATATCTGTGTTACAATCCACCTGGACCTGCCCACTTCCCCCCTCCTATTCAGAGACTTATCCCTGCACCTTACCTTCCCTCACTCTCTCCTATGATCATCCACCCGTTCGTGGTCCTCTACCCCAACCTGCTGGACAAATGCCCCAACTGCTCCTCATTCATTTGTGCTTAGTCAAGGTTTCCATATTCCTCTGTATCCTTCCTCTGTTACTATGTCTCCCAGTATGTCTCTGGCCCTCCATGCTCCCCTGTTAGTGTCTTGTTCCTATTCCTTGTGTTGATGTATGTTTCTAGTGTTACTCTTGTCTAGTGTTCAGTCTTGTCTTGTATTTAGTGTAACTGTAGTCTGCCAGTCTGTATTCCCTCCCAGGTGTGTCTCGTTTCCACACACCCCTCATGTGTCAATTAGTTTGTGTATATATGTCTGGTGTGCGCTGTCTTCCCTGCCGGTTCATTGTATTCTGTTTCCTGTCATTCGTGGAGTTGGATGTCCTGTTATCCTGTTTACCCGGTCTACCCTGTACTCTGTTATCCTGGTTACTTTGCTGTTTCCCGTGTGTCCTGTCCTGTCGTGGTTAGTGTAATTCGTCTGTTAGCTTTTGTATTTTGTGCCCTTTTTGCCAGCTTTGCTGTGTTTCAGTTGGTAGTGTTTTCAGTTTTAGTGTTTTCTACTAAAGTCCTTTTGAATCACATCCTCGCCGTCTCCAGCCTGCTCTCTACTCGTTTCTGTCCTGCACCTGGGTCCTACACACCTACCTACCCTACATGTAACACTCTGGACAAACCAGAGAGACTCCGTGGGCAAACTTTTCATTGGCCGCGTTTCCAGCATCTACTCCTCATGAACCTGGTGAAACCTTATAAATTAAAAGTTTATTCTGGAGCATATGAGTGTGTGGGTTATATTCTCTTTATTGTGATTATTACCTAACCAGCACCCAAAGGAGTGATGTGCTTTGGGGGTACTATATAGCATTGCCCCACCGCTACGACCCAGGCATCTAGACCGGCTTTTTAAGATGCCAAATGTGTACATGATGTGTTCTGATGTGAGCGCGATTGTACACAGCCTCTCCAACATTGGCAGGGAGTCATCAGCCATGGATGGCTGGAGTTGGTAGCCACCGTACCTATACAAAAGCACATACTTTTCCCTCACACATTTGCAATGAATATTACAGCACAAACGTTTGTGTCATCCATGTCTTGCATCATTCCGTATAGACTGCTGTTCCTACAAAAATTGCTGTCATGCACATATCCAGGGAATTTGGCAACCACATTCGTTATTATATTACTGGCGTTGCACACTACCTGGGTGTTGATTGAAAACGTTTGCTTCCTATTTCTAAAAACAAGTTTTCGTTTGGTGGTACAATTGGAACGTGCATGCAGTCAATAGCACCGACAACATTGGGGAAGCCGACAACGTTAAATAACAATATTTAAATAATAAATAAGATTGCATGAGATCTCTGGGTGGTTGGCTCAATATCATCCTTGATTTCATCGAGTAGATGAAGAATTGCTTGAGCTGGCAACCTTTGTCTCTGGATGATTTCGGTATCGCTTAAATCAAAAAGTGATATTCTCATTAGAAATATTCTTTCACGATCACGCCTGGCATTATGATGCCTTCGCCTGGCAACAATTACTGCTGCCATGATCACCTGAGACGCTGGCAATGACACCCCTTTATAAATGCGCTTGGTTACCACCAAATCTCTGAAGACGTAATTAGTTTCTTTAGTTTCTTTAATAGTTGTCATACAGAAGTACAGAATACTTTTATACAAAATGCTTCTTACTGTTACGTATAAAAGTATTCTGTACTTCTGTATGACAACTATTAAAGAAACTAAAGAAACAAATTACGTCTTCAGAGATTTGGTGGTAACCAAGCGCATTTATAAAGGCGTGTGGCAATTAGCGCTGATCTTTGTGAATTGGAGTGTGTTTGCGATGAGGCTCATTTGCATAGAAAGCGGCACATGTTCCGCCCATATAACCTCATTTAAATACCCGCAAATAGCACAGACGCACAGAGATGCAATGCTGATGGCAATGCAATTAGCACAGCATTTCACCCTTTGTGCTTGCTTTGTGAATAGCAAACTGTGTTTCGGAGCTAATAGTTTGCACAGGCATAGCGTCAGAGCCACGCAATCCCTTTGTGAATTCACCCCTACGACTCTAGATCTGGCATTGTGTGCAACAAGGGGAACAGCAACCATGCAAAGTGCCGACCTGCTCATCGGGTGCAGTTAGGGGTACTGCCCGGGAGGAGCGGGAATTGAACCGGGAACCTCCGGATTACCAGACGACCAAGTAAAACAACCTCTGAATTCTTCTCAATGTACTGGAGAAGGGTTTGTGCCATTGAACATGTATCATCTCAGAGACAGCCTTTGTGAGAGTAGTCAGGCTGCTCTTATTATTAGTCGTTATACAGCAGTGTCATCTGGATGACAATGAAAAGGGATGTTGTATCTCTGACAGAGCTGTCCTATACAGAAATGATGCTCACTCCCAGTACAGAGCCTTTTTAAGACTGGCATGGGTATATTGGAGAGAACCAGCTCAGGGCTGTTCTAGTAAAATACATGCCAACCTTGAGATGTTCAATCAGAGTAGCATGGCCGACCATTTTCAAAACCTGCACTGAGGTATAAGAGAATTAAAACAGCAGTCTCCTGCTTCAACTGCTTAGATGATATTCATTTTATTTTCTTTATTTCTTTCTTTCTTTTGGGTAGAAATTGTCTCATTCCCTTTGAAGTGTTGGGAGATAGTGTCCAGAAACTTGAAAGACCACGTTCCCCGCTGAGCCATTCACTCCCAGGGAGAGATGAATGGATAGGTTCCCTCAGGTTCCTCTCCTAGTTGTTAGCGCACCGTGACTCCAGATGTACTGGTACCAACTCCCCTGTTTGTTCTTGATGGAGAGGGGGTCTGCCAGAGTGGTGCCAATCTTCTTCAATCAACTTTGATGTAGGGGGGGGGGGGGGGGTCGCCGCAGATGCGCAGGACAGACAAACCCCTGGTGTGCCTGGAATATAAAAAAAGACAAATTATAGAGCCCTGCTGCACATAAGGCCTTTGCCTTAACATTTAGAATGGTATTCCCTTTGAGAGACGGCCTCTGCAAGTCAAATCAGTTTCTTCCTCTTTGTGAGCTCACAGCAGGGAGGACAATCTAGTTTACAGTACTGGAAATGTGGCTGAGTAGCAGAAGGAGTGAGCTCTCTCTGGTGTTGGCGAGACTTTTGGTGTTTTGTCTTAAGACTGGCTGTAGCCTCCCATAACCTTGTCTCTATGCTCTAAATGTTGGACGGCTTCGGGGGGGAAATACATGAAGCACATGTCCCTGATTTTCTATTATCCTTCCCAGTGGATCAGAAAGGTAGACTGTTTCACCATACTATTCATCAGCATGCCTGCTTACACTCACCCACCCACTCACTCACTCAATATCTCTCTTTCTATATCTTTATCTCTCTTTTCCACGATGCAGTGCAGTTTGATTGACAAACTCGATAAGATAAGTGAAGATCATTTCACCCATGGTGTTCCGTGATCTTAGGTACACTGTATGTATTCTTCTCCACAAACACCAAGCAGTTTGTCGCTAACGTGCTTGCTCCATATCAAGCAGTGCGAGACCTTTAATTAGATTAGATTAGATTAGATTGTCATTATATTTGCATACAAGATTTGGGACTCAAACTTAAGGTGCAGTAGTGTAATATAAAATTTGTAATAAAAGAGAAACATAGAATACTATACAGAAACATAAAATACTATACAAGAAACATAAAATACTATAAAATAAACTAAATACTATACAGAAACATAAAATACTATGTAAATAAAAGAATGTTACAATACTGTACAATATACAAAATAACAACAATATACAAAATAACAATATACAAAATAACAATCACAGTGTCAGACGGTAGTTGGTGGGTATTGCACTGTGGATATTGCACTTGATGGGTAGGATGTTGCACAGTGTGGGAGGAGGGGGAAAGGGTGCATATTAGAGTTCAAGGTGGTGATGGCTTTGGGGAATAAACTGTCTCTGAGCCTGTTTGTTCTGGCTCTGATGCACCTGTAACGCCTGCCCGATGGCAACAGGTCGAACAGGTGGAAGCCAGGGTGTGAGCTGCTATTGGTAATGTTTTTTTGCTCTGTTGAGGCAGCGGGAGTTGTGTAAGTCCTTCAGGCAGGGGAGGGGGCAGCCGATGGTTATATGTGCCGAATTGACGACCCTTTCTGTCCGCTTCAGTGCAGCTGGAGTACCACAGTTATGCAGTACGTCTACTACGTCAGCAGGCTCTCAACAGCAGAGGGATAGAAGGTCACCATCAGCTGCTCCTCCAGTCTGTTCTTCCTCAACACCCTTCAGGAAGTGAAGTCTCTGCTGGCCCTTCTTGATGGCCGCGGTTGTATTACCGTCACAGGAACATGTATACGTGGCATGGGATTGAAAAGGTGGACGGAGAACGGACAGAGATGGTCTGGTGGCGTGAGTGCCGTGGCTGCCACTTTTCTTAGAGGCAATCCCTCACAATCATTAAAGGAACGCGCCAACATTTGGGGAAATTAGCTTACATTCTTCTCCAGAGAGAGACAAGAAGATAGATTCCAGTTTCCTCTATGTGAGTTCAGTAGAAAGCTATCTGGCTGTACGTTAGCCTAGCTTAGCACAATTAATGGAAGCATACATTGCCGGTTAGGCTTTGGGAGAGGTGTTAGTTGGACAATGCCGCCCTAGGCTAACCGGCACTGTCCGCTTCCATTACATTTCCCAAAATGTTGGCATGTTCCTTTAAGTAAATAAGTGAACCAAGGGGTACAATTTTAAATAGAACAACCTAGAACTCAAGATTCACAAGATATTACAGACAGAAACAAGCCCTTAAAGAAATGCTGAAACCTACTCCACAGTGCACCCAAAGTGGGTTTCAGAGTTTACTTCAGGGCCCTCATTTATCAATGGTGCGTGCGTAACCTGTGCGTATGATCATTTCTAAGCAAAGTGTGGGATTTATCAATTTGAACGTGTGCTTGACTTTGTGCGTATATATGCGCACAGCTCTGACCATGCGTACCTGGCGCCCAGTGGTAGAATATGAAGACTGCAGACGGACGGCATTATGCTTTCATTAGTTTCATGCATTAGTTTCAACAATGACGTGTTTTGTATGACCCGTAATTCACTATAGTTCATTGTAAAATAGCGACATTAGTGTAATTATTGTCAAACCCTAAATAGCATGTGGAATAGGTATTTCCAAATTAATTCAGCCTGGTTCATAGCGTTATTATAGGAATACTTCTCACGGTGTGCGCTCAGATGTTTTCAGAGATATAGGGCATGTCTATTTGCAGAGAGAGAACATAATAATATTAAGTAGAGTTCGCTACCCGAGACACATTCTCCTTGATTTGTACCGCAATTTGAGACCCACATTGGAGCGTGGAGCAAAACGCAGTGTTGGATGTCTAATTTCCCCAACCCCCCCAACTACATACTGTGAGGATTGGTCCGTTGCCGCTGCACGCTTCAAGGTCAAGGTACCAATTACCGTCGCGCACCTGATGTGTGTTGTAATCAGCTCACTGGAGGCCTTCATATACTCTGGGTTTCCTAAACGTTGATTGTCGGGTCGTTTTGGATTTCCACTGGCTGCTGCTTGTTTTCCCTGTGTTGTACCTCGCCTTTTTCTCTCCAGGACGTCTGTTGGAAGTCGCCGCTGTTGCTTGCTTGCCATTCGTTGGACCCCTGCCTCGTAGACCGCTTTGCGCAATTGCCCCTTGGTGAGTTTTTGGAACGTTCCTTTTGGATACTGTTTTTCTCGTAAATTCCGGGACTCGGGACCTTTCTGTTTTTTGTGTGTTTTGTTAAACACTGAAGAGGAGCCGCTTGTTGTTATCACGGACTCAGCTAGTTAAACACTGAAGAGGAACCGCTTGTTGTTATCACGGACTCAGCTAAGACAATACTGGACTGCTTGTAATCCCGTTTGCTCGTCTAGTGACATTTTCTCTCTCTCTGTTTCCCGAGTGGATCGACGTGTAGCTGCAGAGCAGCAGAGGCAGTGGCGCAACGCCACGGTGCCTCTCAGCCCAGAAGACGTGCTGCAGAGCCGCGGACAACTCTGTCCAGAACATTCTCCCTTTGTGTTTTGTTGTTTATTTGCTCATTCCTATTTTATAAATAAATACGCCCTAGTTTTTGGCTAACTCTGAACTACCTGTCTGTGCCGTGCTGTTGGGGTCGGTTTCAAACCATAACACATACAATATCCATATATAAATAACAGGAGGCCAAGAGAGGATTTTACGCCAGGTTACCCAACATCATCGGAGCAATATATAGACTGTACCCATGTAGCTTTCAAAGCTCCATCAATAAACAAATCCAGTAATGTGAACGGGATTCCACTCGGTCAATGCACAGATAATCTGCGATGCGCATTTTGGCTGATAATGTGCCGGTGGCCGTAGTCTCATTCAGGCCTAATTGTATTTAATTCAATTGTAATGTTATTACTGGGGTATCTATAATTAAAACATCACTTAAATGCAGATCAGGGTTATCCACTGAAGCCATAATGACTCTGACCAGAACCACAGCACACAATAGGCATTGTAGAGCGCGGAGTTGGCCTGCTGAAATTGATTTCATTACAGTGCTTAATGTCGAGTCAGCTTGTCATTTATTTCTGTCAATGTGCTGGTTCTGTAGCAGGACTGGGTCAGTCAACATCCTTGGCTCCCGGCGCACTGAAGATAATCTACACCAGTGGTCACCAACCCGTCGATCTTGATCGACTGGTCGATCTTTGAGACTGTCCCTGTAGATCTTTCCATGAAAACTTTTTTCTTTTTTTTTTTTTTTATTATCTTACCCTGCGAGTCCACATTACAGTTCTACTTTAGTTTTGATGTGAAAAGTGATGCTGCACTTAGTACTGACTGAGAAAGTACACATACAGTTCTACTTTTGTTTTGATGTGAAAATGATGCTGCTCTTAGCACTGACTGCACTTAGCACTGACTGCACTTAGCACTGACTGAGAAAGTACACATTACAGTTCTACTTTTGTTTTGATGTGAAAAGTGATGCTGCACTTAGCACTGACTGAGAAAGTACACATTACAGTTCTACTTTATAAAATGCTAATTGTAAATATGTTTGTCAATGTTAATAATATGAGAGTCCACATTATAGTTCTACTTTTGTTCTGATGTGAAAAGTGATGCTGCACTTAGCACTGACTGCACTTAGCACTGACTATGAAAGTACACATTACACTTCTACTTTATAAAATGCTAATTGTAAATATGTTTGCCAATGTTAATAATATGAGAAAGTCCACATTACAGTTCTACTTTTGTTTTGATGTGAAAAGTGATGCTGCATAAGATGACTGCACTAGCACTGACTGAGAAAGTACATAATAGTTCTACTTTGACGTTTTAATGTTGGACCAAAGCATTGCATGTAATTAGAATACAGGCAAATAAAAGTAATTTAGTTTAAAGTACAATCTTGGCTGTCTTTTTCTCTCAACGCTTCAATAGGTAGATCTTGCCTTCACCAAAAAAAAAAGTGATCTTGGGCTTAAAAAGGTTGGTGACCACTGATCTACACACTCCCTCCTGTGAACTTGGCAACTTCATTGGATTTATTTATTCTCTAAAAATAGCTATAATCATACGATTAAATATTGTTTAAAATAAAATGCTAAATACTATTATTCTGTGTCATGTTTCCAAATAAGATTGTTCACAACGGGAAATGCTGTATACGTTAAATTTCTTGGTTGGACCTCTGTGATCAATCTCGCTCTCAGTGAAGTTTCTCAGAGTTCGCTCGGGTTAGACCATTATTTCACATCCCATGGGGGTGTTTCATGACCATATATGGAGAATCGTGCACGAGCATAGCCGTTTAAGAACAAATGGTATTTATCAACACGGAGTGTGCGTAGGACCTGTGCATGCACGTTTGATAAATCCCGATTTTTAGAACACTTTCTAAGCATTGTTGATAAATGAGGGCCCAGGGCTCATACAGACTGGAGCAGGGCATCTATTGACTGGCTAACTACTGTAGGTGGAGCCGTGTGTATCCAGTATGATGATATGACAGCATGAATTGCTCTGGGGCTCTCAAACTAGTTTGTTAGTAGAAAAAAAAGATGAAACCTGGTCAAACACAATTATTTCCATGAGTTTGCTGGAAGCACTGGGTTAGGGTTAGGGTTAAGCACTGGAAGAATACTGATAGGATGGCTATTAGCACCTGAAAACATGCCCTTCTTGTTTTTGGGTAGTGGAATAACTTTTGCAGCTTTCCATGCCAATGAACCTTTCAGTAAGCTTAGATAAAAAAGATGGCATATGGGTAGTGCAATAGAGCCAGAAACCATACCTAAGAGTATCCCATCTAGGTTATCTAATCCTGATGTTTTTTCACCATTTAGGCTACCCTACTAAAAAGTGCTTCTACTTTATTCACCTGCACAGTTTGAAAGTCAAACTCACAATCTTTATTTCTCATGAGTTGGGTAATAATTGTTTTGAACGATTGTTATTTGATGATGTTGTCTCTATAAGAACTGTGACCTTGACAACATCATCCTGGAGTTCTGCAACCATGCCCTGATGAAAAACAACCAGCCTGATATGTGGTCTCTCTCTAACATCATCCCAGTGCCTAAGTCCGGAGATCTCTCGAAGCCAGACAACTACCGTGGCATAAGTCTGACATGTGTCATTGCAAAGATGTACAATCGCATGATACTAAACCGGATAAGGAAAGCCATCGACCCCCACCTCAGGGAGAACCAAAATGGTTTCCGAGAGAAGAGGACCACTGTGGCCCAGATCTTGGCCTTGAGAAGAATCATCGAGGAGGTTAAGAAGAACAACCTGACAGCGGTACTGTGCTTTATCGACTTCAAAAAGGCTTTTGACTCGATACACAGAGCCGTGATGATGAGGATACTCAAGGCCTACGGAGTCCCTCCCAATCTACTCCGGGCCATAGGGACCATGCACACGGGTACAAGGGCCAAGGTGGTAACCCCAGACGGCAACAGTGAAGAATTTGACATCCTGGCTGGAGTGATGCAAGGGGACACCCTTGCCCCCTTCCTTTTCGTCATAGTCCTCGACTATGCGCTCAGGAAGGCCATCAATGGACGGGAGCAGGAACTTGGTCTCACAATAACCCCAAGGAGATCGAGACGACACCCCGCCATAGTCCTAACAGACCTTGACTACGCGGACGACATCAGCCTGCTCTCTGACCAGGTGGAGCAGGCACAGGAACTCCTGTGCAGAGTGGAGACGGAGTGCGCCAAGGTTGGCCTTAGGCTAAATGCCAAGAAAACCGAGGTCATAATGTATAACATCCTCCCGGATCATCCACCTCTAAGGACAACAGGAGGCTCTGCTCTAAAGGAAGTCAGTGATTTCAAGTACCTGGGCTCGTGGGTCAACTCGTCCGAGCAAGACCTTAAAGTGACCTTAAAGTGAGGAAGGCACTTGCGTGGAGGGCTCTGAACGGCATGACCAGTGTGTGGAAATCCAACCTCCCCCGTCAAATCAAGCTCAACTTCTTTCATGCAACAGTTGAGTCTGTCCTTTTGTATGGCAGTGAATGCTGGACCTTGAAGCCCACCCTGCAGAAGTCCTTGGATGGGTGCTACACCAGAATGATGCGTGTGGTGCTCAACATCAACAGGGATGAGCATGTCACTAATGCAAACTTGTATGGGGGGGTGCTAAAGGTGAGCGATAAAGTGGCAGTCAGGAGAATGAGGCTGGCAGGTCACTGCCAGAGACACCATGAGATGCCAACCAGCAAACTTGTACTGTGGGAACCAACACACGGGCATCGATCACGAGGACGTCCCACGTTAACCTATGTGGACGTACTCAGGAGAGATGTGGGAACAGAAAGCACCGGCGAGCTAGCCAGATGCATGGAGGATCGGGATGACTGGAAGCACCGATGGAGGGCCCGTCCGAGGACGACCTAGATAGATATGTTGTCTCACTTTTTAATTTCTCTATCTTCCCAACAAAAAAAATCATTAAAGTAGCCATACGCCTGCTGAATAAGTAAAGTAATAATAATAATACTAATAATACACTTTATTTGTATAGCACCTCTTGTACAAGAATTGCAGCCCAAAGTGCTTCACAGCAGTGATGTAGACACAAAATAGACAGGCATAACAACTTGCATAAAATTGGCATAATTATAGACATAAATAAATTATAGGCATAAAATTAGCAGAGCATAGTAGCCAATGTCTGAGGTGCGTTCGTAGCTATTGCGCACTCAGGCATTGGTGCTATCAGAACAGCCGCATATGCTCACTCCTCATTGGGAAGAATTGAAGAAGAATATTCTGCCGCCCATATGGACACAAGCCCTTATGCTAGCTGAGACTCAACAACAGTGAAAATATTTTTTTTGTAAGTATGTCAGATCCCAACTCACCACACTTGTTATAATCACGGCGAGAGCCTTCTTCACCCCTCCTCCTCCTTCCTCACCACCACGGCGGAAGCTTCCCTCACCCCTCATCATCTCACAACCTTATATGGGCAGCACCCGTTCCCCGGATCCCCACGCTTGCCAGCACATCAATCAACACGGCTGTGACGGATTCCCTCATCAGCGAGAGGATACTTCAGCACGCAGATCCTGCTCTCCCTCGTCGGAGTGTTAAACTAGCTTCCTAGGTACGACGACGAACCCAAGCCTTGCAACCCAGTCCTTATTGTATACCTTGTCCTACTGTAACCCTTGTTCTCTATATGCCCAGGACCTCCGCTCCAGTACACCTCCTACCTGGACGTCCCGTGCTGCACAAGGAGTGCTCCTGCTCTTGCCCAGTACACATTCCTGTGTCTACTGCCCCGTGCTGCACAAGGAGTGCACCTGCTCTCATCCACGGCACACTCCTGTACCCGTCGCCCCGTGCTACACAAGGAGTGCCCCTGCTCTTGCCGACTACCCATTCTCATACCTGTCGCACATTTCTGTATTCGCTGCCTGTAACCTGTCTACTTGGGGGAATAACATTAAAACACACTAAAACGCTCCATTCTCTCTCCTCCTGTGTTCTGCTATTAGGCTCCGCCAAACCCTGTCCTATATTAGTATTGGGTATTTCCCACTCTATATATAGACCGTTTCATTGGAATTCTGTTGCTAGGGAACAGTTTGGACCCAAATGTATTTCCAGTCAGTTTTTGTATTAGCAAACATCACAGGAACAGGAAATACACATGGGTCTTCTTTCTGCATGTTTCTGTTGTCACTTTGAAAGCACCTGTAGCACTCTTAGCGTGCGGGACTAGTCTTGCTGAGACGTATGCTTGTTGTTGCCAGCGGAGCGGCTGTACACTATTATCAGAGTGTAGAGCTATTGTTTTAACATGTAGACCACTTATCTTAACAAACCACTCATTCATTTATTTAGCATTTATTTTATTTCCGTTATGCATTTATCTACAACGTGTTGATGTGGTGGTGGTCTGGATCACCCTCCTCTGTAAATTTCTATTGTGAAGAGCACAAATGTATTGTTTTGTTATCCAGGCAAGATAATAGTAAAAACAGAGGCTCTTAACCAAGTTTCTGGACCGTTCTTCCTCGTTTCCTGGTGCACTTCCCAGAACTGCCGGTTGTCATCCTGAAAGTAGGGGTTCAACTCAAATTGGACTTTTTCTGGGGCCCGGCTCGTCCTCGTTGTTTGTCTTCAGCGCGGCCCCACTGCACTGTACGCCATGTTCCATTTCCACTGTGATGTGTCAGACTTTGTGCCAGGGTTAAATATTAAGAAGAAAGCTGCTATGCTGGTGACGGCTACAGAGTGGGAGCAAGGCTGTGTGTGTGCGTGTGTCTGTGTGTGTGTCTGTGTGTGTGTCTGTGTGTGTGTCTGTGTGTGCATGTGTGTGTGGTGCATGTGTGTGTGTGCATATGTGTGTGTGTGTGTGTGTGTGTATGTGTGTGTGCGTGCATATGTGTGTGTGTGTGTGTAGGTGTGTGTGTAGGTGTGTGTGTGCGTGCGCGTGTGCGTGTGTGTGTGTGTGTGTGCGTGTGCGTGTGCGCGCGCGCGTGTGTGTGTGTGTAGGTGTGTGTGTGCGTGTGCGTGTGTGTGTGTGTGTGGCGGCGTGTGCGTGTGCGCGCGCGCGTGTGTGTGTGTAATATGCTCGGTCTAATAAAACTCACTGGTTCCCCAAATGAAACTCCCTGAAATCATTCATCAATTATGCATGAGTCTCTTTTGTGGCGTCTGAACAACAAACTCTTTCTTCCTCGCCTCTTTAATTCATTAAAACGAATGGCGCAGACGGCTCCATAGACAGGTTGAGCATGGCAATTTAATTTTATTTATTCAACATGCGATGAATTAATGAATCAAGTTTGTTCTGTTCTAATTACCTAAATGTTGCGTTGTATGACACAGTGGCGCTGAGGCTTTGAATAAACAAACCCCGCAGTAGAGAGGATCGTATGGAGTCACAACGATTTCCACACTACGATATCTCGCCATGCCTTCTCGTTATAACGGAATGCATCTTTGACAAATGTAATCCTAAATGGTTGTTATAATCGCAAAGATCTGGTTTCGTGGCATCGCGCTACTGCTGCGCGTCCATACTCTGCGTGATAATGTCTGTGGTATCATACTGGGCATGTTAGGTTACTGAATGAATGCTCATCTTGAGCACTAAGGGCATTTTTTAATCACTTAACATTCTGCTTAATCTGAGCGCTGAGCAACTGCCATCTATTTCCTCCATATACTGAGCCTAGTCACAAAGTGCTCAGCAACGCTCTGAGTGGCTCAGAGTGAGCGGAACTGAGAAAAGTGTGTTTTTCAGCTCTGAGCGAAGCTGCACCGTTAAGTTAATTAACGCACCCACTGTGTCTGTATTAACCCCTCATGCATCCGGCACATTTAGCATAAAACGCCTGACGATTGCATACCCAATTTGTGAGTTATTCTTCAACCACTTATAGCACATGCATGCGTCTGGTCTCTTTTGAATGGAAACATTCTGAACTTTCTTCCACAACAGGAAGAATCACTCTGAGTGCTAATGTAATAGAGTTACAAAGGTCTGCACACACTGAAATAAAGATTTAGTTTACTCACGTCTTTGTTTACTTGCAAACAGATGCCTGCAAAAGAGTTCCAGCTGAAAGCTTGGGGCTGGACAACATAACAGTTCCATAGCCTGAAGTCGTATATAGTACAGGTCCAAAGTTGATAATAATCCGACAGGGTGACCATAACAGGTTAATGGACCAATCTCAAACCACACCCTCTTTCCCAGAGTTGTGATTGGATGGACACTTTAACCTCTTCCACCCGACGGGACCGGTACCGGTCCCAAAATGACATCATGTCATACATCAATATCCCCAGAATACATTTATAATGTATATTATCATCAATACGTTAGTTTAGGAATAAGTGTTATTAGATAGATTTTCCTTTTTGAAATGTCTATTTCGCGAGAGGCGACCATTTTGGAAAACCTTGAATCATGGGAATTGTAGTTTCTTTGCACCATTTTTTTTTTTGCGGACATACAAAGCTCTGGATCTGCGTTGGAATTTTTCAAAACTACACTTCCTGAAAGGATCTATGGGGTTCAAGGTTCATAGTTCTGTATGCATTTTTTTAATAACTCTTATTATTCGGAATACTATACCACAAAACGTAATGTTATTGACAAATATTGAAACACAGTTAGTTTATCTTCCCTATTGTTAGCATGCAGCAACAATTAGATTTGAAATTAGTTTCAAAATGGTGCCACCCTGGCAGAAATAAAAAAAAGTACAGTAGATTACAGTAGATTTCATTATCTGTTCTTATGCATGCTTGGTGATACTAAATCCAAATTGAACTCGCATTTGAAATATAAGATTTGGCACAATCCATAAATGTGCGAATTGGCTATAATAAGGTAATTTATAAACCTGTTATTCTATATTGTATAATAATATTTCGAATTGCATTGGTCCGGATGGGAGAATTCAGTACTGTATCTACAAAACATTCTGTTTAATCATCTTCTCTTTATTCATTATTTTTTTGTACACATGATCTCAAGAAGGTACTGAACAAGATCAGTGGCTGTTTTTCATGTCTGGTAATTTTGTGCATGGTGTTATTCACTGTCAAAGATGCAAAGAAAAATCATAATTCATATTCTCCTTTGTTTCATCACAATTTAAGCAAGCCTAGTAATATACACAATATTTCTGACACTGGGAATACATTCACTGAGGTCCATAGATGTCACTAGATGCCAAGAATATGCAAATGAACCTTGTAGAAGTGGAGCAATATTCCATTTACTTAGGTATATATTTTAGGCAGATTTTCAGAAAATAGCGCTCCGGGCTTAAGAGGTTATTTACTATTGTATTATTGCACAATCAAAGCGGGCATGGCCACCCACATCTCACTGTATGCTCTGGTATGTATGTGACAAATAAACCTCTTGAATCTTGAATCTTGATCCAAAAAAATAGGGCAGGGTCCTGCTGGAATTGGAATCTGCATCCTACTTCCTCCTACTGTCGCTGTGCACCCCTTCTCTCGTTGCTCACATTCACGCTGTGACTCGGTAGCATCCAGACATTGTAGAGTTTTGATCACGACACAAGCTTCAAGCTACAAACCACACCCAAATAAAAATGTTGCCGCGTTCACGTTACGTGGGAAGAAGCGGAAGAACCAGCTTCCGACTGGGAAAAACCATTCACGTTAGCCTCCTAGTGGTAATTCCTACTAGGACATATGGGATTTTTTTATAGACCCCGATATCTCCCACTTCGCGTCACGAATTGCGGAAGTATGGATGTGGGCGTTTCATCGAGTCAACGCGTGAAGGCTTCCTAGTTGTAGCAACGAGATGTCCTCTGGTTCTTCCGCTTCTTCCCACGTAACGTGAACGCGGCACTAGACATGGGTATTTAGAAGTTGGATATTGTGAATTCATATCTGTTGCTCGATGTGTCCTGGTGTGAGTGGATGATTAACACTCATGTGGAAACGATGACTGTAACTGGAGCCATTAATGCTGTCTCTTGAAGTCAGTGTTCCGTGAGGACACAGTGCTGTGATAACGTGATCAGAGGATGCCGCCTTTTGGTGTTTAGCCTATAGAAACTAAGCTCTCTAATACCAGAAGACGGAGGTCTGTCACGCCTAGTATGATTGAGTTTGATGGGTGTTTGAAAATAATCCTGGTTGTGCATTAGAGTCACACTCCTACGCAGAACTCTAAGCCTGTACTGTACGTCACGCAGCCTGAACGAGCTCTACATCAAGTGCCATATAACTGTAACTGTTCACTGGCCTTCGCAAGGCTGTGTGCGAACTACTGTGTGCTAAAAACTTTGAATTGCATGTATAAATAGCGTCACATATAACAGTACGCTTGGTACATCAGAGGACGCTGAATCCTTCCGTTGTGTGTTCATTAATAGAGATAAGGATTGCGATAGGGATTGCTGTTTTTTCATCTATATCACTCCAATGAGCTGTGATTAACACAACACAAGGATTATGTGTCCTCTGATTACATCACAGGAGGAGATAATGCTCCACGTCATTGGAAATGAGGGCGTGCCCTCAATACATTTTCGAGTTGAAATGAAGATTGAATGAAAATTCAAACTCACTAACTCTCAATGACTGTCATCTAAATCAATGTGTGCAAAACATTTTAGAGCTGTGAGATTATGTGCAAAAAAAGATTGAAGAAGTGCCCCTTTAACCCTTTCATTACCACACTATGGAATCTTAACGCTTTCACTATCACACTACAGACAGTTAACCGTCTGATTTGTGTCAATCGTATGCTTTGTGTGGTAGTGAAAGGGTTAACCTTATGTAGCGTGGTAGTGAAAGCATTAACCCTTTGTAGTGTGGTAGTGAAAGGGTTAACCTTATGTAGCGTGGTAGTGAAAGCATTAACCCTTTGTAGTGTGGTAGTGAAAGGGTTAACCTTATGTAGTGTGGTAGTGAAATCATTAACCCTTTGCAGTGTGGTAGTGAAAGGGTTAACCGTATGTAGCGTGGTAGTGAAAGCATTAACCCTTTGTAGTGTGGTAGTGGAATAGTTAACCTTATGTAGCGTGGTAGTTGCATCATTAACTCTTTGTAGTGTGGTAGTGAAAGCATTAACCCTTTGTAGTGGTAGTGGAAGGGTTAACCGTATGTTTTTTATTTTATTTAACCTTTATTTTACCAGGTAGTCACTTGAGATCAAAGATCTCTTTTTCGAGCAAGACCTGGCCAAAATGGCAGCAAAACAAAAACAAACATACAAAATACACAAAACACAGACAGAGACATAAAAGGCAAAGTGGGGCAAGGGGATACATTTGAGCTGCAACAAACTAGATTGAATGAGATTGGGGGAGATTGGAGGGTAGGGTAAAAAGGTAGAAAGAGGATGGAAGGTGAGGCTTTGCAGGAGGTTGCTGGGGAGAGAAGGTCAAGTAAAAAATATAAAATATAGCACCACATTATGCAGTGAAGCATCGACATTCTCCCATCTCATTCTTTAAAATGCCCTTAATTTGAACTTTTAAATCAGATAATGGTAGTGAGGGCCTGCAGTTTCAAAGTTTCAAAGTATGTAGCATGGTAGTGAAAGCATTAACCCTTTGTAGTGTGGTAGTGGAAGGGTTAACGTAAGGTTATGTATATAACCAAGTTCTATGAATTATGGTGACGCTCAGCATCGGTTGCATAATATCTCGCTTCAGTGGATATGCACTGAATCAATTTCAAAACGTACCTTTACATACCAACATCCGTCTGACCACACCCCCATCTGCTGCTTACATAAGCAGGGGTGGGGCCACACACTCATCTCCTTCCCAACAAATTTCACCACAATGAAAGATCAAGGGCTGCAGCGGCGTCCTGATGCTGAGCGTCACCATAATTCATAGAACTTGGTTATATACATAACTGTAACTGAGGGGTACAATTCCCTGACTGTATTGATAAGTATGGTATCATTAAACCACTACCGCTTTATGTACTTTAACTACTGGCCATACAGTACACAATATATGAATATGATGAACACTTCCCACAATGAAATCGGTTCCAGTCAAAGGTATTAATCAAGTATTTAATGGAGCAAAAGGTACATATGATACTTATATTACATTTGATTGCACTTGTAAGGCAAATGAGTATTCGTAGGCAAATCAACACTGAATGTCCATTCTTTGGTTACGCAGGAGGCAAGTATACAACCTGGCTCTTAGGGAATTATATCTATGGTACACTTAATGATATAGCGGGATATACTGGAAGGGGTCCTCCCGGTTGTAAGCCGGCAGGGGGGGTAGGAGAGCTGTCGGTAGTAGAACGTCTGGTCAACGATATCTAGGGAGACTTCGAGTACAGAAGACAGTGCGATAGACTCTTGATCCGCAGACGAATACAGCTTGGTTCTCTTGTAGGCTGTAGCTCCACAGTGAAGAAAGCTAGGCGGCCTCAGGCTCTCTGAGCGCCGACTCGACCTTGACTCCTCTCGGGGTAAATCCAACACTCACAGGCGTCGGCGATTATCCGCTCCACAAATCACAGTACCAAAGCAAATATATATTCCAGCCGCACAGGGCTATGCAGACGTCGGGCAGGTAATCCAGTGTACATGTCCATTCGGTCCTCGCCTAGATCTCCTCGGATGAAAGCGCCATGTGGTCGGCCCAGCCTGGATAAGAATCTAGCTAACACGAGGAAGCGTTGGAGATGCTGGTCACTTTAGAACTCTAACCGCACGATGCACCATACACAATAGACTATTATTAACTTAATAGAAATACGTCGCACTCGACGGTACAGTGCCAAACTCTGACAATTCAGTTATTAATTCGCACGCGGTCTCAATGCTATTCTGGGGCCAAACAGGCCATACTTCACCGCACGTCGTATCGTGGGTGAGGCTTCACGTTGGTTACTAAGTTTCTGACTAAGTGCCTCTGTATTCACTTGCGCCATATTTATATGCACGGTGAACAAATAGTGCCACTCTCATTTCTGTCGCCGTATCCCTGGGCAGGGCCGGGGCTAGTACAGACATGTCTTGTCGGTAACTTTGAACTTGACTCCGGGGGCTGGTCCCCTGGCGCCTGGTCCTTTTGTCCAATAGGAGAATGAACTATTATGGGCTATAGTAGGCTAAAGGGATATTCCGTGTATATGTACAAGGAATATACAAGGGATATCAAACGATATACAAATACTATTCAATATATATCAACAAATAAATATATATACTCGGTTTAATCTGATCCTTCGTAACAGCCGCCCCCTAATTAGTCCCACCTAATTAGCTAAGCAGAGACAGATTAACCGCACTGTCCACTACTCCTGGGTTGGAGCGAGTCTGTTTTGAAGCGCCAGACTAGTCCTAGTGTCATTTCTTGGGCTTCTCCTGGGATGGTCGCCATCCAGGTCTCGCTGCTCGCTGCCTTGTCCTCGGGGGAGAGGCTGCGCAATACTTGCGGGTCGCTGCTGGCCCACTGCCTGAGATCAAAGCCGCCTTTGATCAGGGAGGCGCGGAGCTTGAGTAGAAGAGCCTCGGCTTCTTCTGGCGTCGAGACGCTTTGCAAACAGTTGTCCACGTAGAAACTATTTCCTACACTTTGTCGGACCTCTTCATCTGCTGCTGGGTCCTCTGCGACGTGTTTTTGCAGTGCAAACGTAGCACAGCATGGGCTGCATGTGGTTCCGAAAGGGAGGACTTCCCATTGATTGATGGCTGGTTGCTCATCCCCGATCCTCTCTCTCCATAGGAACCGCAGCAGGGGCTTGTCCTCCTCCACTAGTCTCACCTGCAGGAACATCCCTTTGATGTCGCCGCTGATGGCCACCTGGTCCTGGCGGAAACGTAGTAACACGCCTAGTAGAGAGGGGCCGAGTGTTGGGCCGGGCAAGAGCTCTTTATTCAGATTTTGTGATCCGATCTGGTAGCTGCAGTTGAACACAATACGATCCTTGCCGTTGTGGTGGACTTTGTGGTGCGGCACGTACCATGATTCGGTCGTCTGATCGGCCTCTTTAATGTCAATTTTCTTTATGTGTCCCGCTGTGATTAGCTTGTTAATCTCAGCGCGGTACACAGTCTCTTGAGCGGGGTCTCTGGCTAGGCGCCGCTCTGTGTTCAATAGATACCGCTCCGTCGCTTCTTTTGTGGCGTGAAAGGTAGGCATACCCTCTCGCCTCAGGAGTGGAGTTGCGTATCTCATCACTCCGTTGACGTTGACTCTCTTTGTCCCTTGCTCGAGGAGGGCTATAGCGTAAATGTCTTCCTTGGAACGAATGTCTTTCTTTTCGTTCTTAAAGGGCATTGTCTCTAGTGTCCATAGCCTCTCGACGTGCTGTAGGAGAGTGGTGTCTTCTTCTGTCACTCTGGAGTGGAGGCTGCTGTTCGGTTAAGAGACTTAGCGAGGGGGCCTTGTAATGTCCATCCTAGGCGGGTCTCGACTGCTGCAGGACAGCCTCTGGGTCCTGTGTGGACCCGGTCTATCGGGACTATGAGGTCTGCGTGGTCGGAGCCTATCAGCAGGGTCGGGGTGGCACCGTCTATGATCGGGATAGGTAGTTGGCGCAGGTGCACATATTTATCCATCAGCTTGGCGATGGGGTAGGTGTACTGTGATAGGCCTATTTCTTGGCTGGTGAAAGCATTAGTAATCCTATACCGTCTCTCTGGCTGCCCGCTTGCTGCGATAGTGAAGGAGACATTCTCGCCCTTTATCGTCTTTAGATCTCTTCTTATTGTCCGAATCGTCATCTGGTTTTCGCTCCCCCGCAGCCCCAGCTGGGCCGCAGCGGACGCGAGGAGAAGGGTCTTCTCTGACCCGTCGTCAAGGACGGCGTAAGTGTCCATGACCTTATCTTGGTAACTCAGTGTTACGCGGACCACCTTTAAGAGCACCTGGGCGCCCCCGCTGCTAGCGGGGTCAATGTACATAACACTTGCCTTTGTGCTGCTTGAGGGTGCAGGCTTTCTTCTGTTACTGTCGTGTAGGACATCTAGGTGGGCTCCGTCACACCGACTACACCTCTTCTTTAGGCGGCAATCGGCTGCCATGTGACTGCGCGCACATCGGTAACAGCGTCGGTTGGACTTTATCCATTGACTCACTTCTTCAGCGGTCATCGTCTTGAACATGTCACATTGTGACAACCAGTGTTCCTTTTCGCAGTACGGGCACACCATCTTCCACTTCTCTTTCATCGAGGGGGTACTGTGGTTCTTGCTGCTCGGTACTGATTCTGATTGGTGCATGACAGTCACCAATCTTCGGCCATCGTTTGCTCTCCTAGGTCCCTCTCTGGAGCTTGGTGTGCTCCGCACGAACGTATCCAATCGTAGGCTGCTGACTTCTCTCGCCAGGAAGTCGGCTAGGTCTAGGAGGGATGGCTCGGGACCGTTAGGATCACGGTGGTCTCTTTGCCGCCTGAAGCGCTCTTGTCGGGCGGGCGGCAGCTTCTCTAAAATCCTCTCGACATTAGAGTTTGCGTATAGTTCGTGCATACCCTTTTCTCGTTGCGCCCCCAGCATCCCTACCAGGGATTGTACTTTGATAGACAGGTCGTCTAGTGAGCGATTGTCTGTTGCTGGGGGTAGGCGGTCAATATGCCTTATCTCTTGTATTACGTAATCCCATATGCGTCCATATCTTTGGTCGAGCGCTGCTAGAGCCGCTATGTATGGGGTAGTAGAGGTGGCATAGGCCAGCGCTATGTTGTGCGCTCGGGGCACCTTGAGGTGCTTCAATAGGATAGCATACTTGTGGCGTTCATCAGCTACGTCAACCATCATTGTCTCTAAGCACATCCGTAACTCCGTGTACTGTGCTCGGTTCTCATGGGTGAAGTCTGGAAACGTCGGTGTGCCAATGTATGACGCCGTAGATGGCTGGCACATCGGTGAGCGTTGGAAGAGAGGCCTCCTAGGCGAGTCTCCTCTTACGCCTCTCGGTGGGCTGGTACCGGCAGGGTACCATGGCCCGCGTATCCAGGTGCTATTCCTCGGGACTGGTCGTGCGTCATGCTCACCCGTGAATAGAGTCGGGGGTCTGTAGCGCAGAGCCGCGGGGGTAGAGCCTGGGCTGTACTGGACCTCCTGGTCCTGTGGAGTACTGTGCTGCTGTCGGGCTTGACTCTCCTCCTCTCCCTCTTCTTCTTCTGTCAGGTCATATAGATCCTGTAGTCGTCTATTTAGCCTCTCCGCGGTGTACACCGTTCCTTCCTTGTAGCTGGGTCTCACTGGGACCGGTCGGGGAAGGGGTTCGGAGGGGGGTATAGGCTCTCTCTGGTGGTCGAGTTCAGGGTCGCTTGATCGGTTAGGGGAGGGTGCCCTTGACCCGTGTCTTGACGAGGCCCTGGAACCCCGTGCGGAGGGAGGGGGTGTTGCCTTGGCGATCAGCTGCTCCATTAGCTGCGCTTGTATTCTGTCGCGCTCTGCTTCTCTTTGGGCACCGGCAGCGGCACGCTGGGTGTCGGCCCGGTCTCTTGCCATATTCTCTTCCGTCTGAAGGCGTCTAATCTCTAGACGTATACGATCTTCGTCGCTCCGTTGCTGCGCTTGAATGCGTTCTCTTTCCATGGAAGAATGTTCGCGCTCACTAAGCGTCTGTGCTTGGAGTCGATCGCGCTCTGTTGAGGCTGCTAGGCTGGCGAGGAACGCCTGTGCCAGCATCTTGTCCGCCTCGCTGGGGGAAGACGCTGGTTGAGGTGATCCGCTACTGGCAGTACTCGTTGGAGATGCGTTCTCCTGCGGGGAGTCCTGGAGCTCTATCTCCTGGGCGCTCTCCTTTTCTTGTACCGTGCAGAGTTCCATCTCTGGAGGGTTGTCTTCCTCCCGGAGCTCTCCGGGGACTACTTCTTCGGTCTTGGCGGGGGGTAAAGTCGTGTCAGTTCCCTCCTGGTCCCCACCATGAGCTTGGTCAGTTACATTAGAACCCACTAGGGCCTCTGTGGTCGGGGTATCCTGGTTGATAGGGTCGGACATAATTTTACTTTCTACTTTTACCGCGTTTACCGTCTGTAGAAGGCTAGGTAGTATACTGGCAGCGTAATCCTCTAAGTACTGAGGTGGCTGCCGTCTACGCTGCGGGCGATCTACTTTAGGAGGACCGTTTTGTGGAGTGTTCATCATAGGCCATTTCAATATTAATACCACTATATTAATATTACACTAGTTACCATCCGGCTCGAAGGACCAATTGTAACTGAGGGTTACAATTCCCTGACTGTATTGATAAGTATGGTATCATTAAACCACTACCGCTTTATGTACTTTAACTACTGGCCATACAGTACACAATATATGAATATGATGAACACTTCCCACAATGAAATCGGTTCCAGTCAAAGGTATTAATCAAGTATTTAATGGAGCAAAAGGTACATATGATACTTATATTACATTTGATTGCACTTGTAAGGCAAATGAGTATTCGTAGGCAAATCAACACTGAATGTCCATTCTCTGGTTACGCAGGAGGCAAGTATACAACCTGGCTCTTAGGGAATTATATCTATGGTACACTTAATGATATAGCGGGATATACTGGAAGGGGTCCTCCCGGTTGTAAGCCGGCAGGGGAGGTAGGAGAGCTGTCGGTAGTAGAACGTCTGGTCAACGATATCTAGGGAGACTTCGAGTACAGAAGACAGTGCGATGGACTCTTGATCCGCAGACGAATACAGCTTGTTCTCTTGTAGGCTGTAGCTCCACAGTGAAGAAAGCTAGGCGGCCTCAGGCTCTCTGAGCGCCGACTCGACCTTGACTCCTCTCGGGGTAAATCCAACACTCACAGGCGTCGGCGATTATCCGCTCCACAAATCACAGTACCAAAGCAAATATATATTCCAGCCGCACAGGGCTATGCAGACGTCGGGCAGGTAATCCAGTGTACATGTCCATTCGGTCCTCGCCTAGATCTCCTCGGATGAAAGCGCCATGTGGTCGGCCCAGCCTGGATAAGAATCTAGCTAACACGAGGAAGCGTTGGAGATGCTGGTCACTTTAGAACTCTAACCGCACGATGCACCATACACAATAGACTATTATTAACTTAATAGAAATACGTCGCACTCGACGGTACAGTGCCAAACTCTGACAATTCAGTTATTAATTTGCACGCGGTCTCAATGCTATTCTGGGGCCAAACAGGCCATACTTCACCGCACGTCGTATCGTGGGTGAGGCTTCACGTTGGTTACTAAGTTTCTGACTAAGTGCCTCTGTATTCACTTGCGCCAAATTTATATGCACGGTGAACAAATAGTGGCACTCTCATTTCTGTCGCCGTATCCCTGGGCAGGGCCGGGGCTAGTACAGACATGTCTTGTCGGTAACTTTGAACTTGACTACGGGGGCTGGTCCCCTGGCGCCTGGTCCTTTTGTCCAATAGGAGAATGAACTATTATGGGCTATAGTAGGCTAAAGGGATATTCCGTGTATATGTACAAGGAATATACAAGGGATATCAAACGATATACAAATACTATTCAATATATATCAACAAATAAATATATATACTCGGTTTAATCTGATCCTTCGTAAAAATAACCTTACGTTCTATTTCATTATGGCTCCGCTCAGCATCGGTTGCATAACAGGAGCTGAGCGGGAGCCAAAGCTCGACAAATGTACCCCGCTGAGGCCCCCCACAACCATCAGACCAGGGAGGACCGAGCCCCCCGACCCTCCCTAATGGAGGATACCTTCCCTATTGGAGGCTTACGGGAGGGAGACGGATCCGACCGCGCGAAGAGGAACTCAAGCAACTCAACGCACAGGGTGAGCAGACCATGGCTTGACCCCACGACTACGCACACGCACAACCCGCATGCCACCAGGGAACGAACGGAAGGAACAACCCTCCTTACTGCCCCCAAAATCACGGGGTCAAGAGCAAACCCAACCCCGTGGCAAGGCTGTAGCAGCGGAGCGCGAAGGAAGACCCAGACCCACTGAAGGGACTGGATCCCCTGAAAAAATGGGGCCCGGAGAGGTCAATGACGCCAGGCATCAAGACCCCACCAGGTGGTCACTTAGTGACACCGCCCCCCACATCGCCAGCGTATTCGGATAGGGCCCCTCCAAGAGCGGGCCCTTTCCCCCCAATAGTACACCGCCTGGCACACTGACCCTGCAGAACAGGCAGTCAGCATGGCCGTAAGCACTCAAAAAAGTCCAACCAACGGAAGCAGGCAGCACACCGGGGAAACCAGGCAGCAGGCTGTAACCTGAGCCTGGAGCACTGCGGACGAGACAGGCGCCAAAGGAGTCAACTGAAAACAGCCCCCCTGGCGGAAGGGGCGTATGCTGGCGTTGTTGAGCACCATGACAAAGCCTCCATTAAAAAAAACCCACCCAGAGGGGTCGAGGCAGAGAAGGCTGACACGATTGGCAGACGTCATGAACGTGCAGGGGCACACTCAACCGGGTAACCTGGGAGTTGACTCTGCTCCAACACACCAGGGAATCAACCACCCTCTTGGTACCACATGCGGTGGTTGTTCCTATAACCCATCAAGAAAAAACTCCAAAACACACCTGCGGGTATACACTGGCTATACCGCAGTACAAGTGTTTCAGTTTTCAAAAAAGGTTATTCCAGGCCTACGGGTCGACGAAACATTACTTCGGACCGGGCCCGGTGGCTCGGGAAGCACACAGGGTAACCAGAGGAGGTCCAAAAGACCACCCCAACAGCCCCCTCTTCGCCACGCCAGCCCTAAGCGTACTGCACTTGGTATTCCCAGGCGGTCTCCCAACCAGGTACTAACCAGGACCGAACCTGCTTAGCTTCCGAGATCGGACGAGATCGGGCGTGTTCAGGTTGGTATGGCCGTAAGCCATTACAATAGCGCAGAGTACAACATGTACCCAACAAAGGGTCTCCATAACGCCTAACCCTGTGACACCCGGGCCGACCCGGCATTTTTCCCCCTGAAAAAAGCACAAGTCCCTCAGGGTACCAGAACAGCAGATCCGCGTCCCCGGCGGACAACGAGTTAACTGACCTGGACCAGCGTGACCAGAACCAGTCCCGTGCCCTAACCACGCCGACATGCCCACTCCAGGAGAGGGGGTAGGTATGCGTGTTGATCTAAAACATGAAAAGAGGGCGCCACCCAGACGGTCCCATTTGTACCGCGCTCAGTGGCCCACCCCAAGGGCGTGAGACCCCTCTACCTATGTTCTGATCTATTCCGTTAACATCCCCCAGATATGAACGAGAATTCGTCGAGACAACCTAGTAAACTGGAAGAGACAAAACTCCATCCCAGTTGCCCTATAAAAACGCTGTTTTAATAACAAGCAACCAAGGCGCACCAGCCTCATGCGTGATTCCCATCAGAAACACCCAGAGCCAGCACTTATGTACGCGTCGAGACCCAAACACATCAATGGATAGTCTAGCAAGACACCAAACATTGTTCCTCCAAGTCGCCTGGGAGAACGACACGGAGCCGTCGTGCTTCATGTTCCTTCCTCTTTTTATTTAAAAAAGAAAGAAACACAGACTGACATGAATCACACGTGACGCAGCTGAGGTTAAAAATAGTTTACATTTTTACATCCCGCCACCCTCGCGACAGGGAGGAGACGGAAATCCCCAGAGAGACTTCCCACGCGAGCTGTATAGATTGAAAAGAATATATTGCAACATTGAGCTATGTAACACTTGGGTTAGGGCTCTCCGAGGAGGAAGCACTGAACCAATACACACTCAATAATCGAATTGAATCGAATACACACACAATAGAGCAGAACTCCTTTTTGAAGTTCTACTCACCTTGACAATTTGAGTAGGAGGCTCTGAAACTCTGAGGAGGCTCCCTCACAGGGAAGGAGAGTCCGAACTCACAGAAGGCACTTCTCTTTGAGGAGGAGCTTCGTGAGGAGGAGCTCTGACAACTCCCTGAAACAGATCCATAACATGGACCCGAACAACCCACGGAAGTCTTACCAACAGAGACGCGCTCAGTGACGCTCTATGGTGGGGGAATTTCCGCGGTGCACACGCCCAATCTTCCAGGGCGTGGTACCAGGAAACTCCCTCCCCCCCCCCCCTTACCCTGTAACGTGCCGAACAGCAACATGACAGGAACCTTGAAGGACAGGTGGTTTTAACCCCTGACCAACAGAAAAAAGGGGAGGTAAGGATTACCAGTTCACCCCTTTACGACCCCTCACCCATGATACGATGTAATGACAAGTAGAGCATGACACAGTCATAGCCTGCTACATGAAGCATCGAACAGCCTCACATAGCTCATGTGCTAACCTGCTATCTGATTTTTACTAAGGAAAAAACACAGAACAGAGAGGGCCCCCTTTAAAAGCCCCGGTACCAGACTTACATATGTGCTTCTGTGGGCCAAACCTAACCCAGTTGTAGATCACAAGACACACACAACCCTTCATCACAACAAAAAATGGCAAAGTACACTCTTGCTACAGAGGAACGCCGTTTTTCATAATGAGAGAATACAGAATCCTCGATTACGTATTGGCCACAGGCATTGCTAAGCACACATGATAAGTGACCAAACAATATTTTCTTTAGGAAAAAAAATTGTTTCTCAAGCGGAAAGCACAACCCCAGCAATTAAGCTGAGGGTTACATCGTATCCCCACAAACACAGTGACACAATATATTGTAAACAACATGTTTGAGAGGAGGGGGGGAAGCCCCAGGGAAACCGGGGGGATCACCCATCCTTCCTTACCCTTGATACAACCAAGTTGAACAGGTAACCCTGTTAATATGTGAACACACTGTTCATTGTCATTACAGGCTGAGAAAAATATTCATTCCTCAATCACATGTCACTAAGCATAGCTTCATAGGTTTATTAACCCCCTTAGTTGTGAGTTCACGTTACATGAACACACATGTTCTCATCACAACTAACCAGATCATTTTTACACATGTAAACAACAACCCGATTTCTATCGAGAGAGAAGCTATACCAGTGACAAGACAATTCACACACAACACGCGTCGTATCCTCAATGTATTGCAGCAACACACGTTTTGGAAAACATCGTTATTACAAAACATTTAGAAGGGAAGGAAAGAAGAAGTGTTTAAAGTCCGGTCGGGACTCCTACCCTGAGCGCAGGCCAAGAGAACTGCAATCTGGTTAACGGGACACCTAAGTTGAACACAGCATCTCCTGTGTTGGCGACGAGGGTAACGTCGCTGCGCCACCCAGCCGCTACGTTTCTCCATGTTGACGCAGTCCTCGCTGGCAGGGCTCCCGGTGTAGGTTCGACTAACATCCTCTGTCAAAGATGACGTCGTAGTCAGAGTGTTTAAGGCATGTTATAGTCATAGCAACGTTCAACAGTGTAGCATCAAGCTAACAGCCGCTCTCGACTGATAGCAACAAGCTAACGTTTCCTAGCCTAGTGACACAACGGGCTAGCGCCGCAGCTAACAGCTGACTGGCTAACAGGTAGGCCACAACTAGCACGCAAGCTAAGCAGCTATCACCTGAACTGTACACAACGACATAACAAGCCACACTTCAGACAGGCCGCCGTCTGAAACCCTCCTCATCCTTTAAGAGAGAAGAGAAAAAGAAATGTCAACACAGTTTACAACGGTGATTTTACCAGACATACGGCGGAGCCGGCACAAGTCCCATCTGGGCTGCAGCCGACTTGAACATGGATCTTCCGATAACGAACATCCATGCCCACATTTCCTCGTTAGGGTGTACTTTCACTTTTATGTGAAAGATGGGGCCTGCACGGGACAGAGAAGCATCCGCTTGTCCAGAGAATCCTGGGATCACCAGGTCCTGGTCGGGGGCCACTAGTTGACCATCATGGGCTTCAGACCAAGATCCTCCGCCGTCGCCTAAGAGGCCGAACAGAGGACCCTAATCTGGGGCCGGCTTTCGTAAAAATGGTCAGCTAGCCCCCATAGCACTAACAAACAACTGGCGCTCGCAAGCAAACATTACTCACCCAGGCTCGAAAACCAACCAGTCCCTCACAACAGACTTCCACAGTCCAGCTGCATGGCCGGAGGGCCAAACCCATCCAGCCGCAGCAAAGGAGGACTGCAGTTTGGGGAGTATATCAGCGACGCGAGCCCCTAATACGAAAAAAACGGTGGAGGTTAAGAATGATCATCATCTTCCAGACACTCCAGTGACGAAGACAATATCGCCGTATTTTCTCGAAAATAGTGAGAGAGAAAATAAAGATATAATGTCAACGTATCTCCTTGTTCTTCTGTTTTCCTTTCCTCAGACTAAATATTTTCTCCACGTCAAGTGGGTATATAACAGGCACTTCCTTGTGGATGAAATTTGAGAAGGAGATAAGTGTGTGGCCCCACCCCTGCTTATGTAGGCAGCAGATGGGGGTGTGGTCAGACGGATGTTGGTATGTAAAGGTACATTTTGAAATTTATTCAGTGCATATCCACTGAAGCGAGCTATTATGCAACCGATGCTGAGCGGAGCCATAATGAAATAGAACATTCTGTAGTGTGGTAGTGAAACCATTAACCCTTTGTAGTGTGGTAGTGAAAGGGTTACCATTACAGATTAATAATGGGACACGAGGCAGACGTGATGGGGGGGAGACAGTGATGAAAGACCTGCAAATCCTATATTTACCAAGTACCAACATCGTTTTTTGAAATCAAAACTTTTTGTAAATAAAAAGAAGTGATGACCTCATCCATTTTGTGGAATAGAGACGATTGGTCAGTATGTACAGTAACACATGCACATCTGCACACAGATCCAATCAATCCATTTTATAAAGCTTCCTGACAAAAACAGAACGTTAAACTAACCTCAAGCAGGCAGAAAAGTGGCAATTTATTTTTTACTTGAACTTGAGGACTGCATACTTTTTAAAAGCTTAGTTTTATACTTTATAATTATAGCACATGCATAAGCCTGGTCTCGTTTGAAAGATAATATTCTGAAGTTACTAATGCAAAAAAGGTAACTCACTTTTAGTGCTAATGAAATAGAGTAACATAGGGCTGAACTTGAGTTGAACTTGAACTTGTGTACTCACATTTTTCTGTAGTGGTTGCAAGATTCCATATTCCAATATTCCAGCATAGAGGTATAAGCTGGAAAACACTGCAGATCCATAGCCTGAAGTCGTATTTAGTACAGGTCAAAATTGTATAAAGATCTGTTCAGAAATGAGTCTTCTAGAGAGATCCGGGTAAACAGTGTGGCAAAGAGCAAGCTCTCCGGTATTCCATTTCCTCATCCATGGCCATTAATTCGGATTTTTTTCACTTTTGGTTTTCGCTTGTCAACTTTCACCTAGATCCCTTATTCGCACACACCCACCTGGGGTATCATTGGAAAGCTACACTCATTGGCTACAACCCTGACCAATCATTTTAACAATCTCGAGCTTAATCTGACGCTTGCATGTAAAAAGTCGCACGCCTGAAATATCGTCATGTAACTCGAGAACCAAGGCATGGATTTGGTCAAGTCAGGTTTTTGAACGGCAACAAATAGAGCTTTTATTCTGTCATTTATATGTTTGGCGAAAAATGCCGCCTCGAGGCACTAGGCGCTTGCGACGTGCGTGACAGCCCATATATGGGCCCCCTCCTGTTAAGAGGTTCAGTCACAGAGTTGAAAATAATAAATGGGTGTGTGGAAGGAAGTGTGAAGGAAGGTATTTTCATCTGGGGAAGATTCGCCAAGCACACGTGCTATTCAGCAGTGCGCTGAATTACTCTCATACCATTTGCACACATGGGAGCTTAATACTTAATACAGTCCTCTACTGTTGGCCACTTAGCAGCTCCACCGGAACAGGGCACTTCAATGGTAGTGATTGATGGAGTGGAGCGTGTGTGTGCGTGTGTGTGTGTGTGTGTGTGTGTGTGTGTGTGTGTGTGTGTGTGTGTGTGTGTGTGTGTGTGTGTGTGTGTGTGTGTGTGTGTGTGTGTGTGTGTGTGTGTGTGTGTGTGTGTGTGTGTGTGTGTGTGTGTGTGTGTGTGTGTGTGTGTGTGTGTGTGTGTGTGTGTGTGTGTGTGTGTGTGTGTGTGTGTGTGTGTGTGTGTGTGTGTGTCTGAGTGTGTGTGTGTTTCTGTGTGTGTCAAGTGTTTGGGGGGCTGTCCAAATGAAGTCACCAACGTTACAGTACAGTAAGGCCCAGTTGGCATTGTTATGTACCAGGAGCTGATCACTTCTGTGTCACTGTGCAGGCAGGCCTGAGTACTCCTGTGTCACGGGGCATGCAGGTGAGGGCTGCCAATTAGCCAATTAGTGCTGATTGGTTACCTGCTGGGAGCTTTAAAGGCAGACCTAGTAACACACATGCAGTGTCTGTGCTTAGAAGAAGAGCTGTCAGGTTCTTCCAGTCCTTGTCCGTTGGGTTTACCTTAGTACTTTAGTTTACATTTATATTAATAGTTCCTTGAGATAGTAGCACTTCGAGTTAGAGCACAAAGTTTTGGTGTTGGTTTGCACATAGGTTGCGTGCCCATGAGCCAGGGTCGTAACAGTTGGGCGCTCGTCCGGGATATTTACCCCTAGAATTTTTTTTTTTTTTTTTTTTTTGTTACACATGGTGTCATGGTATTATGGTTTGGGTGGTGTTCGTTACATATGGTGTAACGTGGGGGCTGAGCCATTTCATCAAACAGGTGAGTATGCCGTATTTGTTTGTAATTTGATGTGACTACTTATGCTGTTAAAATATATAGTTTAGTGGGCACCACATGTAGATAGGGACATTATTTTCTGGTTGTTGGTTAGCGTCCTGTGCACCACGTACTCCTGGGGCAGTCAGGGAAGGGATTAGCACCATCTGCTTGTCTGGTACCGTATCATGTACTGGACGGGTGGATGGTCAAGTATGATCTTTGACTGGTAGCAGGTGTGGTTGAAGATGGTTAGGTCTACAGGGCATTAGTTTAAGGGTAGGTAGATTAGGGCGGCCAGAAAACACAGGTAGTGTGGTAGGGCTTGATTTAGTGTTTCTTAGGGTAGACATGTGGTGGGCCGGTTTTGACTGCAGTTTAGACGTAGAAGCATAATAGTCACATCAGGTTAGAAGGCGCACCTGTTTGGGATTGTTTGTTGGATTTATTTTGTTTGTTTGAGTGTTTGGTGAGCATACCTGGTAGCACCTAACACCCTGCGTGTATGACACGTCTATTTAGGGTGGGTGTGTTTTATTTTTATTTTTTATTTTTTTAATTTTGCAACCTAGAAAGGTGCGCTCCGTAGAGCTCACATTTCCACCGCGTTCCCTTCTGGTTGTTATTATTGGCATTTAGCATTCTTCAGTGGTTCTTCAGTGGTTCTTCATGGTTCTTCAGTGGTTCTTCGTGGTTCTTCAGTGGTTCGTTGGGGGGGTCTTTGTGGTTCGTTAGTGGTTCTTTGTGACTGTGAGGTAGGGTGTGTAGCTTGGGGTGGCTGGTTCAGTGACAATGGCTTCCATCAGGGACTTTGTTGATCGCCCGTCTCATGACTTGTTAGAGAAGTTTTTCAAAGAACAACTGCTAGAACTTGCTGTACACTACAGGGTGGAGCTTTCTGCAGGGGAGAAACGTTTGAAGCCGTCTGCATTGAGTGCGTTAAGGGTGTTACTCGTTAGGGAGCAGGTGCTTGAGGAGAGGGTGGAGGAGCCTCCTTCGTCTGGCGCGTCTCCGCTATTACCTGGTGTAGAGGGTGAGTGGAGGATAAGGGAGTTGGAGTTTAAGGAAAGGCAGCTAGAGCGAGAGCGTGAGGAGAGGAGAGAGGAGCGTGAGCTTAAAGAGAGGAAAGAGGAGCGTGAGTTTAAGGAGAAACAAATGTTGTTGGAGCACAAGCGTGCACAGAAGGAGCTTGAATATAAGCATGCTGCCTTGCAGGCGGGCGCTCTGCATCCAGAGTCACGTTCAGGTTTTGATGTAGGCAGGAATATTAGGATGGTACCTCCATTTTTTGAGAAAGACGTGGAAAGATATTTTCCCCTTTTTGAACGGGTGGCAACCACATTGAAGTGGCCTGATACCGCCTGGACACTGCTGCTGCAATGTGTTTTAGTTGGTAGGGCACAAGAAGCCTACACTGCTCTGTCCCTTGAACAAAGTGCTGATTATGAGCTGGTTAAAGCTTCCATTTTGATGGCTTATGAGTTGGTCCCCGAGGCCTATCGTCAGCGTTTTAGAGGTTATCGCAGGTCGGAGGGGCAGTCTTATGTTGAATTTGGAAGGAAGAAGGAGAACCTGTTTGACAGGTGGTGCACTTCTCAGAAGGCAGAGTCAAGAGAGCAGCTTAGGCAGTTGATTCTCCTAGAGGAATTTAAAAGATGTGTTCCTGATACTGTTTCCACACATCTAAATGAGCGTAAGGTATCGAAGATAGGCGACGCCGCTGTCTTCGCTGATGAGTTTGTGTTGACACACAAGTCTGTGTTTTTGGAGGACTACCGTGTTGAGTCCGGGGATAGGCGTCCTGTTCAGGGGGGCCGTTTCCCAAAACCTGTGTCTGCTGGTCAGTTAACTTCACCTCCTAGGCGGGGTGGTTCTGCTGGTGCATTCCCAGAAGGGATTATCTGTTTCTACTGTAAAGAACCTGGTCATATCGTTGCTGGGTGCCCGGTGCTTGAGCAGAAAAATGTCAGAACCGTGGCTCTGGTAGAAACCATATGCAGAACGCCTATGCCAACGTTAGATGGGGATGGGGGAAGTATCAAACGTGTGGACAAAGAGCTTGAGGGTTCCTCAAGGTTTATGATGAATGGATTTGTTTCCCTGACTAATGCACTAGAGTCCAAACAAGCTATAACAATTTGGAGAGATACCGGTGCTTTTCAGTCCCTCATTCTGGAGGGGGTTTTGCCGTTTTCAGAAAACTCTTCTTTGCATTCCGGTGTCGTTGTTCGGGGCTTTGGGGGTGGATTTGTGGATGCACCTTTGCATGAGTTCACGCTCAATTCTCCCTTAGTATCAGGCAATGTTGTTGTGGGGGTATGTTCTCACATTCCCATAAAGGGGGTGTCCTTCATTCTAGGGAATGATTTGGCTGGTGACAAAGTGTTGGCTACTCCGGTTGTAACTCCCATTCCTGTGGTTTCTGAGGTCCCTAATGAGCTGGCACAGAAACATCCAGGAGTGTTTCCTGTGTGCTGTGGCTCGGGAAATGTCAAAGGACAAAAGTGATGTTGTTGACACTTCGACTTGGGACATTACACTTAGTGACACATTCTTTGTTGAATTAAAATGTGTACCTGTTGAGAATTTTGGAAAGCACACTGTGGATCTACCTCTGCATAATGATTCTCTTGATTGTGGCTTTGTGTTAGGCCCGGTGGTGAAACCAGAGTTGACATGCGTGCCGGAGAAGCATGTGGCAGGAGATGGTACGGCAGCGCAGTGTCTCAGGGTCTTCCCAGCCTGTATGGTGGCTGAGGCCACAAACGAATTGGAGGAGGAGTGTGGGAAGGATGCTATGAGAGGTGCTGTTGTTTCATGTGACACCGTTCTAGTTGGAGAGGCTACTAAGCCTGACTTAGGCTGCCAGCCTTCCCACAGTAGCTCTATTGTCCCTAATGTTTCACTTGTGGGCAGGGATGGTCTCAGTATGTCAGTTGATGATTCTGACATTGATCCACATGTCCACACTGATTCTCTGTCAGGTTCTTCCAGTCCTTGTCCATTGGGTTTACCTTAGTACTTTAGTTTACATTTATATTAATAGTTCCTTGAGATAGTAGCACTTCGAGTTAGAGCACAGGGTTTTGGTGTTGGTTTGCAAATAGGTTGCGTGCCCATGAGCCAGGGTCGTAACAGGCATCTACTTGCCTCCTTGCCTCCTTGTGTCCTTGTCATCTCCTTATTCCCATCTGACCCCCAGGACAGCTAGGCTCACAAACAGAGAGGACAGGGGCCTTATGTTAAACACAAAAGGGGGCTGACCCATGCGTGCGTGCATTTAGTTTGTTTGGGAATCAGCGGCTCCCAAGGCAAAGTAGTAAAATAGCTTATAGAAGAACTTTCAAGATAATACTTGAAATATAAAAAGTCTCTTGAATAATGTATGAAGGAAATAGAAGTGCGCATAATTTTGTTAATTTTGCATTTTGTTAACACCTCCCTCCCCCCTGTACTCTCCTTTCCACCTGGCCATCCCTCCATTTCCTCCCAGATACCTTAAAATATGATCCCACAGATTGAGGGGGGTGTGACCTATTCTCCTAGCCAGATAAAGTCAAGTCCTCTACCAAACTCCTAACCTAAATTGTATTTGATTAACCATGTTTTAACAATACATTTGTATCAACCAAGAAGATTTGACCACACGCATAATTAACCGCTCCGGTTCTACCACAGCGGCGCGCTTAGATTAGGCCCAGGCTACTTTTTTGTCTGTGCGGAACCCTTATCCCCAACGCGTTGCACTTCCGCGTTTGGTTTGCGCAATCTGATTGGCCACTGATGTTTTTTTCAGCGCCAATCGCGTTACTCCTAACAATCGCGCCAGCAGGCTGTTACTCTAACATTAACCCTAACCTTAACCAACTAACCCTAACCCTAACCTTAACTCTAACCTTAACCAACTAACCCTAACCTTAACCAACTAACCCTAACCCTAACCCTAACCTTAACCCTAACCTTAACCAACTTCGAAAGAGAGCGACTTCGAAAGAGTCGCCAAGCTTAACCAGTTTGTTAGGAGTAACGCGATTGGCGCTGAAAAAAACGTCAGTGGCCAATCAGATCGCGCAAACCGAACGCGGAAGTGCAACTCCGTTAGGGGAAATATACACGCATCCCCAACACATCGTTCCGTGGGTGAATTATTGTAATGTTCTGGGTAGTGATGCACGATATATCGGTCGCCGATATGGCAGATATATCGGTCCGATATCAAGATAGGGCCGATTTTGACATGTTTTGGCCTTAAATAGTTTCAAAATGTCTGTCATTTCTGAAAATAAGTTACAAAAGTAAAAAAAAAAAAAAAAAAAAAAAACGTTTTGGAAAATAGCTCTTTATTTGATTATCATAAAAAGTGTTTTCTATACAGAGATATCGACATCGGTAAATATCGGTATCGGCCAGAACAGCAATATTAATATCGGTATCGGCAAAATTTTTCACATCGGTGCTTCACTAGTTCTGGGGTTTTGTGTGTTGCTCTAGTTGTATGGTCTTAGGGGCACCACTGTTATGCTGGGGGTGTTGTTTTCCCCCGGGAGATATGGGAGGACGGACCGGATGTTACATTGTTGTTGAGAAGCTAGCGTATTAGCAGTGTTAGATCCTGATGGTTCAGCCAGTATCACCTCCTCGTCTGTTTGATTGTGTCACTTATCCCCTCTGTATCCGTTGACCCTGCGTTGTGTTTTATCTCTCCGACGTCTCAAACTGGCTGTACGATCTTTGTCAACCCCCTTTAATGCAATCCGCAAGCATAAGAATTTGACACTAGGCCGCGTAGTCCCTCTCTTGAAAAACGTGGTTTATTACATAAACAAAAGCCTCAGATCAGATGTTATCAGATTGTGTTGTCCCTGCGAAAGTCTCTGATGGAACACTAAAGTTCATTATTCTAATGATCTCCTGTTACCCCGCTCTGTGATCGTTGCGGCCTGGCTGTTATCCCAAAGCCTTCTCTGTGGTCGTGCCACGTCAGTCCTTTCCCCATGAGGGGAGGGGGGGGGGGGGAATCGTCTCAAAGTCTCTGATCAAGCTTCTTCTCTTCTGTGTGGTTCGTATCTCAGTCTGACTTACACCCGGAAGAAACTCACTTTTCTATATTCTCGCCATAGCAACGACAGGCCTGGCCTCTCTTCTGGTTGTCATGTGATGCGCTGTCATGGCAACGATTTTTAACCTTTAACACACATCAAACTGCCGTTTCATTACTGTCAAACCTCTCTCTCTGACCATTGTGCCTGCTCTTATCAGTTGTTGTGTTCTGATGGAATGCAAACATTCTGCTCGCTGCTAACACTGACTGCCTCCTGCCTCTAAACCACTTCCTCCACCGTCACCAGGCACAGCGACCTGGCACCGTTAGATGCTGTCATCTCCCCCCCAATCGATACATCACATACATTGAAAAATACCGATATCTTTCACTAGGTAGCTGTGTTGTGTATAAGAAGGGAAGTATCAACTTGTAAAACCCCAAATTGTGCTGGAAATAAAGCACCATACAGAAAAGGAAATTTCTTCCCTACATTACTGCATGACGGATCGCTACATTATGTTGATCCACCACAATAGAACAGCTAGAGTTAGAAAGTCTAACCAGCTAGCACTAACTTTTTTTGTTTAGAAAGATGTTATGTTTTTTACTTATTTTACTTATGAGGCTGTAACTGAGTGGCGAGACTAAACAAAAAAGACTAAATCGAAACTAAACAAAAAAGACTAAAAATAGATAACGGTGACTAAATATGATGAAAACGAAAAAGAGCATTTGAGACATGACTAAGACGAAAACGAAAATTTTAAATAGCTGACGAAATTAACACTGATGCGTCATATATGGTGAAATAGTCCTCATCCTTGATTAAGATTAATTTTAGATTAACATGTAGTCTAGGCAATCCAGATTAAAAGTATAACCACACCTCTATGATAAAAACACACAGGGAACAATACACATTTAAAAATGTTATTTGACAAACACCTCCAAAGAAAATATGTTGGTTATTTTCATAAGCTATAAAAGCTATAAAATTCACTTGATTCAAGAAAATTATATGAACTAATATGATTTTAACACCCAACATTAGATGGAAATTGCCTCCTTCACCACCACTGGTAGCACCCAACCTTGGGCTACGCAGGCTCAATGGCTGCCATACACGGCTCAGGAGACAGGGATTGATATCAGCCAATTAAGGGGAAGGTATGATTAGGTGGCCTTGATGTCAGAGACCTGATTGGGAATTTGGCCAGGAACGTCGTGGAACCCCCTACTCTTTGCGATACCTGGGTTCTTTAATGACCGAATTCAGTCAGGACCTCGGTTTAGCGTCTCATCCGAAGGACGGCACTCGCAGCTGTACGGTGTCCCTATCACTGTAACAGGGGCATTGTTACTGACTAGTCCAGAGGACAGAGTGCCCCCTGCTGGACAACAATACCACTTTCCGACAACGGCCTGGACCGGGGCTCAAACCGGTGATCTTCCGGTTTGATCTTCCGTCAAGTTTAGACCATTGGAGGGGCACCAATAGGGCAAGTCCTCTAATTTTCCCCACTCAAAAAGGCACTTTTGCGTAACGTTATCCGTGGGGGTACATGGTCATGTTTAGACCATTGGACAGGGTTCAAGTGCTTAAAGTGCTTAAAGTACTTGATTCTTTACCAAAAAAAGTCAAGGCCTGGAATTCCTTGAAAATAGCAAATTTGTTAACAAGGTGCTTAAAAAGTCCTTGAAATGCAAATCAACCATTCGCATTGAAAGTTTTGTTCATCCATGATAAAACATTTCTAAATCAAGAATACATTTTTTTTTTCTGCTTTAATCAAATCTGACGAGTCGCTGTCTCGCACGCTCCAACTGCTTTTCCTCATTTCTTCTTCGCGTGTGATGCTCTAGCTGGCAAGCAGGCCAAGAAGATGTCCGGATTTTTTTTTTTTTTTTTCTACTTTTTCTCCTCCTTTTTCTGTGATTTTTCTCCCCATCCCAATTTACCTCTCGTGCCAATTCTCCCTCCCCTGTCCTGATCGTTGCTCGCATATGCCCCCCACTGGCCGGTTGTAGGGAGGATAGAAGCCTTGCATCACATGTCCCCTCCGAACCTGGTGTCTCTTGCGTTGGTGACGAGCGCAATGTCCGCTGCGCCACCCAGCCGCCAGGAACACTTTTATTTAATCCAGCATGGCTGGAACAGGATGTTTTCACCAAATACAACTAACATTAATCGTGCTAGATGCATTAAATGCCATACAGATATCGACATATCCAGTATGGATGGATCAGCTCTCAAAAGCCACATGATGTCCACCAAACACCAGACCGTCCTCCGCCATGCTATAGCCTCCGTCTCTTGAGTATTTTGGTCCTCATCCGAAACCCAATGAACAGGTAATAAAGGAGCCTAGTTGTTATTAAACCTTAGTGGGGGTTATCCGAATGATGACTGGTGGATGATGATGAAGATAGTAGGCTTAATGTTTAGATTAACGTTACTTGTTAGGTTAATAGCCTACTAATGTGACCTAACCTATTATAGCATACCTTTAGCAACATAGATGGTGTCGCAGGCAGTCTTGTGAATGGTGAAATGTTGTATCTGGGTCTTAACGTTACTAGTAATAGAGCTATAGGGTACTGTGAATTCTAGTCTACACATAATGCAATTCGGCTAACGTAGGGTGATAATGCAAACTAGAGCCGTATTACGTGAATCTGGCTATGGCTGGTAACGTTAGACTGGACAATGACAGACAGTGCTTGGATTGAGAGAATTTGAATGATCCATAATGTCGCCTGTCACATTTGGCGCTTTTCCACTGCATAGTATCTACTCGACTTGACTCTACTCTACCTCTAGCTACTACTCTACCGCTTCGGTTTTCCATTGCCGAAATTTGCGGATGATACCTGGTACCGGGTACCTTTTTTAGGTAGTACAGGTAGTAGAAGACATGATACAGGTCATAGAATTATAGTACAGTGGAGAAGTACAAATTTAAATAGGCAGTGTAAACAATATAATTAACTCTGGACATACATGTGCATAATGGCGAAAGTAGGCAGTGTAAAAAGGTCAAAGTGCAAGATGAGGGTATGTATGCCCTCTCAGTTATATTTTACCTACAATAAATATAGTTACAATATATATATATATATATATATATATATATATATATATATATATATATATATATATATATATATATATATATATATATATATATATATATATATATATATATATATATATATATATATATATATATATATATATATAATCTAATAAATTAACTAATATCTAATATAATAATCAAAAAATGCTAAATGCTAAAATGCTAAATATATGATCTGATGTAAGTATACAGTATACACATAAAGTGCAGTATGCTAATCTAATCTAATATATATATAATCTAAAACACTAAATGCTAAAAGTATTCTCTAATAAAGTAAGTATACAGTATACACATAAGGTGCTGTATGCATAAGGTACTGTATGTATGCTGTGATATACTTCATAGTACGTTATATATTGTCCACCTGCAGTGGAAAACCAACAAAGTACCAGGAACCAATAGCGAGTAGAGTTGAGTAGGTACCATGCAGTGGAAGAGCGGACATTTTGACAGAAGCACATGAATTTTAGTTTCTTTCTTTCTTGAGATCCACTAGGAAATTGTTTTTAAGCCATAAATATTGGATCAGATTTTTAAAAGCATTTATAAGTGAATTGTATCCTTCGAGTGACATCGTTGAAAACGAAAAATAGTGCTTGGAAAAGTACTTAAAATTCATTGAATTTCATTTTGCAATGTCTCTGGGAACCCTGATTGGAAGAGCCCCAATAGGGCACATCCTCTCGTTTTCGCCACTCAAAAGGGCACTTTAACAACGATTTGTAACCGCGGGGGCACATGCTGCGTTGCCCTCCATGCCTCGCCCTGAGTCCACCAGTGCCTAATATAAAACTATAGCCTAGGCTACAATTTGTAATGTAAAATGCACAATTGACTGTGCTCATATTGCAAGAAGGGCACCATCTGAGAATGAATTCACTTTCATTAATCAAAAGTATTTTCATTCCATGAATGTCCAAATAATTTGCGATGCAGATATGAGACAAATGCAGTAGCTTGGTGATTTGGCTCAACCCATGACTTATTCATTGTGAGAGACAGCAGTGTGGGGAACAGGAGAGGTGCGTGACGGCTGGCTTCTTGGTAATTTAATATTTATTTTGTACAAAACCTGCAAGGTAAATGAGGCCCCAGGTCACATCCAGCCCCAGGCCTGCACCACTGGATCTATGGAGGCCCCTCATGCAAGGAGATACTTTGTATGGCAGTAATGGATCAAAACAGTTGCAAACAGTTTTCACCTCTGTCATTGAGTGTGACACTGTCTGGTATTGTGCCTTTCTGACTCAATTCTGAGTATGACATAGTCTGGGGTGACTCATTATGTTCCAATGCGATCAGAGATATTGTTTTTACAGTCAGAAGATCAGAGCATCGGATACATAGTTTGACAGGTTATGACCACTAAGAGCTGTTAGACCATGCATGTTATGACCCTTGCGTAATTTATTGTGGAACATGTGTTAACCCGCTCCACTTCCTTCCCAGTGTTTTTAATTAGTCTATGCATGGGGGTGATGAGCTGTAGGTGGGGTTCCTCTGATTGGCTGGAGGACTGATTCACAGAGGAGCTGATTGGTCCAGCCAGCAGATTTAAATTCCAGCTGTCAAGTCATCTTTCTCTCACTGCTCCACTGCCAACAATCTGCTATGCTTTGTCTTTTAATCTTGTAGTGCTGATTTTGTGATATTGTGTGATGCTGGTATTTTGTAGTATTAAATGACCTGTGCTGAAAGGTTACAGCGGTAGTATAGATTACGTTATATTTCTCTTTAAACATATGTAAATAACCTTTCTTGTAATCATATCCATCTTGTCTATTCATTAAAATTGTCACGTAGCATCCAGTGAGAGGAAGAAGCCCTGTTTCTTGTGTATATTATTTTCTCATGTTTTCTATTTAGAAGACTTTGGGCGGAATCCACAAAGGCTTTGCGCTGCTTTTTCCGAAGCAGAGCCGGTTGATTGATTGATTGATTTTTATTGTGGAGTAAAAGACAGCATCCAAGGGATAAAAACATGAGAAAGTGCAAGCACTTATTTCCATCATGGTCCCTGATTTTGGACATGGACAGACATCATAAAACATAGAGCATCATAATAAAACATACTAAAACAGAGCATCATAATAAAAACATAGAGCATCATAATAAAACATAGAGCATCATAATAAAACATAGAGCATCATAATAAAACAAAGATCATCATAATAAAAAACAGAATAAAACATAATAGCAACCCCATACAAAAAAAAGCACTTCCTACCCTCTCCTTCCTATGGCTATTCTATGCTTCACTGGCTAGCCATTTCTTTGTGGCACGTCTAAAACTTCCCCCCTCTTCGATGTTTTTCAGGGCCACTGGAAGCTTGTTCCACTCCAGTGCTGCAGAATATAAAAATTTATTTGTGCCCATTAGGGAGTTAAATCTTGGCAGAATAAAATCCGTACTGCTCCTTCTAGTAGAGTATGAATGATTGTCACGGAATCGATTAAAATAATTAGATAGATATTTCGGACCTGTATTTTGAACTATCTTGTGTGTGAGACCTAATTTGATGTGAATTACCCTTTTATTGACCGGAAGCCAGTTTAGTTGCCTAAAGAAAGTTGGCCCTAGGTGAGTGCGTGGAGGTAGTTTAAGGACTACTCTAATTAATTTGTTTTGAGCTGTCTGAAGTTTATTTTTCAGGACCTGTGGAGCGCCACTGAACCAGGAGGTGGCAGCATAGTCAAAGTGACTCTGTACTAATGCGCCCGCTAGCATTTTAAGTGTTGCCTGGTCCAGTAGTTTCCCTTGTCTAGCTAGGAATTTTGTTTTCTGGCAGATTTTAGTGTGGGCTTTTTTAGCCATGGCCTCTCCTGTAAGGTGTTTGTCCAGTATGCAGCCTAGATATACAACAGAATCCTTGTTTGTTATTTGCTTCTCACCTACTCTTACCTTCATTTCAATATCTTTACCAAGCCGTTTCTTTGATCCAAACAGGATGGCCTCTGTTTTTCCTAAATGAAGAGATAGTTTGTTATCTGACAGCCATATCTGCACATTTGATAGCTCCTCACTAAGGGTCCTCTCCACTACTGCCAAGTCCTTATGGGAGACCAGAATAGCTGAGTCATCCGCATAAAGAAAAAGGTCTGATGAACAGGCATTCTTCATATCATTTATGTAAATGAGAAAGAAGAGCGGCCCCAGGACACTCCCTTGAGGCACCCCGCAGGTGATCGCCTTGGCTGAGGAGTAGGTCCCGTTTACATCTACCATCTGAGACCTGCCTGATAGATATGAGGTGACCCAGTTCAACGCTGACCAACTAAACCCAATCGCCTTCAATTTAAATAAAAGGACACTATGGTCAACCGTATCAAAGGCCTTTTGTAGGTCCAACATGATCATTCCACAGAATTTCTTTGCATCAATCTCCTTTCTGATGCAGTCAGTCAAATACACCAGACAAGTCTCAGTGGAATGAGATTGTCTAAAGCCTGACTGATGCTCAAATAGGATATTGTTACTCACTAAATATGTATTGATCTGTTCATCTCTCTCAAATGGGTGAAATTAGGTTGCTCATGCGTAACGTTGGCATTGCGTCCGTGCAATTGGCGTATATTTAAATGAGATAATATGGGTGGAACAAGGGTCCTTTCTATGTAAATGAGCCTCTAAACAGGTGATCATGGCAGCAGTAGATTTATATCAAAAATAAACAAACGCAAAAGTAGAATCCACAATCGTAAAAACGATCCACACACACACACCTCAGAATCCACAATCGTAAAAACGATCCACACACACACACCTCAGAATCCACAATCGTAAAAAAAATTCACACACACACACACACACCTCTCAATTTGTGTTTCATAAATCATAAAAACACGCTTGATTTGTTTAGATTTACGTATGGAATTCTAAAAACAGCTTGATCTGGTTAGATTTACGTACGTAATTCTAAGGACACGCTTGATCAACTTGGAGTTACGTACGGAATTTTGAGACAAATATTTAGCTGTTTTCCCCGTGGGGATTCGTGTGTGCCGCTTCTTCTTCTTAGAGGTCTATCAAAAATAAACAAACGCAGAAGTAGAATCCACAATCGTAAAAACGATCCACACACACACACACCTCTCAATCTGTGTTTCATAAAACGTTTGATCTGCTTAGATTTACGTACGGAATTCTAAGGACACGCTTGATCTACTTGGAGTTACGGACAGAATTTTGAGACAAATATTTCACTGTTTTCCCCGTGGGGATTCGTGTGTGAAGCTTCTTCTTCTTCGGCGCTACCGAACACGGCCCGAGTTGTGTTAGGCTCATGAGCGCTACCAGTGGCCAAAATCGCACATTATCTTTAGCCCTACCAACATTCCATTATGAAAATGAATGCTCAAAGTAAATATATATAGTACCATTTTGAAGATAACAACTAGGGCTTTCAAATGATATAAAATATCTGTATGATTATCATGATTATTATTATTAATATCTTTCATATTTGATACAGAAATTATTACAAAAATCTTGTCCGGCCACCACATTTCAACAAACTGCATTTTCAACCACTTTACTGACAAGCTAGCAGGAAACTTAGAGGGTATGGGATATAGACAATTATATGGGCAATATAGAACAGCTGACAGATTAGAAATATAATTTATTGTTCAAAAGTTATTATAATTTATTTTTTTGTATTTTATTTTTTTATTATTTTTTAAACAAACACATAAACAAACATGACAACACACGATAAGATATACAAGCATTAGTTGACAGTGCACATCCAATGAAATCACCATTTAGTTAATTGTCTTATACAGGATATACCCCTAATACCTGTTATCTAAAAACCTATACACATATGCTCTAGCTTGTACCCCCCCCTCCCGGACCCCCCATTGGATAATCCAACCATTATAACTTGTTCCTAACCATACACTACCATTATATGCTAGCTTTTATTCTCTCCACTTATTTTTTATTTTTTTTTATCCTTTTCCCCCTCCATTTTCCTCCGATTTTCTCCCATCCCAATGTTAGTCGTATGCCAATTCCCAATCCCCTTCCTGGTCGCTGCGCACTTACCCCCCACAGTCGGTCTGGGAGAGTGGAGGCTACCACGTGCTTCCTCCGACACACGTCCCGCCAATCACAGCTTCTTTTCACCTGGCAGCGCGGATTCTCCTTGAGAGGGCGTAGCGTGTTTAAGGATCACACTATCCCACTCAGGTCCTATCCGCGCTTAGCAGGCGCCCCGGCCGAACTGTAGGAGTCGCTGTTTACAATGACCCGGACCCACCCCTCCAGCTTCTCCCACCCTCTAATACTGCCAATTGTATTAGTGTGAACGGCCAGCCAAGCTGGTGACAACCCCGGAGCTGTGAGCTGGATTCGAACAGGCGAATCGAGCCGCTCCGGGGTTTGGTGACAAACGCAATCTCCGTTACGCCACCTGACCGCCCTTCTCTCCACCACTTCTAACCACATTGTCATTTTGGATTCATTGAGACCCAAAATTCTTGCTGTAGATATTTCTTGATAAATCACATCGAGATATGTAAGAATCCAGACCTTCCGGCACATTTTTTCCGGTTGAAACCATCGTGATGCTATCAGCTTTTTAGCCACTGTGATACCAGATAAAACCAATCTCTTTCGCTGTGGATGTTCTGCATACTCAAAAACATCATTCAGCAGTAATACAGAGAGGTGTACAGGTATATTCAGAATTAAGAGATTTGATAATTGCTGGGTCACTTCTTTCCAGAATATCTTAACTGGTGGGCAGTACCAGTACATGCATAAATGTCCCCTCATCCCCATTTGTACATAAGGAGCATTTGGAGTCTTGTTTAAGACCCATTCTGTTCAGTCTTATAGGAGTCAAGTATGTCCTATGGATATAGTTAAGATTGATTTGTTGATGTCCGGGTTCCTTGATGCAAGTCGAACATTTGCCCAGGCTTCTTGCCACTCAAAGTCTATTTCCAGGTCTGGTATATCCCTCCTCCAAATAGAGTCTAGGTGGAGGGTTTCATACGAGGCCGTTAGTAATTGATGATAAAAATCTGATACAAAACCTCTTGATGTCTCTCTTTCATAGAAACATTTGTGGTATCTGTGGTGTGCAATTGGTATCGTTAATGGAACACCGTGAGCCTTCAAACATGCCAATAACTGCGCGTAAAAATAATATGTGGACTTGGTGAGATTACATTTTTTGCGTATTTCATCGAAACTACAAAAACCCTGTTTGTTGAAAACGTCTCCTAATGAGTGTATGCCTTGCTTTTCCCATCTAGGGAATCTTATAGGTTGTTTTCCAATCAAGAGTGCATTGTTATTGAATAAGGGAGTATGATTATGCCATTTATGTGGGATAGAATCTTTTTTTTGTGTTTCACGCCATATCCAGATTGCATGAGTGATTATGGGGCCAAATCTCCGTTCGGATTGCTTAATTGATAATTTGGTGTATACTATGTCCTTCAGCCTATATGGAGCTACTATATTTTCTTCTAAATTTCTCCAGGATACTGATGCTTGGGGATCAAACCATGTTGTTAGTGGTCTTAAAGTGTACGCCTTAAAATAGTGGTAGAAATCTGGAAATGCCATACCACCGTCTGCTTTGTTTCTCTGTGCGGTGGATCTTTTTATACGTGGTGGTTTGTAATTCCAAATAAATTTGTATGTGGAGGAGTGTAATTCTTTCCAGTAACCCTTTGGAGGGGGTAACGGAAGCATTGAGCTGAAGAAGTTGATTCTAGGTAGGACGTCCATCTTAACTATTGATATCCGTGCCTGTACTGAGTTTTTAAGTTTTGACCACCTGACAAGGTCGTATTTGATTTTGTTTTGGATTTTTATGTAATTGTGCTTCACCGTTTGGCGAATGGTAGGAAATATTTCAACTCCCAAACATCTAAAGTGTTTTACCATCGGTATCTTTTCTGGGAGGGTTATATTTCTTTTTGCAGGGGCGTTAAGTGGGAGGAAGGCCGACTTCGGCCAATTTATCCTAAATCCTGATAAATCTCCAAAGTCCTCAATCAACTTGAGAAGATGAGGCAATGCGGTGTTGGGGTTTTGCATGAACAGTATTACGTCGTCCGCATATAAACTAATTTTGTGTTGTGTGCCCTTGATTACGATTGGTTCTATGGATTGGGATTGTCTTATATATTGTGCTAAAGGCTCTAATGATAGATCGAATAGTCCGGGACTAAGAGGGCAACCCTGTCTGGAAGAACGTGATACCGGAAAGATTTCGGAGGTGATTGTGCCTGTTGTAATCATGGCCGATGGGTCTTTGTATAATACTTTAATCATATCAATGAATCCTTTTCCTAACCCCATCCTTTCTAATACTGCCCATTGATACGACCATTCGAACCTGTCAAAAGCTTTCATTGCATCCAGGGACAGCATCGCCTTAGGTGTGTTGTCTTCCTTGTTAGCATCTAGTACGTGTAGTAATCGTCTTATGTTATCAGTGATCAAGCGGCCTCTTATGAAGCCAGTTTGGTCCGGATGAATTAAAGACGTCATATGCTTTTGTAGTCTGATGGCTAATACCTTAGAGTACAGTTTGATATCGGTTCCGAGGAGGCTTAAAGGTCTGTAACTACCGCACTCGGTGGGGTCTTTGTTCTTTTTAAGGAGGACTGTTATGAGTGCAATATTGTCATTCTTATGGAAGTTCCCCTCCTTGACTGAGTATAAAATCATATTTAGTAATAAGGGACCAATTATGTCCCAACAGGAGAGGTACATTTCTGGTGGGATACCGTCTCTTCCAGGAGCCCTACCACTTTGCATTTCAGATATGGCCTCCATAAGTTCATCTAGTGTGATCGGTGTTTCTAACTGTTTAGCGTCATCCTCTGAAAGTTTAGGAAGGTTAATTTGATTAAGATATGTGTCCATTTTGTTTTGATCGAAGGTCGTTTCTGATTTGTATAAGTTGGAGTAGAATTCTTTGAATGTCGTGTTTATTTCTTTGGGTTCTGTAACAAGTCCTTGTTGTGCTCTAATGGTAGTTATATCTGCAAATTTTGCGTTGACTCTTAATCGCATAGCTAATAGGTGACTTGGTTTGGAACCTTGGGAGTACTGCTGTTGTCTTGTGCTACATATTTGCATTTCAGATTGTTGTCTGTATATGGCGTTAATCTCTTTTTTTAGTATATTGACTTGATTTTCCAGTCAAACCCAGTTGTTGTATTGTAAAGAATTAAATAACGTTGAGTAAAGCGTTTCCAGTTCAGCCAGTTTTGAGCATCGATTCTTGCGTATTTGGGAGGAAAAGCTATCAGTGAAATCCTTGATCATTCCCTTTGCCGACATCCATAATATTCTGGGATCCTGCACCGAGTTCGCATTCATCCGTAGGAATACCGTAAGAGCTTCTTTGATTTGTGTAATGAATTCCTTGTTATTAAGCAGCATCGTGTTAAATCGCCATCTTGGGGCTCGGGATGATAGTATACCAAATGTTCCTTTTAGGAGTAAATAACAGTGATCTGATAATGCATTGGGTATCATTTCCACATCGTAGTTATCAAATAGTCTCGGGGATGTAAAAACGTAATCTATTCTGGATAATGTGTTATGTCTCGCAGATCGACAAGAGTACTTCTGGGTCATGGGGTTGAGTGATCTCCATAAGTCATTAACACCTGTAATCTTCGACCAATCCTTTAATGCATTAGATGCATTTTTTTGTTCGCTGGAAAAGGAGGGGTTTGATTTGTCCATCTTTAGATTCCAAATGGCATTAAAATCTGCACCAATTATAAATGAGTATTCGGGAAGGTCTAACATTACTCTGGTAAGTGTAGTGAAGAAACTAACTTCGTATAAATTTGGGGCGTATACCGCTACCAACGCTATTTTCCTGTTCTTGTGTAAAATCTTAGCTATAGTTATCCGACCATCTGCATCAGACCATACTCCCTTCAATTCAATATTCAACTTCCGTCTAACGACTATGGCTACTCCCCGAGTTCTCGTTCCAAAGGAAGAGTGACTAATGTTATGATATGTGTTGTCCGCTAACGTATCTGTCTTTCTCTAAAATGTGCGTTTCGCTTAGCAGAGCCACGTCCACCTGTTCTTTTTTCATCAGTGTGAGCACGCTTTTGCGTTTGTGTTGATTATTTATTCCACCAGTGTTCCAGATCATTATATTCAAACTAGCCATAATCTATAAATGTTGTTGTGTAGTTGTTGGTAATGCTTCTGGAGTGCGAAGCTACAATAGATGTACATCCAATTATTGAGGTCCCGTTGAGAGCCGAGCTTAAAAACATACATATATACAAATAAAAATCCCCTATTCCCCCCTCCCACCGAGAATCGTACAGGACTGTGATCCATGAACACAACCTTCGCATATAACTCCCTCCCTTAAACCACCGGATATCCCAGAATGATCCAATTATCCTTAACATTCCTATGTATACCATAGGATCTAACATTCTAAATTCTACCATAAGTAGAATGTCAACTGTGGCTTGGCCACTCTCCCGTTAAATACAAATTAAAATAAGATAAAACTAAAAATAAAGACCAAAAATAAGCTTCAATTATCATACCATAATCACTTAAATTTTATAGGAACTTGTGTAATTTATAATAACCCTAGAATAATATAGTGGTATTGAACTGAAAAGAGAACCTCAATAAATCAGAGAAAAGAGAAGAAAAAAAAAAAAAAGAGAACATTAACTTAGATCTTGAAAGAGCTTTGCTATGCTTAAACACATAGAGTATAAATTGGAGAAGTAGTGGAAATATTTCCAATTAGTAAAAAGCAGTTTTTAAATACGTATATGCAGCATTTCCCCTCAGCCAGCCGCTGCTGTGATGGTTCTGTTATTATAATTATAGTGATAGTAATAAAACAATTCCGTCTGAAAATTTACTTGAATGGGTTTATGATGAATATTTGATTGTGGGTATGCTCAAAGTAATATATTATTCATATCTTTCATATTTGATACAGAAATGATTACAAAAATCTTGTCCGGCCACCACATTTCAACAAACAACTGCATTCTGAATTAATTTAGCCTTGTCGTTTTCTAATCCCATTGTTTATTAGTTATATTTGTATTGATTAAACATAAGTCAGTTACTGAACATGACACTGTACATGCCAAATATGCTAAGGTAATTCGCTTTAACTTATTGCTTATGGAGCAGTGTCCCCATTTATCCCAGAGGAGTTGATGAACACTGCAGCTGTATTATCTAAGAAATACATACAGTATATAATAATTGTATATAATAATTGTAAAGTGTTTTTTGATGTTTTTTTTGTAAATCTAATATAATATATAATCTATAAATGCTAAATGCTATATGATTCAAGTTTCAAGTATCTTTAATAGTTGTCATACAGAAGTACAGAATACTTTCATACAAAATGCTTCTTACTGTTATGCTCCAGAGACTGTGCTAGACAAGATAAGTATCAAATAACATAGTATAGCATGTAAATTAGAAGTAGAAAATGAGGTCACAGTGTTCAGTATAGACATATGTACAATGTTCGATGCAGAATAGACGTAACTGAGTTACCATATAATATACAATACTATGCAGTGTACTAATATACAATACTATATAGTGCAAAGCAGAAATGGGATGAGGTACAATTTAGGTACAATTTACAGTAAGGTGTACGAGTTGTAGTGCAATCCTTTATCAATAAATATAAAGTGTGGGGAGTGGGTGCTACAGTGTGTTTGTTTAAAGTGAGTGTGTGCTATAAAGTGTGGGGAGTGGGTGCTACAGTGTGTTTGTTTAAAGTGAGTGTGTGCGTGTGGATGTGTGTGCTATGTGCGTTTGATGGTTGTTGTGTAGTGTTCATTGTTCGTTGAGCAGCCTGATGGCCTGGGGATCTGATCTTGATCTGATAAAGTATACAGTATTCACATAAGGTGCTATAGGTTCCTAGTTGGAGGTCTGGCAGCAGTCCCTGCCCACTGTTGTGGAGTCTGATGGCTGCTGGTATGAAGGACTGGCTGAGGCGGTTAGTTGAGTGTGGGGGGGGTGGGGGGGGGGGGGGGGGGGGGGGGGGGGGGCTTCTCATCTTGACTAGCTCGTCATAGATGGGGTGGGAGGGATTCTCCAGGATAGCAGCCAGCTTCCTTCTCATCCTCCTCTCTGCCTTTAGATTGGCAAGAGTATAGGGTTTTAGGATGAGGTGGTCATATAAGTTCCTTGGGGTACACCTGAACAATAAACTGGACTGGTCGGACAACACAGAGGCCCTCTACAGGAAGGGACAGAGCAGGCTGTTCTTCCTGAGGAGACTCAGGTCCTTTAATGTTTGCAATAGACTCCTGCAGTCATTCTACCAGTCTGTAGTGGCCAGCGTCCTCTTCTATGCTGCGGCATGCTACATCAAATCGAGGGACACCAACAAACCTATGCAATTTGCATACAGGACAAACAGGTCCACTGACGACGCGGTCTCCCAAGTACTGCACAGCACCCTCTCTCACTTTGACCGCCAGAAGGGGGGCTATGTGAGACTGTTGTTCATTGACTACAGCTCAGCGTTCAACACCATAGTCCCCACCAGACTGGTGGACAAGCTGATCGAGCTGGGTCTGAGCTCCGCTCTGAGCGCCTGGGTACTGGACTTTCTGAGTGAAAGACCCCAGGCGGTCAGGATGGGGGGTCAGACCTCCAACACCATCACCCTGAGCATCGGGTCCCCCCAGGGCTGTGTTCTGAGCCCCCTGCTGTACTCACTCTACACACACGATTGTGTGGCCAGGTTCAGCTCCAACTCCATAGTGAAGTTTGCAGAGGACACAGTGGTGGTGGGGCTGATCTCGGACAATGACGAAAAGGCCTACCGGGAGGAGGTTGAGGTACTGGAACTCTGGTGCCAGGACAACAGCCTGCTCCTGAACATTGGTAAAACCAAGGAGCTGATCGTGGATTATAGGAGAGGACAGCAGGAGACACACACACCACTGAGGATAAACGGGGCTACCGTGGACAGGGTGAGCAGCTTTAAGTACCTGGGGGTCCACATCTCAGAGGATCTGACATTGTCAACACACATAGACTCAGTCGTAAAAAAGGTGAAGCAGCGCTTCTACCACCTGAGACAGTTAAGGAAGTTCAGAGTATCTGGGAAGATACTACAGTCCTTCTACTCCGGAGCTGTAGAGAGCATTTACATTTACATTTACATTTAGTCATTTAGCTGACGCTTTTATCCAAAGCGACTTACAAGTTCTGTACGACAAGCCATCAGGAAGGGCACAACTCTATCAGCTGAGCAACAATGTTCATCAAAGTGTTGAGTGCTACAGTGTAGGTTAGTTTATTAGGACAAGTGCATGACAGTACGGTTAGTTAGGGTTAGATTTTTTTTTTTATTTTTTTTATTTTTTTTTTATTCAGATAATGGTTGAAGAAGTGCGTCTTTAGTCGACGGCGAAAGATTGGACGTGATTCGGCTGTCCTAACTGGGGTGGGTAGTTCATTCCACCATTGTGGGGCAAGGACTGAGAATAGGCGACTTCTCTTTGATGACCCTCCCGGAGCTTGGATAGGAGTAGGTCTGAGGCGGCCAGAAGATGCAGAGCGTAGGGGTCTTGAGGGTGTGTAGTTAGAGACCATTGACCGGAGGTAGGCGGGAGCGGTTCCCTTTGCCGCACGGTATGCTAGGTCGAGGGCCTTGAAGCGGATTCGTGCAGAAATGGGGAGCCAGTGCAGGTCCCTAAGAAGTGGGGTGACATGGGCCGACTTCGGTAGGTTTGAGATCAGGCGGGCCGCTGCGTTCTGAATGAGTTGAAGAGGCTTAGTGGCAGTGGCCGGGAGGCCAGCGAGCAGTGCATTGCAGTAGTCGAGGCGGGAGATGACTGTTGATTGGACGAGGAGTTGGGTGGCTTCTTTTGTCAGGAAGGGGCGTATCCTTCTGACGTTGCTCAGGAGGAATCGGCAGGTTCTGGTCGTCGCTGCGATGTGAGCAGAGAAGTTCAACTGGTCGTCGAGGACAACACCAAGGTTTTTGGCGGTCGGGGACGCAGTCACAGCTGCATTCTCGACTGTGATTGAAAGGTCGGTTAGGGGGGAGGATTTGGCCGGCAGGTGGAGCAATTCTGTTTTGCTTAGGTTCAGTTTGAGGTGGTTGGACGTCATCCAGGCTGAGATGTCGGACAGACAGGCCGAGATCCGCACAGAGACGTGGATATCTGAGGGAGGGAAGGAGAGGAAGAGTTGAGTATCGTCGGCATAACAATGGTAGGAGAAGCCATGAGACGTGATAATGTTACCCAGTGATTTAGTGTAGAGGGAGAAGAGAAGGGGTCCTAAAACCGAGCCCTGGGGGACACCCGTCCGCAGGGGGCGGGTGGCCGACAGGGTCCCTCTCCATGACACTTGGTAGGAGCGGTCATTGAGGTATGATGACAGCCATGTCAGCGCAGAGCCAGCCACTCCCATTCCTGCGAGGGCCGCAAGGAGGATCTGGTGGTTGACTGTGTCGCAGGCTGCAGATAGATCTAGGAGAATCAGGACAGAGGAGAGGCCTTTCGCTTTTGCTAAGTGAAGTGCCTCTGTGACCGCAATGAGGGCTGTCTCTGTGGAGTGACCAGTCCTGAAGCCTGACTGATTAGGGTCTAGGAGGTCATTCTGTAAGAGATAAGTAGTAAGTTGGTTGGATACAGCACGTTCAAGTGTTTTAGAAAGGAAGGAGACTGGAAACATCACTGCCTGGTATGGAAACTGCACGGCACAGGACAAGAAGGCCCTACAGAGAGTGGTGCGCTCAGCCGAGCGTACCACGGGTATTGCACTACCTCCCCTGTAGGTTCTATACAACAAGAGGTGCAAATCCAGAGCCTGCAGAATAATGAAAGACCCTCACCACCCCAACAACAGCCTGTTCCAGCTGCTGAGGTCAGGCAGACGCCTGCGAACCCCAGCTACTAGGACAGAGAGGCTTCGGCTCAGCTTCTTCCCCCAGGCCATCAGAGCCTTGAACACTGAACACTGAGTGCCACAGAACACTGAACTCTCCACACACAAGCACACATGAGCACACACACGACACGCTCGCACACTAGCAGCCACTTTAACATGAGCAAGCACACACTCATGCTGCACACGCCCACACTTATGGCCACAAAGGAAAGGTCACTTTAAAAATAGTATAGCAACAGTAACAGTGTATTGCACTACCAAAGGACCTAGCATGTCCTCTATGCCCTACTATATTACCTGTCTATTGCACAATGTTGTTTTATTGGATTCTATTATATGTTGTACTACTGTATTGCACATCGTTGCGGGCAAGACCACCCGCATTTCATTGTATACTTGTATGCCGTGACAAATAAAACTCTTGACTTGACTTGACTTGAAACTGAACAAGCTGGTGAGGAAGGCTAGCTCCGCGGTGGGAGTCGAGCTGGTCAGACTAGATGTGGTGGCAGAGAGGGGTATGAGAAGGAAGCTGGCTGCAAGGCATCAGGGAGTGAGGAAAACGTATGCCCGTGCACTGAGACAGTTTTTGGCCCCGTTTAAAATGTGATGTTTCCGCTTACATCATGTGTCACACTTGTCAGTTAACACGGAAGCCGAGTCAGACAATCAAACTGGCCCCACTCTCTCCTAGAGCAGCGGTTCTCAACAGGGGTGCCTCAGAGAGCTGCCAGGGGTGCCTTGAGATTTCTAAAAAATAAAAATAAATGTAATATGATTACAGAAAATTATCACTAAAGTGCTATCTGTTGCAGCTGCAGCTTTCCCTAAAAATACCATATTTGGATACGTTTGACCATTTCTCAAAACTGAAAATCATTATTTTTTAAATTGTCTTTAATATGTCTTTGGTAGCTTTTTCATTTGTTTATTGGACAAGTCCAGCAGAGAGGAAGGATGGGAGAGAGATATGGGGGAATAAATTCAGCAAAGGTCAGGATGGCCACGTTGCACTGCAGCACAGTTACATGGTGCACCACCCTGGCGCCCTGAAAATCATTATTTAATAAAACACAGAAAAGTTCAAGTTCAAGTTTGTTTATTATTTGTCATACAGAAATACAGAATACCTTGCATGAAATGTTTCTTTCTGTTCTGCTCCTGAGAGTGTGCTAGACAATAACAGAGTCAAGTAAAACAAGTGTAAACAACAATTGTTCAGTATACCTCTATTTACAGTATGTACATCTGGTACAAAAATGGTGAGGTAGGATGCGTGTTTTTATGATTTATGAAACACAGATTGAGTGGTGTGTGTGTGTGGATTGTTTTTACAATTGTGGATTCTAAAAGGATCACCAAGTTACTCTGGATAAAGAACCCCTTCACAGACAACATTGAGACAAAGCTTCCTGACACATCCCCATCCAAACTCTTGGAAGAACTCATTTAAATCTCATCTGATACCACCTGGAGAGCTTGTTTCAGTGAAGTGCCCCTGGAAACATTTTGGTCTGAGTGTGGTGCTGAGTACCAAGTATCTCATGATGCAGCAGTTAAAGGGGACATGTATTGCTATTCCTTGCACTATTTGGGCAACTTTACACAATTCCTGTGAGTCTATGGAAGACATCTGCTTCTTTCCGATCCAAACTGGGCCAGTGCTCCCTTACTTTCTCTGGAGCCCAGGATTGGAACAAGCTGCCTATCCCCATCAAGCAGAGCTTGAGCCTCCACAGCTTCAAGAGAAGCGTCAGGAAGTGGCTCATGGACAGAATAGAGGAATAGCCCCCTATAGTTCAATCAGTTTTTAGTTATTGTGGGGTACACAATTTTAGCGATAGGTTAGTCTTATAATGTTTAAAATGTATGTGTTTTGTGTTATTGTCGTGTTTTGTTGTGGCCTAACAGCCCTGGGACCATGACGGAAATAAGGGTGTTACTCTTTCTCATGTTATCCTTTGGATCCGTGTTGTGTGTTTTTAATCCATCAATAAAATCAATAAAATCAATCAATCAATCAATCTGTAAGGTTTATTTAAAAAATAAAATCATTGTTTTATAGGCCAAGTCATATTCTTATTTTAACCTCCACTGTATTCACTGTAGCGTTAGCGTTTTAAGGGAGCCTACTTGTAGAGCCTACTGTCCTGACTTTTTCTTTTTTTTCTTTTTAAGTTTTAAAGTTAAATGCATCAATCTGGTGCACTTTGAGAGCAAAATTAAAAGGCTAGATCTATGATGAACGTTGTGCTCAAAACACAAAATCGACTAGACACTAGAGCATACATACAGAGCCATCAAAGAAATTAAGCAAACGTGGTTACCTGTGTTGAACTAGTTTATTTTTTAGAAATGTTTTAAAAAATAGACTGGATTACTATTATGACTACTACCACTGCCAATACTACTGATACATCCCTATTGGGAAACTTTATATATAAAAAAAAAAAAAAAAAAGACGGAACGCTTTAATGCCTGTATATGTAATATACGAAAAGAAAACGTTAAACTCTGGTTACCTGATCAGCTTGTGATTTGTGTCTATGTGCACAAGGTACTTTGGATAGGGCACAGAGTATGTACGCCTGATGATGCATCCCAACTGAGTCATTCTGGACAAAACCCCAAGACTGTCCACACGGTGCATGGATGCTCTGACTCTGTCCCATTGCAGACGGTGTCCCTGTGCCTGCAGACTCCCTTTCACAAGTCGATAGCCGACATGGGGCATCCTCGTCTTAATTTCTGTGACCATTGCATCCAGCTCTTCATCAGTACAGGTGGTGTACAATGCCCTGACTGATATGTTGTTGTCTTGCATCCTTCTGTAGAGGGTGGCATATGACACCCCCAAAAAATTGGCGATGCTGTGAGGATGGGGTTCTTGCGGAGCCCAATAGCAAAACACAGGAGGAGAGAATGGAGCGGTTTTAGGGTTCTTTAATTATTATTCCCAACCAAGCAGAGTATAACAGGAATGTGAAACAGGAATGTGAACAACACGGAGGTTATAATGTTCTTGGGGGGGAGAAGAATGAGAGCAGGTGCACTTCAGTGCAGCTGTCGGCAGCGAGAGAGAGAGGACACAGGTCTTGCGCTTGAGAGCGAGCAGGAGTCCTCTTTGCTTGGCTCGAGACGTCAGGGTGGAAGGACGCTGGGGCTCGAGACGTCAGGGTGGAAGGGCGCTGGAGCGAAGCCCTCGGTAGGCAGTTTAACACTGCGACGTCGGATGACGGGATCTGCCAGTTGAAGTAGGGAACGCTTGATGAGGTGATCTCTTGCAGCCGCGCTGATTGCTCCTCATCTGGCAGACTCGAGCTCCGATCGTGACAGATGCAAGCCACAGGCAGCCCTATCTCAAGGAGATTAACCAAGCGATCCATGTCGACTACTACCCTTGGGCGTCCAGGTCCAGGTCCTCTTTCCAGGTGTATCTCTGGAGGTGTTTCAAGTTTCTTTAATAGTTGTCATACAGAAGTACAGAATACTTTCATACAAAATGCTTCTTACTGTTACGCTCCAGAGACTGTGCTAGACAAGATAGTATCAAATAACATAGTATAGCATGTAATTTTAGAAGAAGAAAATGAGGTCACAGTGTTCGGTATAGACATATGTACAATGTTCTGAGTTACCATATAATATACAATACTATGCAGTGTACTAATGTACAGTACTATATAGTGCAAAGCAGAAATGGGATGAGGTACAATTTAGGTACAATTTACAGTAAGGTGTACGAGTTGTAGTGCAATCCTTCATCAATAAATATAAAGTGTGGGGAGTGGGTGCTACAGTGTGTTTGTTTAAAGTGGGTGTGTGCTATAAAGTGTGTGGAGTGGGTGCTACAGTGTGTTTGTTTAAAGTGAGTGTGTGCGTGTGGATGTGTGTGCTATGTGCGTTTGGTGGTTGTTGTTGTGTAGTGTTCATTCATTGTTCGTTTAGCAGCCTGATGGCCTGGGGATAGAAGCTTCTTCTGAGTCTTTGTGTGCTCGCCTTGAGACTCCGGTATCGCTTGCCTGACCGCAGCAGTTCAAAGAGGCAGTTGTTCGGGTGACTGGAGTCTTTAATGATTCTCTTCGCCTTGCCCTTGCAACGCTTGTTGTAAATGTTCTGGAGGGTGGGGAGCCCCCCTCCAATTGTGCGTTCGGCTGAACGTGTCACTCTTTGTAGTCTGCTTCGGTCTTGTGCAGTGCTATTCCCAAACCAGGAGGTGATGTTGCCGGTCAAGATGCTCTCTATTGTACATGAGTAGAAGTTCTTAAGGATCTTCTGACTGACTTGGAACTTCCTTAGGCGCCTGAGGAAGTAGAGGCGTTGTCGTGCCTTCTTCACAACACTGTCAATGTGTGTGGTCCATGTCAAATCCTCTGATATGTAGGCTCCGAGGTACTTAAAGCTGTTGACTCTCTCAACCGGTGCCCCGTCAATGCTGAGGGGGCTGTAGTCCTTGACCCCCGACCTCCTGAAGTCCACAATCATCTCCTTTGTTTTGCTGACGTTCAGGGAGAGGCTGTTTTCCTGGCACCATCCCGCCAGGACCTTGACCTCTTCCAGGTAGGCCCTCTCGTCGTTGGCAGAGATCAGGCCCACCACCACTGTGTCGTCAGCAAATTTGATGATTGTATTGCTACTCCGCTGAGCCACACAGTCGTGTGTGTACAGGGAGTAGAGGAGGGGACTCAGAACAGGTGGCAGTTGGTTTTGTCTGTGTCTCTGAATCATGTTGTGCAGCTCTGTCAAACATTCCATAAACCCCTCAGACATTTGAATGTGCTGTGATATGGCATCAATAAAAACCATTTCCTGACTGCACACAAACTCAAGATAGTCGATATCCAGTGGTGGGTGCTGGAGCACGTGTGAAAGGCGGTCTTGCAACCTCGCCATGATGTGCTGTTTTAACAATTCCTACGGAGAAAAGAAAAACCTGTGAGGGGACAATTCAACTTTGCTATATTTTACACTATATGTAAAGAAAATCTCCTTTTATATTTACCTATATATAATCCCTTCTGCTTGAATGAGGGTAAGCTAATATTAATATGGCTCTCCAACAATAATTTACAATCTGATTAAGATAAGATAATCCTTTATTGATTCCCTTGGGGGAAATTCGGGTGTCAAAGCAGCATGGGGGGGGGGGGGGGGGCATACAGGGTGGGGGATCCGGGGATGCATAGCTTCACAATACAAATACAATATAGTAATATAAAAAGTACAAACACAAGATAGTCCAGTGGTGAGAGTCCAGTGATATGAGTCTCTAGTGCAAAGGAACAAGATAGTCGGTACAGTGATGTGAGTCTCTAGTTCTCATACATATAAATAAAGTCATCCACCCCAAATATTTCCCTAAACGTGTATAAATTATTAATCTGAATCCATTTAGCCTTGTCGTTTTCTAATCCCATAGTTTATTTGTTCTATTTGTGTTGATTAAACATAAGTCAGTTACTGTACATGACACTGTACAGTACATGTCAAATATGCTAAGGTAATTAGCTTTAACGTATTGCATACAGTTATCGTGGGCTACACCTGCATGCTATTGATTGATTGATTGAAAACGTTATTAACAGATTGCAGAATGGGTACAGTACAGCTCAATACATACAATTGTTCATGGGATGCAGACCAGAGAAAGACTTTTGTCTTGTTTACATCAGGGTCCCCCATTTTCAATTCATCATAACATGTGACCAGCTAGCTACACAATTAGCTAGCTGAATCTACCAATGTAGGTATTCATATACCCTGTGTAGTATTTTCCCAAGCTATATGGTTCTGATATGTATCAGAACCTGCTCTAATCTGCTCTGCGTTGTGATTCAAAAACTTTAAAGCCCTGGAAAATACTTTAAACAAAGACTTGAGGGTCTTTGTTATGACGATCAGCGGTGCAGCAGGAGGAATGAGGAGAAGAGGGTATATAACAACAGCTGTTTAATCAAAGTTAAGAGTGTATACAAATTACAATAAAGAATGCTATAAAAGATTCAAGGTACCGGAGCACTATGCCGCTCGCCCTACTAAGAAATCAGATTAAAGAATGATAGTTGATAAGTTATTGATGGCTTTGTTCTCTTGGCTAGTGAACAAAGTATAGTTCTGTTTTTCCCTCCAAAAGTGATGTTCTTTGTCCGTTGATCCTCCTCTGCCCGCGTCGTGTGTAGAGCTGGGTGTGGTCTCCTCGTCGGTGAGTTGGGTTCTCAGAGTCCCCTTCCACCATCACAACATCCCATTATATCCCAAGGCCCAGCGTCTCTGTGTGATGACATCATCAGCTGTGTTTCTCCAATCACAGCCTATCTACGTTTGAATGCAAATAGGGGGTTGGCTTATACAGCCAACTCTATACTTTCCTTTGTTTCCCAGTCAAAGAACAACCACCATCTAACAACCTAATACTTGCATTTATTCATTTCATACTATCTATATTTGAATTACCCTTAATTACATGAACCCAGAGATATCATACTTGAACAGTTTATCATATCAGTTTCACTCAGGATTGTTACCACAATATAACAGACATTTGCAGTTATTTCACATTGTGTTGAGTGATTGTCTCTGAGCTAGTATAATCACATCATATTATCACACCACTCTATTCAGCCTCATCAGTCCAGCCTAACAGTCATATATGCAGGTATGTCATATTGATGGTAAACCTCCTATCTCTTTAAACACACATTTAAGTTATTTAACTATAATTCCTATTTGAGACTTTTCATACTAATCAGACCAGTTGGCTACACCTGTGTTGTCCCTAGGCCGCGGGGCAGCCGATACCAACTGCATGTGATCTGATCATCTCATTGTGTTAGCTGTTTACCCACCCCCCTTGTAAACAGTTGCTCTATTGTCTTGAAAGAAACCGGTTCTGTTGCACCTTCCAAGCTGTTGATTACTTCCCCCTGCGCTAACTTGGCCTGTGGACTGACTGAATAAGACAGCTGTTTTGACTACATCTTATGTTTGCTTAGAACCTTTTTGATTGGCATGTTTCTACAAGACTATTACACATTAGTTTGATTTGTACCAGTTATGATCTATTGTTCATTAAAAACTACCACACCTGTTAAATACTTAGAAATAATTTCAGTTACTTTGCCCATCATATATTTACTGTACTTACCCATCCAGCTTGCTGGTTCCTGGCACCGTGCTCCATTACAGCATGGATTATATACCTGTATACCTGTATGCCGTGACAAATAAAACTCTTGTATCTTGTATGCATCTTGATTATCCATTCAGATCCATTACAGATAATGTGCGATTTTGGCCACTGGTAGCGCTCATGAGCCGAACACAACTCAGGCCGTGTTCGGTAACGCCGAAGAAGAAGAAGCTTCACACACGAATCCCCACGGGGAAAACAGTGAAATATTTGTCTCAAGATTCTGTCCGTAACTCCAAGTAGATCAAGCGTGTCCTTAGAATTCCATACGTAAATCTAAGCAGATCAAACGTGTTTTTAGAATTCCGTACGTAAATCTAAGCAGATCAAACGTTTTATGAAACACAGATTGAGAGGTGTGTGTGTGTGGATCGTTTTTACGATTGTGGATTCTGAGGTGTTGATCAAGCGTGTCCTTAGAAATCCGTATGTAAATCTAACCAGATCAAGCTGTTTTTAGAATTCCGTACGTAAATCTAAACAAATCAAGTGTGTTTTTATGATTTATGAAACACAAATTGAGAGGTGTGTGTGTGTGGATCGTTTTTACGATTGTGGATTCTGAGGTGTGTGTGTGTGTGTGGATCGTTTTTACGATTGTGGATTCTACTTTTGCGTTTGTTTATTTTTGATAGAAATCTACCCCCATAGGCATGACCGTGAAAGAATATCGAGAATATCTCGAAGGACAATATCAAATCAAGCGCATGCAGCGATCCCATGCAATCGTACTCATTATCTAAATATCGTTATATAACGTTGTGGGCCTTGGCGTTATGCTCGTATATAAACAGAATCTAACTTGTTCGAGAAATATAAAGCCACGTGCCAATAGCCTTCGCAACGTGTGATTTAGAAATAAGGCTAAGCACTGACATTTCAAATGCTTGGTTCTGAGATGATCAGTAAACGTTTATTTCTGATATAGGTGCTGATCAGCAGTAATGCAATGTCATGATTATTATTATTCTGAAGTTATTATTATTAAATACATTTTTTATTAATAATGAATTAATAAGAACTCCTCTCCTTCACTATAATCTAATTATGAAATCAGATATAGGCCAGGGCTTTACAACTTAATAAAGAGATTGAATATATATTAAATGGGATAGAAACTAAATTAAATGTATACCATATACAATGAAAGAATATAGTGCTCTAATTATATTGTGCTAATTTCGTTTCTATCCCGTTTAATATATATTCAATCTCTTTATTAAGTTTTAAAGCCCTGGCCTATATCTGATTTCATAATTAGGCAGCTGGGTGGCGCAGCGGACAAGGTGCTCGTCACCAACGCAAGATACACTGGTATCGAATCCAGCTGTCAGCGTTGCTTCCGGCTTGGCCGAGTCAGCGGGAGGGAAGCCGGTGGGTGGGTCTGGGTCGTTGTGGACAGCTACTCATACAGTTCGGTCGGGGCGCCTCCACAGCGAGGGAAGGATCTAAGAGAGGTAGTGTGACCTTCCACACGTTACACAGTAGGGGGTAGAGTGCGCAACGACCAGGAAGGGGATTGGGAATTGGCATAACGACTAACATTGGGAGGGGAGAAAAATGGAAAAAGAAGGGGGAAAAATATTTAAACATTTTAAATACAGAATTAGATCTCTCCGCATTCGAAGGAACGACATGTGTCGTTTGCCGTTCTTGGTTTTAACTGCAGGTTTCTTTTTACTGCTTTCCATCTTGATTTCTTTTCTTTTTTTGGACAGCGCACTAAACTTGACAGTGCGCTACATTTTGACACACACATTTCTGCCAAGAGCACTGTCGGGTGCAGAGTGCAGACTGCTCGCGAGCCACACATATATTGGGTGTGTCTGCGCTGGTATCTCATCGAGCAATGTGCTTTTGTGGATAGCTCCCAGACGCAGAGCAGGCTCCACGGATGCAATTTGCTTTGCGCAATCCATTCTCTGTGGATTCCGCCCCTAGTATTTCTGTTTCCATTTGGTTTTGTTAGGAACGTTGGGGTTATAGGGAAGTTATGTTTGTTTTGTTTGGGCACTGCTCTGCTCTGAACCTTTATAAATCAATAAACTGCTACTTTGATATTTTATATGATGATTGCATGGCTCTGCTTGGTAGTTGGAAGAGTGGGGGCACTGGAACATGTTGAGGCCCAGGTTCCCCCTAGGCCTGGGCTGTAATGAGTCATTTTAACACTTATCTTTACACAAAGTCCTTAGACAAAACTAATGTTGCTGTAGTAGCTAGATGCAAGCTGGTTAGCTGAAATTTGTTTGAAGAATTAGCTGTTGCTGTTTGCTAGCTGTGTGTATCAGTTTCTGATGGATTGCACTGTAGCCTGCTCTACTTTGCATGTCGTCAAGCGGACCGGTTGTGAATATAGTAGACCATTTCACACTTGGCAACATAATCATTCTAAATGGGATCAAGTTTATTTCTTGTTGCAGTGTTTGCTAACATCGATAGCTGACAGGAAATAAACTTGGGCCCAACCCAAGCAATTTCACTGAAGAGATCTATAGCAGTGATTAAGCAGCATGGATTGGGTTGATATCAAACAGAAAGTCAACTGTGTCAGAAGGTGCCTGCCATGCAGCGTGGGGTAACCCACAGAAGCCAATTTGTTCATCTAAACAGTATACTCTATGGAAATAAAGTGGGCTTGTCTGTGATATATAAAGCAACCTTGGTCAATGGCCAGGTCATTAGTTACTTTGACAGGTGTGTGTGTCTGTGTGTCTGCAGTAAATCTCGTAAACTACAAGGCCGATTTGGATGAAACATCGCACATAGGCTGACCGCAGGCTAGGGAATCTGAATTCTGGAATATTTTTCAAATCGGTCAACGACTTGACCGATCAACGATTTTTTATTTGACTCAATTACCATAACTTTTAATTGAAATAGATATTCGGTATAAAGTCTTTACCTTTTGAACACAAGAGGGCACTTTCATTGGTCTAGGTTAACCACGCCTCCATGCTTAAGTCTGTAATAAAGTACTACAAAAGTCATCACTCCCTGCAAGTGAGACGATTCAACACAAACAGTGTCTGAGGAAGGCACGCAGTTTTGATTGATGATCTCACTGAACATATCCCTCTCCTCTGTCTGTCACCAGTATTGATACATTATGTAAGGGATAATGTATTACGAGGTCATTGTTGCAAAATAATTTACCGACACGGAGTTCTGGAACGCAGTGAAGGTCAATTATTTTTGCGACAATGACCGAGTATAGCTATACATTATCCCGCTTATTACATGGCTAACTTACTAACAATATACCTAATTCATTTTACACCATCGACAAGACGAGATCAAATGCAGACGCAGTTGTTTTGTGGCTCTTCTGTCATTGCCAGCAGCCGGCAGGTGTGTGGTCTGATTGCACTGATGTAGTGCAGCTGTGCATATGCTGAGTTTAGCTTTCGTGACTGCGATCAAAATGCTTGATTGTGATTGGTCAATAGCGCTCTGTTGCCCCTAACAGCGGTCATTATTGCGCGTTGCCCATGCCAGCGGTCAGTTATCGAGAAATAATTGCATACCGGTAATTATAATCAATGGTAATAGGTGTCTGCATCTGTTAAATATTGTAGGTGTGTTTGTTTGCTCTCTGTGAGAGAGAGAGAGAGAGAGAGAGAGAGAGAGAGAGAGAGAGAGAGAGAGAGAGAGAGAGAGAGAGAGAGAGAGAGAGAGAGAGAGAGAGAGAGAGAGAGAGAGAGAGGAAATGGTTGCCGTCTGGAGATTGTGCATTGGTGCACCTTTCTAGTTTAGTTTTTGTGCTGTGTTAAAGTCTAATACCAGAAATTCATTTTATTTGACATTACAAAGGAGATGAGTTGCTGGGCTACCAATTTTCCTAATCTCACACACGCGTGCGCACACGCACACGCGTGCGCACACGCGCACGTGCACACACACACACACACACACACACACACACACACACACACACACACACACACACACAGCAGTTACATTGACAGCTGTCTCTCCCTCCCCCACATTTATATTTTACTGCCAAATATATAGCCAACCAATTATATATCTCTGTCCTCCCCCTCCGGTGACCCCGTAAATCAGAAGTAGGGAGATGATCCATGGTTCATCCGCAGACCACATTCTCCTCAACAAATAGGATAAATCTCTGCAGGTCTGATGGAAGAGCAGAGAGTGAATAATGATGAAAGCGCTCACGAAATAGAGGAGGTATTCGCCACGGACGCCCCGTATACCACAGCTCTCTATAGCCTGTTAGTCAAACTCCAGGTCAAGTTGTAGGCCTGTTTTTTTTTATTTTAGTATTATTTCATTATTATAAAAAAAAAGTGTTTATTAGTATGGAGATATGGCATGGGCTTACAAGCCTTACATCCTAGAATACAGTAAACAAACATGCTGTCGGCCATGGACATGCTATAGCCTCTCCTTTACCCCCTTCCCTTGTTAGTGTGTATGCTGTGCCTGGTCTGTTGTTATTGTTACCGTCTGTGTTACGAATGCCTGTTTATTGTTGTTGTAATCTTCTGTATCCAACAATGTGGGGGTACAAATATATATATATACATTCAGAGTTTCCATCATTCGTTGTTTTGTGCAACACTTTTTTTGTCAAAAGGAGCAAAACATTTTTAAAAGCCCTTTTTTTATGACTCAAATATATTCAACATGCAGTCTGTGCCCCGTGTCTATCAAAGTGACTGATGTGTGTTTGTTTAAAAGTGAGCTTGTTAGCAATTCTTTTTCCCTCCCTCGCCTTTGCGTTGCAACCTGATTCTATCAGTTAAGGTGTAATTAGCTCCGCAAATCAAAGCTGAGTCAGTTCTACTCCTTTTAAAACCTTCCAACAGAAGGCTGTCAACCCCCTTTTGAAGTATTCACTTTGACACGTTATCCAAGATGTTCATTTCTCCCAGATGCCTATAGCGTGTGACTGAGTGAAGCAGATGGATGAACATTTTAATTGATTCTGCCCTTGAATTAATTAAAATGTCTTGGGAGACGAGTCGGAAGTGGTACAGAGGCGGTGGGAGATTGAACGGGTCTTGTCCGGGGTCACGCTTTGCTGTACGAGTGGGCAGACGTCTCCTCTGACAGCTCCAGGGTCACAATGTCTATCTGTTGTCAGGCCAGTCATGTTAGTCCAGCCTGAAGCTGTGGCAACGTGTTCCATTACTGGAGCTGGAGCAGCGTCGCCATGGCTACACACACATTTAGAATCTTTATTTATGTCCACATAAATGCAATGTCTAAAGGACACAAATATGATCAGTGCAATTAGACATTGTGGGTTATTCTGTTACTTCCGTGCCCAAATTGGCAATGGCAATCATTGCACACACACATAGGATGATGCATCAGACAAGTAGCATACAGCTCATGGGTACAGATAGCAGCGTCTTCTCCAAATTGCGCGGCTGCCAATAATAGCTGACAGTGACACTGAGCAATATCTTGTTTGGCTCTTCCCTTCGAAAGACTGGCCATCTGAAGGCCTCTAACACCCAACTTATGAACATGACCCAGGCTTCCAAATATGAAAACTAAAAGTTTACAGTTGTAGCCAAGTTGTGATATGGTATGCTCTAACAGTTGATACATCAACATGTTGGTTGTAAAGGCGTATTCTAGACTGTAGTCAAATGTACAGCCAACTTCTAGAATGAGAACCTCTCTGTTATTCTCATTAACAATAACAGTGTAACTGAGGGGTACAATTCCCTGACTGTATTACTAGATATGATACTTACTACCACTACCTTTGTACTTAATATTCGGCCACCCAGTACTCGGCATAAATATATTATGATGAACACTCTCACGTAGATGAAACGGATCCAACACAAATGTACGAAGTCGAAGTATGCGTTTATTACTACACAGCAATGGTGTGTAGAGCAAGCACTTAATCACTTAATTACATTTATGAATTGAAATAGTATGCACTTTTATGGCAAAGAGTATTCGTCGGTATATCAATAGAGAATGTCCAATCTCTGATGGCGCAGGCGGTAAATATACGACCTGGAATAGTTAAGGAATAACAGCAATGATACTTTAATGATTATAAGACTGGATACACTAAGGGGGGTAATCCGGTCGCTTGTAAGACAACAGGAGTAGGAGGGGGGGGGGGGGTAGAGTCTGGCTGCCTCGTCCGGCCAAGGGTATCCTGGGTGAACCCACAGTTGTGCAGCTCGGTGCGCCAGCGATCCTTGGACCACAGATGAAAGCAGGTGGACTCTCTGTGAGCCGGCTCTCTCCGGTCCACGGGGGAGAGACGTGAAGCGACCTCGTCTTGCAGAGCGTCTCCTCACCTTGCGTCCTCTCCAGGGGGGGGGGGTTCCAACACACGGCAGTGTCGGGGGTCTTTATCCATGGAATAATCACTGTACACAAAGCATAATCCGTGCCTGGGAAGGCGGGCTGTCGTCGGTAGAATAATCCGGTATACAGGTCCACTCGCTCGTCGGCTCTGGGGCTCCTCAGATGCAATCTCACATGGGGTCGACCATCCTGGATAAGCAGCCAGTTCTCTGCCCGAAACGATGGGGTACTGACTACGATAGTATTCTCACCGTACGAAGCACTATATATTAACAGACTATTATTAGCTTAATAGACTACGTCCAACTCGACGATATAGTGCCAAATATGACTATTCAAATATTAATATACACGATGTCTCAATACCGATGGTAGGCCGAACTTGGCCTTACTCCCACACGTGGCGTCGCGGGGAGGCTTTACGTCTGTGACTCTATTGGAGGGTAAGAAACTGGACTGAAAAAGGAAGTCCTACTTTAGTAGCGCAGTATATATACGCACTATGAACAAATAGTACCGTTAGTGGTGCGGTAGCCAGATTCCTACGCGGAACTAGGACTTGATCGTACATGTTGAGCGGTACGTTTGAACTGGGTCTGGGGGGTATGGCAGCCTGGCACCAAGGTCTCGACCAATAGTAGAATGGAGACTATTATGGGATGTTCAGTAGGCTAGAATGGATATTCAATGCATATTGTACAAGGAATATACAAGGGATATCAGGGAATATTAGAGAATATACAAATACAATTAAATATATATATACAAATAAATATATATATTCGGTTTAATCTGGCCCTTCACAACAGCCACCCCCTGATTGGTCCCAGACCTAATCAGTTAAGCAGAGACAGATTAATCGCGTTGTCTATTTACACATAAGGGTTTGCTGTAGGGGTCAGTCAACTTCACAAAGTCATAGGGTTATAGGGTCATGGTCATCATCGATTGTGTCTGGGAGTCGGGGCAGTTCTATGAGCCTCGCCACGGGACGGGTGTAAGTGCGACCCTGGACAAGCACTTCAGCTGCTCGGACCTTGCCGTCGGCACCGGTGATCACTTTGCTTACGCGGCCGGCCGGCCACATAGCTCTGGGCAGTGATTGATCAATAATCATGACGACTGTTCCTTCTGTCAAATTGTCTCTCTCCTTTACCCACTTCTGGCGGGTCTGTAGAGACGGTAGGTAGTGTAGTAGGAAACTGCTCCAAAACTTGTCGGCTAATACTTGGCTGTACCTCCACATTCGTCGGCCGTTCGCTTCTTCAGGCCGGTACATTGTCTGGGGTAACGCGGGATCTAGCCGCCTCATCAGGAGTGTGTTGGGGGTAACTGGGTCGATATCCGCCACATCGCTGGAGACGTAGCCGAGGGGCTTAGAGTTCAATACTCCCTCAATCTCCGTGAGGACTGTCATTAGGACTTCTTCCGCCACAGTCTGGGCCCCAAGTACTGCGTACAGGGCTGTCTTTATGGAACGCACTTCCCGTTCCCAAGTACCACCGAAGTGGGGTGCGTTTGGGGGGTTGAATTGGAAGTCAATCTGTGCTGGAGCGAGGTGGGTCTTAAGTTCTGGGCCCATAGCTTGGAAGCTCTCTCTCAGCTCTCTTTCGCCGCCTTTGAAGTTTGTCCCATGATCGGACAATAGTGTAGACGGTCTTCCTTTCCGTGATGTGAATCTACGGAAGGCCATAAGGAATGAGTCTGTGCTCATGGTCGGGAGAAGCTCGATGTGTATCGCTCTGGTGGTCATGCATTTGAATACAATACCCCACCGCTTCTCGGTTCCTCTTCCTTTCTTTATGTGCAGCGGGCCAAAGCAGTCCATACCCGTTGAGTGGAATGGCTTGTCACCGATTCGGAGGCGACATGGAGGAAGGTCAGCCATCCTTGGTATGCTGGGCTGCGCGCGCCACTTGCGGCAGTCTAGACATGTTCGCTGGAAGCGTCGTACCGCCTCTCTTCCTTGTAGGATCCAGTAACGACGTCTGATTTCCGCGAAGACTCTTTCTGCTCCTGCGTGATGTACATCCTCATCGTATTTCTTTATAATCAGCTCTGTGACCTTGTGTCGGCTGTTCAATACGATCGGGTATTTAATGTCATCCGGTAGATTGGGGGCTCTGCGTAGGCGACCACCCACTCTGATGAGGGTATGAGCGTCGCTCTCGGGGGCCAGATGAATTAATCTGCTGTCGGATGGGACGGGCTTTCCTCCCTGTAGACAGGCCAATTCATCGGGGAACGAGTCTCTCTGGGCTCGCTGCAGTAGAAGCAATTCTGCTTCCTCGTAGTTAGCTGCTGACATTTCAGCGGGGGACTTACACTCTGGGTGGTGCCGCAGGAATGTCCTTTGTTGTGCACTCTCTATGGTAGTGCAATCATCTATGTTGGGGTCTGCGGAGATAACAGTGCTCAATCCACAGAACACAGGCTTCTTATTCTCAGCCTCCTCCTGACTGGCTTCCCTCGGGATAGGCGTGGGCCACTCTCCTTCCGGGAGCTTTAGGAATGCTGGGCCGTCACTGTAGACATTGCGACGGGTGAGGTCATCTAGGGGCATTCCCCGGGTGATGACGTCAGCTGGGTTCTGTTTTGTATCAACGTAGCGCCACTCTGTTTCTCCGGTTAACTCTTCGGTTAAGTCTTGAATCTCGGTGACTCTGACTCCCACGAAGACTTTGTACTTGCATGAGTCCGATTTGATCCAGGCGAGTACTGTCGTGGAATCTGACCACAGGATTGTTCTAGACACCGGTATGGTGAGCTCACGTTGGATGAGCGTGGCTAGGTGCGCTCCGGCTAGGGCTGCGCAGAGCTCTAGGCGTGGGATAGATTGTTGCTTGCGTGGGGCTATTCTCGAGCGGGCGAGGACAAATGCTGTGTAGATCTCTCCCCCCTCTTCTTGGGCCCGCAAGTAGGCTACTGATCCGTATGCGACCTCTGAGGCGTCACTGAAGACGTGTAAGTCCATTTTACATGTCTCTGGCCTCACCGTGGGTGGGAAGTAGCTTCGGCGCATATTAACGCCTGGGAGTGAGTGGAGCTCCATCTCCCACTCTCTCCAGGTGGATGCAAGGTGTGCGGGAATGGGGTCGTCCCAGCCCTGGTCCTTGTCCCACAATGCTCGTACAATCATTTTTGCCCTGGTGGTGTACGGTAGAATACATCCTAGCGGGTCATATTGTCGGGCGAGTGTTGTGTACACACTCCGTCTGGTGGTCGGCGCCGCCGCCGGCCTTCCCTGCTCCGTAGTCAGGGGCTTGTGTCTGTAGTGAAGCGAATCTGTTTTGAATCGCCACACCAATCCCAGGGTCATCTCCTGGGCTTCTCCCGGGATTGTAGCCATCCAGGTCTCGCTGCTGGCTGCCTTGTCCTCGGAGGAGAGGCTGCGCAGTACTTGCGGATCGCTGCTGGCCCACTGCCTGAGATCAAAGCCGCCTTTGATCAATGAGGCGTGGAGTTTAATCCGGAGAGCCTCGGCTTCTTCCTGGGTTGAAAGGCTTTGTAGACAGTTGTCTACGTAGAAGCTGTTCTTTACGCTGTGTCGGACCTCTTCGTCCGCTGCTGGGTCCTCTGCTACATGTTTCTGTAGTGCAAATGTAGCACAGCAGGGGCTGCACGTCGTTCCGAAGGGGAGGACTTCCCATTGGTAGATGGCTGGGTGCTCATCTCCTGGCTTCTCTCTCCATAGGAACCGTAACAGGGGCTTGTCCTCCTCTACTAATCTCACTTGCAGGAACATTCCTTTAATGTCCCCGCTGATGGCCACCTTTTCCTGGCGGAAGCGGAGTAGAACGCCGAGTAGGGAGGGGCCGAGTGTGGGACCGGGCAGTAACTCTTTATTCAGATTTTGGGATCCGATCTGGTAGCTGCAGTTAAATACTATGCGGTCTTTACCGTTGTGATGGACCTTGTGGTGAGGCACGTACCACGATTCAGTGGTCTGGTCAGCCTCTTTAATGTCCATCTTTGTGACGTGTCCCGCTGTGATGAGCTTCTCAATCTCAGCGCGGTATACACTCTCTTGGGCGGGGTTCTTGGCTAAGCGCCGCTCCGTGTTCAGCAGGTACCGTTCTGTGACGTCTGTCTTGGCGTGGAAAGTAGGCATTCCTTCTCGCCGCAGGAGTGGCGTGGCGTATCTCAACACGCCGTTGACCGGGACTCTCTTGGTCCCTGTCTCGAGGAGGTGAATGGCGTAAATGTCATCTTTAGAGCGAATGTCTTTCTTTCCGTTCTTAAAGGGCATTTGTTCCAAGGTCCATAACCGCTCTACGTGTTGCAGGAGTGCGGTTTCTCCCTCTGTGACTCGGGAGTGGAGACATCTAGTGGCTGTACTTCGGTTGAGAGATTTGGCGAGCGGGCCTTGGAGAGTCCATCCCAAACGGGTCTCGACTACTGCAGGACAGCCTCGGGGTCCCGTATGAACCCGGTCTATCGGGACAATGAGGTCTGCATGGTCGGAGCCTATCAACAGGGTCGGCATAGCATTGTCTATGAGCGGGATCGGTAACTTGCGCAGATGTGCATATTTCTCCATCAGCTTGGCGACGGGGTATGTGTACCGCGACAGTCCTATTTCTTGGCTGGTGAAAGCGTCTGTAATCTGGTACCGTCGCTCAGGCTGGCCGCTTGCTGCGATAGAGAATGAGACATTCTCGCCCTTTATCGTCTTCAAATCTCGTCTTATTGTCCGAATTGTCATTTGGGTTTCGCTTCCCCGCAGCCCTAGCTGGGCCGCAGCAAAGGCGAGCAGAAGGGTCTTCTCTGACCCGTCATCGAGGACGGCGTAAGTGTCCAGGACTTTATTCTGGTAGCTTAGTGTCACACGCACTACTTTTAGGAGTACTCGGGCTCCACTGCTGCTGGCGGGATCGATGTACATGACGCTCGCTTTGCTGCTGGATGGTGCGGGTGAAGGGCGCCGTCTGTTACTGTCGTGAAGTATGTCCAGATGGGCTCCATCGCACTTGGTGCACCTTTTCTTTAAGCGGCATTCGGCTGCCATGTGTGAGCGCGCACAGCGAAAACAGCGCTTGTTGGACTTTATCCATTGACTTGCTTCCTCCGCGTTCAGCTTGGGGAAGGAGTCACATTGCGCTAGCCAGTGTTCTTTCTCACAGTAGGGGCACACTATCTTCCACTTCTCCGTTCTGGAGGGGGTACTGTGGCTCCTGCTGCTCGGTACTGACTCCGATTGGTGCATCACAGTCACCGATCTTCTTCCATCATTTAGTCGTCTGGTTCCTTCTCTGGAGCCAGGGGTGCTCCGTCCGAATGTATCTAGCCGTAGGCTGCTGACTTCTCTCGCCAGGAAGTCTGCTAGATCGAGGAGGTTCGGTTCGGGGCTATTCGGGTCTCGGTGGTCTCTCTGCCGCCTAAAACACTCCTGTCGAGCGGGCGGCAGCTTCTCCAAGATCCTTTCCACATTTGAGTTGGCGTAAAGTTCATGCCTCCCCTTCTCTCTCTGCGCTCCCAACATCCCTACCAGGGACTGCACTCTGATGGACAGGTCGTCCAGTGCTCGATTGTCTATTGCTGGGGGTAAGCGGTCGATGTGTCGGATCTCCTGGATCACGTAATCCCATATGCGCCCATACCTCTGGTCCAATGCTACCAGCGCTGCTGTGTATGGGGTGGTGGAAGTCGCGTAGGCGAGCGCTATATTATGTGCGCGGGGTACCTTTAAGTGCTTCAGTAGGATGGCGTATTTATGGCGTTCATCCAATACATCCACCAACATGGTCTCCAGACACATGCGGAGTTCTGTATACTGGGCCCGGTTCTCTTGGGTGAAGTCGGGTACCATAGGCGTGCCAATGTATGACGCTGACTGTGGATACATCGGCGAGCGTTGGGGGAGAGGCCTCCTAGGCGAGTCTCCTCCCGCTCCTTGGTATGGGCTGGTACCGGCAGTGTACCATGGCCCGCTTGTCCAGGTGCTGTTCCTCGGTGCGGGTCGTGCGTCGTGCTCACCCGGGTATAGAGTCGGGGGTCTGTAGCGCAGCTCCGCGGGAGTATAGCCTGGGCTGTACCGGACCTCCTGGGCTGTACCGGACCTCCTGGTCCGGTAGAGTACTGTGCTGTCGTCGGGCGTGGTTCTCCTCCTCTTCCTCTTCGTCTTCGGTTAGGTCATCCAGTGCTTGTAGTCTCTGGTTTAGCCTCTCCACAGGATATGCTGCTCCTTCCCGGTTGCTAGGTCTCGCTTGGACCGGTGGGGGGAGGTGGTCTGTGGGGGGTATAGACCTCGTCTGTTGGTCAAGTTCAGGGTTGTTTACTCGGCTAGGGGATGCCGCCCTGGAGGTGTGTCTAGACGAGTTCCTGGAGCCTCTGGCGGAGGGAGAGGGTGTTGTCCGTCTGATCAGCTGTTCTATTAGTTGCGCTTGCTGTCTGTCGCGCTCTGCGTCCCGTAGAGCACCAGCAGCTGCTCGCTGGCTGTCTGCTCGGTCTCGGGCCACATTCTCTTCCCTCTGAATGCGTCTTATTTCTAGACGTATATGCTCTTCTTCGCTCCGCTGCTGGATCTGCAGTCGGTCGCGTTCAGCAGCGGCGTTCAGGCTGATGAGGAAGGCCTGCTGTAGGGTCCTCTCTGCCTCGCTGGGAGAAGGCGGTTGTATAGGGGAGCCTTCCCTCGGGGTACTCCTTGCGGAGCCTTGGAGCTCTATCTCCACGGTGCTCTCCCCGTCTTCTTCCGTGCCGAGTTCTCTCTCGGTAGCGTTGTATTCCTCCCGGGACTCATCGGGGACTACTTCTTCAGTACTGGCGGGGTGTGAAGTCATGTCTGGTTCCCACTGGTCCCCACCGTGAACTTGGTCAGTTACATTAGAACCCGTAGGGGCCTCTATGGTCGGGGTAGTCTGGGCGTTGGGGTTAGACATACTTTTACTTTCTAGTTTTACCGCGTTTACTGTTAGTAGAAGACTAGGTTGTTGACTGACAGCGTAAGCCTCTAAGTACTGAGGGAGCCGTCGTTCGCGCTGCGGGCGTTGGTTAGGAGGATCGTTTCGTGGAGTGTTCATCATAGGCCATTTCAATATTAATAACACTATATTAATATTACACTAATTACCCTCCGGCTCGAAGGACCAATTGTAACTGAGGGGTACAATTCCCTGACTGTATTACTAGATATGATACTTACTACCACTACCTTTGTACTTAATATTCGGCCACCCAGTACTCGGCATAAATATATTATGATGAACACTCTCACGTAGATGAAACGGATCCAACACAAATGTACGAAGTCGAAGTATGCGTTTATTACTACACAGCAATGGTGTGTAGAGCAAGCACTTAATCACTTAATTACATTTATGAATTGAAATAGTATGCACTTTTATGGCAAAGAGTATTCGTCGGTATATCAATAGAGAATGTCCAATCTCTGATGGCGCAGGCGGTAAATATACGACCTGGAATAGTTAAGGAATAACAGCAATGATACTTTAATGATTATAAGACTGGATACACTAAGGGGGGTAATCCGGTCGCTTGTAAGACAACAGGAGTAGGAGGGGGGGGGGGGGGGGGTAGAGTCTGGCTGCCTCGTCCGGCCAAGGGTATCCTGGGTGAACCCACAGTTGTGCAGCTCGGTGCGCCAGCGATCCTTGGACCACAGATGAAAGCAGGTGGACTCTCTGTGAGCCGGCTCTCTCCGGTCCACGGGGGAGAGACGTGAAGCGACCTCGTCTTGCAGAGCGTCTCCTCACCTTGCGTCCTCTCCAGGGGGGGGGGGGTTCCAACACACGGCAGTGTCGGGGGTCTTTATCCATGGAATAATCACTGTACACAAAGCATAATCCGTGCCTGGGAAGGCGGGCTGTCGTCGGTAGCATAATCCGGTATACAGGTCCACTCGCTCGTCGGCTCTGGGGCTCCTCAGATGCAATCTCACATGGGGTCGACCATCCTGGATAAGCAGCCAGTTCTCTGCCCGAAACGATGGGGTACTGACTACGATAGTATTCTCACCGTACGAAGCACTATATATTAACAGACTATTATTAGCTTAATAGACTACGTCCAACTCGACGATATAGTGCCAAATATGACTATTCAAATATTAATATACACGATGTCTCAATACCGATGGTAGGCCGAACTTGGCCTTACTCCCACACGTGGCGTCGCGGGGAGGCTTTACGTCTGTGACTCTATTGGAGGGTAAGAAACTGGACTGAAAAAGGAAGTCCTACTTTAGTAGCGCAGTATATATACGCACTATGAACAAATAGTACCGTTAGTGGTGCGGTAGCCAGATTCCTACGCGGAACTAGGACTTGTTCGTACATGTTGAGCGGTACGTTTGAACTGGGTCTGGGGGGTATGGCAGCCTGGCACCAAGGTCTCGACCAATAGTAGAATGGAGACTATTATGGGATGTTCAGTAGGCTAGAATGGATATTCAATGCATATTGTACAAGGAATATACAAGGGATATCAGGGAATATTAGAGAATATACAAATACAATTAAATATATATATACAAATAAATATATATATTCGGTTTAATCTGGCCCTTCACAACAAACAGCATCGGGGGTGTTTGCTGAAATATCAGAACAGTGTCACTACACAGATTGAACATACGTGGCTTCACACTGCTGTGCTTATACAGCACTGTTGCAGGTGACCTGAATGTGGAAATGACACCGTCTGCAATCAGGTCCACGATCCTATCATGCCTACAAATGTAGAGCCCTCTTTATGCATGACAACCATTGAGGATGTGAGACATGGTTTGAGTTGTCTGTTCATGACCGTGGTGTATGCAGTGTGGGTTATGACTACCAGGGAGCCAGATGGAAATGTTGAGCGTCGATGGTAAAACCTGTAGCCTAGCTTTTAAAGTGAAGATGATGATGCTCAATAGCAAAAAAAATTAAACTGAATGCGAGACAGAGTGGTCAGTGGCAGGGAGACAAGCAAGCTTCCCTTGCAGTTTAAGCTCAGTCCAGTGTGTTGTTGTTGTGTCGACATGAGATGACCATGGGCATTGGTAAGTGGCAGTTCATGTCACGTTCCACAGATGTCAATGGTGGCCTTCACGGCGATGGTAGGCTCAGAGATGATCTCCTCAGAAACATTAACAGCATCTGAGTCTGGCCCCACCCACTCCAGGGCCACGTTGGACCAGCCGCATAGGTCATTCAGGTCTGGCCAGTCAGACCACACCCCGAATCCGGGGGCGCAGCCGTCTAGCTTTCCGCTTGGTTTCTTCCTGTAACCTAGGAAGTTTGGATCCGACCCACACGCCAGGGGGACCTTGTGTCTCTGCAGGTCTAAGAACAGAGAGGCTCTGGCCTGCTCTCTGACGTGCTGGTCGTCACTGTTCAGCATGTTGAGAAGATGACTCGGTCTCATGGCAATGTACGTCCATTCAAAGTTGGGAACACCCAGTCCGCCCCTCCACATGGTATGGAATATGACACACACACACAGTGCAAGTAACATGCACTGCCCTAACACGCGCCTGCACGCCTAGTATTAAACTTTGTGTGGCGTTATGAGTGCATGTTGGACTTAACACATGTAGCGTACATGGAGCAGTGATGCGGTGAGTGCACCATGTGTTCGCTTCGCGAATAATTTCATCCCCTAGAACGCTCACACACACACACACCACACACCACACATCACACACCGCACACACACACACACACATATACACACATATACACACACACACACACACACACACACACACACACACACACACACACACACACACACACACACATACACACACATTGCTGTAAGGTGCAAAATCAATCATACAAGATATATGGGGCGCAACCAAATCGTAATACTTCTTTTGGCAACGAGCAAATCTTCTTACCAGATACAGCCTGTACCTGAATTATATGCTGTGCATTTAAATGATGAGGTAGCAAATTTATTCATAGTACGTTTTGGTTTTCAATGCATCGTTGCTTCAGTGTGATAAGAGAACACCGATTGTCTCAATCTGTGCCTTTTTCCATCAGTCCCTGTTATTTCTCCCTCGTATGTGTGGAACTAGTGGATGTCTGGCAGCCAGTCAGATTCTTCAGAACAGAACCACAGTATATGGTAGAAAAAGGGTTAATGGACGACTGTAATGAAACAATAGACTAGTGTGAATCATGGCCTCCATGAGAGAGAGAGAGAGAGAGAGAGAGAGAGAGAGAGAGAGAGAGAGAGAGAGAGAGAGAGAGAGAGAGAGAGAGAGAGAGAGAGAGAGAGAGAGAGAGAGAGAGAGAGAGAGAGCGAGAGAAGGGGGGGTGTGTGTCTGTTGGTGAATGGGAGATGTATGACAGAGGGGCTTACAGGCAGGCATGCTAGTGTGTGTAGCCTATTATAATTCAAAAAATATAAATATATTTAGTTTCTTCCATATAATAGAATATAACTTTAATTGCCATGCGACCAGTGCATATGGTAATTGATTTTGGAACATTGTGTCAAAGACACAGCTTCATAGTTACATCAGCATGTACAGTAATAGATACAAAGGACCGAACGCAATCAGCTAACTTTCCTTGAGATCGATATTTTGTAACCAATAACATTGGTAGGATTTAGGCTAGATAATGGCTTAGGAACTAGATGGAAATTATATGACCCTAGATTCAGATTCAGCTTTGTTGTCACCTCACATTGCTACTTTCTACGAACACAAAAGGGTGACATTCTTGGGATCATCCCTATGTTCCCCGGGTCCTATGTTCCCCGGGTTCTATGTTCCCCGCTTTGATTGATTAATAGATTGAACATTTTATACATTTTTATTATTTTATTAATTATTAATGTCCGCCTTGTTTCGAACGGTTAAGCTTAGGCCCTCGTTCAAACTGGTTAAGGTTAGAGTTTGGAATCAGGGCTGGTGGTCTAAAATTTTCAATCTATCAATCAATCAAAGCGGGGAACATAGAACCCGGGGAACATAGGACCCGGGGAACATAGACATGCTCCCACATTCTTCTGTCCCGGCTCCCCGGCCATGCACCAGTGACTTCAGTAAACAGGAGAAAATAAGGGTAATAAACTGCATAAAATAGCAGCAGAAACAATGATAGAAATACATAGCTCTAAATTGCAATGCAATAGTTATAGTATGGATGTAGTGCGTACATAGTGACAACAGAAACATTGATAAATAGCACTAGATTCATAGGCGGAGTTTGAAGTTGACGCCAGGGGGTGCGACTGCTTGGCGAACTATACGCGCGCGCGATTTTTTTTTACCTTTATTTTATTATTTTAGCGTTTTTACAATGCCCTAACCCCTAATTTTTTATTTTATTTAGGTAGTACAGCAGCACACACACACACTCACACACACAGCACTACGGGGATCATTTTTAACTGACTTAGGCTCTAATTATTATTATTCATAGAGACTCTCGAGCAATAATAATTATTACAGCCTCCATTTTTCGTGGACGAAAAATATACCAGGCTATAGATATCAATTTTCCCGAAATAACGCTACCTGCCTCGACAAAATTCGTGCATTGGTTATCCAGATACATTAATTATCATCTCAGAATAAGTGGCTTTGTATCGCGCTGCTGCTGCTGCTGCTGGCCGCGCGTTGCCGTTAACCCTTTCACTGCCACACTACAGAAGGTTCGCCTTATAATGTGACATGATTACTACTATAAAATGAATGTATTGTAAAACAAAACATAATAGAATTCAGATTTGTTTCTCACAATTATTATATTTTTATTAAAATAAAAATAATCTTGATTTAAAAAAAAAAAAAAAAAAAAAAAAAAAAGGCAATTTCACCCCCGGCCACCAGGGGGTGCAATGCACCCCCTGAACCCCCATAAACTCCGCCCATGACTAGATTATATTACAACAGTCACAGTATGGGTGTAATGTGTGCCAAGTAGCAGCAGAAACAACAATACGAATAGTTCCACATCATAATGTAATAGTCACAGTATTGTGGCTCAGTATAGTGGGTGAGTAGTGGGCAGACCGATGGGTAGTTCATGAGCCTTACTGCCTGGGGGCTCATCTGGCCCACGAAAGTCCGCTACCATTTACCAGACATCAGCCGAAACAGGCAGCGTCATGGTCTTTGATAATCCTGCAGGCTGTGTGTATGTCCTGGATGGAGGGAAGCTCACATCCACTGATTCTTGGGCCGTTCACATGACCCTCTGTAGCATTTTGCGATAGAGGGCAGAGCAGTTCCAATACCAGGCAGTGATAAATCCGCCAGGATGCTCTCAGTTGTGTATAGGACATAATGTCAAGCCAGTGCTTTGAAAATGTAATAAGCACAAAGCACCAAGAGCCATTTGCAGGTTGCTATGAATATTGAACTGTTTGCAAGGCTGATTGCGCTGTTGAAATCAGGGTTCTTCACCATCCTCCCGGAACTGTCCGGAAAAATACAATCTATGCCGTCCCGAAATAAATGTGGACAGTCACAATTTTTGAACATCATTATCATCATTGTTCAGATTAAATAAGAACAGCAAAATAGCAATAATGATACGTTTTATTCTATGACATCATGGCCTATGACTGATGCAGTAAGACAACTATGCCTTGTTGATGTGCAATCAGACATGGCAGAAATATAGCTGAGTGAACAGTGCAATGTCAACACACAACAAGCACATATATGTGGTACAGTAGTATTGGCATCGGATTAATATTAGTGCAGATATTGTAAAATATATGTATTGATCCGTTATCTGGCTTAAACAAGTAGCATATTCATATCACCAGGGCCTGTAATAAGCCAGATGTGTGAGAGGAGGGGCGTAGAGAGAGAGAGGAGAGAGAGAAAGAGAGATAGAGATAGAGATAGAGAGAGAGAGAGAGATGCTGAGTGAGTATTTCCTGGGAAGGTCTGTCATCAATCACTGAGCTGTTAGAATCACATGTCCACCAGTGCTCACATCATCAGTCTGCGCCCCTGACAGAGCTCTGTCCTTATAGAAATGAACTGGGCAATCACACAGGCCTAATCCTTCATGGCTTTAGGTAGAATTGATCTTTCAGTTTACAAAAATACTAGGTGATGCATTATCTGGCTATACAGTATCAGGGCAGAATTGGTGGACTGGAGATACTGAGAAACCACTATTAACGTAGCCGACCTCATTCATGCCACAACTTGAGAGGGAATTACCTGAATCTGCTGCACAGCTAACATTATCTGTGGAAGCTGGAAAGGATACTTAGTTTTCAAGGGTGGAATTTTTACTCCTCAATCACTCTGCTCTGGACTATCACACCACAGTTGTACACTTCACCCAGTGGTGTGAGGATATCTATCTTCACCTCAATGTCAGCGAGACAGAGGAAATAATAATTGGTCTCCCTTCACCTCAGAACCCCGTTCTCATCAATAACCAAACAGTTGAAATGGCTGACAGTTTTAAATACCTCAGAGTGACAGTGGATGATAGACTCAGCTTCGACCAGCACACTAATGACACACAGAAAAGGAGCCACCAGTCATGTATGGTCAAAGGACCCCTTTGTAGTAGCAGAGCATTATTTGGCACATTTATATACTGTTCCACCTGTTTCTTTAACACACTATCCATTACTAACACTATCCAAGCCAAACTCACACACATACCCAACAGCGCTGCCAGGATAATAATTGATCTCCCCACACCCAACCTCTCAGAGCTAAACAATAATGGCCATTGCCTGCATTGTGACCTCAATAGAACAGGACATCACGCACGTGACGCACCCACTCAATCACTACCTTACCCCAGTGGTTCAAAGTCGGGGTCGCGACCCAAAGGTGGGCCGCGAGCAGCCACGGGTGGGCCGCGGGATGATTTCCCCCCCAAAAAAAAAAAAAAGAAAAAAAACATATTTTTTTATTTTATTTTTTTTTGTCAGGCCACTGAACTTAGAAGCAGGCAAGGACAGTGTTTCTAGTTGTATTCTAAATTCTATTCTATTGTATTCTAAAATGTGACTATATGGTTTATATTAACTTAATAAATAAACAAAAACTAAAAATCGACTTATTTCAACGAACATTTCAAACTAAATAACAGTTATGCACATAAAACGCTGAAAACAACCGAAGCAACAATAGTATTTTAATGAGGCTATTATTATTATCATTATTATTTGCAACAAGTTAGCCCTCTCATAAATATCACATAAATGAATAACTAACTTGAACTAACTTAATAGGATTGAAGTGATATTTGGCTTAAAAAATCGGGCGCATGGCAAAAAAAAAGAAAAAAAAGCCTGACGATGTGCATTGGGCGCGGCTCTCTGACGCCTTATTTCTGGGTCCCGGCCTGAAAATTTTGGGAACCCCTGCCTACCCCACTGTCCTCTGGGTGCAGGTACAGAACACTGGGGTACAGAAGCCAGAAGAAGCCCATAGCCATATCATGCATACCACTGTCTGTCATTGTATGTTGCTACTGTGTGCGTTTGATACGGATGCTGTACGCACTGTAGTCTGATGAGTACAGTGATGTGAAAGCTATTTCCCCTGGGGACAATTCTAAGTCTAACATTACTTAATATTATCATCAGCTTATTGTATCATGGTAATGTTGGCTGCTATAAGCAAGCAACAAAAGTAATGTTTCATTAATATCAACAGTCTGACCTGACTGATTTGAGTTGAATCCCTGTTGTGAGGTCAGAGGCTGGCTGTTTTGGGGCTTAGTTAGCAGCTACTGTAGTGCAGGTTTTTACCGTGACTTGGGCACATAGGGATTAGGGAGGGATGGTGATCCCTCGAGGATGCAAAGCACGTTATGCACATTGGACCCCGTTGGCATGTTTGGATATCCTTCTTCACCAATCTCATTTTCTAGATATCCAAAATTCTCCCACACTACCGATGTTTTTGCCGGATATAAGGCTGGGATGTTAGTTCCTTCTGCTGTTTTCACAGCATGCCTCCTCTCTGTCAACGAACGTGTTGGTGGGAGTGGCACTCACACATAAACACGTCACAGAGAAACATTGTGACTCGCAAGAAGCGTTTTCACACGGCAAAGTCTTTATTTATTTTTAATTTTTTTATCCTCTTTTTCTCTGCCTGATTTTTTTCTCCCCATCCCAATTTAGTCGTTATGCCAATTCCCCCCCTCCCCTACCTGGTTGTTGTGCGCATGTTCCTCCTACTGGTCAGTACAAGGGAACCCTGAAGTCCACCACATGCTTCTTCCGACACATGTGGAGACAGCCATTAGGCAGCTGATTAGGACTGATAGAACACACCTGTGCACCATTAGATCACCCATATCCCACACGCAGGGCCGCCTCAGGGGGTGTGCGAGCAGCAGGGCCTCGCAGGAAGGGGGGCCTCGCGAGGCCCTGTGCGATTTTTTTTAATTTTTTTTTTGAGGCTCCCCTTCCCGCGAGGCCCTTTTTCATCACAGACCTAAAATCTAGTTTTGCTTATATGTTTATATATTTCACATTAGACACGTTCCTGGCTCTGAGGCTCTGCAGGCAGCAGAATTGGTTTCAATGAGGGGAGGGGTTACAGGTAAGGTAGCGTCTGTTGAGTTCATTGTGTGTGTCTGTGTGCGGGGGGGGGGGGGGGGGGGGGGGGCGTGAACCGACTCATTGCCAGACGTGAGCGATTCGACTCACGCTCACGGCAATGAATCGGCTCTTATGAACGAGTCGCTCATGACCGACCCATCACTAGCGTCTGACTATTTCGCGCGTGCAGCATTGGAGGTTATGCCAGCCAAGATTAAGAGGACATCGTTCGGCAGATGGACTGAAGATGAAAGTTGTTGCATGTTAGACAGTTCAGTCAGGCTAGCCGTCCCGGCTAAAGACAGGGACAGCTAGTTAACTTTAGCTACGTTATAATATTAAGTGTGGTTCAGTCGGGATATAGCCATGATGATGTCGGCTAGTAGCTAGCTTAGCTAAAGGCTAACTAGCGTTAGCTAACCTAGAGACAGCGCGTGCAGCATTGTTATGCCAAGATGAAGAGGATGGTCGTTCGGCAGATGAACTTCGTCAACTCCACGCGGTTGTCTCCATCCTCTTGGACGTTTGGTGAGTTTTTAATGCACTCTATTCTATTCTCGCCGTGGATATCTCTCTCTCTCTCTCTCTGGAGCCAAACTGGCCGACTAGCTGTTGTAGTACTAGTAGCTAACGGTGTGTGGCCTGGTGTCAGCACCTGTATTGCTTTTCTCACGTTGTACAGTTTTTCAGTGGTAGCCGCATAGCTTGCTTCTGCGTTAGCTAATGGTTAGCGATAGCCGGGTTGAGCTAACTGTTAGCCAGTTAGCTGTTTAGCTACGACGTTAGCTGCCGGCTGCGCTCGGCTGGGAACGTTAGTTTGATGCTATCAGAGTTAGCTGTTAGCTTGTGCTACGACCATTGACATTAGCCGTGAGAATAGCAGGGGGTTCTGGCACTCTGACTACGACATCATCTTTGACAGAAGATGTAGTCGGGCCTGCACCATGACAAGGCTCCGGCCATAGCTTCTTTTTGTCCCGCCAGCGAGAGGCCTTTCGTCAACGTGGAGACCTGTGTTGCGGCCTTTCGCCGTGCATTCCTTGGTGCAGGTAAGAAGATCATGACATTACCCCACTCTTCCTTCCTTCCCCTCCCGAATGTTTTGTTAATAACAATGTTTTTTTCCAGGCAAAACACATGTTACTTCACAACATTTGGAGATACGACATGTGCTGTGTGTGAATTGTCTTGGTCGTTTGTGTAGCTTGGGTAGCGTTGGGCCGTTGGCCAAAGCTGTGTGTGGCCTGGTGTCAGTACCTGGCTAGCCGCTGATGTCGGCCATTGGCTCCGAGTCCTTGCTACTTTGTTTTCTCTGGTATAGACCCTCTTCTCTTTGGATTTAAGTGTTGATCTTTGTCCTTTTGGATCTATGTATATTCATGTTGCCTTTGTGAAGTAATCTTTTCCTTCTGTTTTGTTCTTCCATTAAAGGTTCATCTTTGCTTATCTCTCTCATACATGCTCTCTCTCTAACACACACACACACGACAAACACACATGCTCTCTCTCTCTCTCTCTCTCTCTCTCTTTCTAACACACACAGTCTGCCTATGGCGGCCTTTCTCGATGGCTAGGCTGTGCTCGCTGAGTCTGTACCTAGTCAAGGATCTTCAGTCACAGTGCTCAGGTATTCTGCCACTGTGTACTCTCTGTTTAGGGCCAAATAGCATTTCAATTTCTTTCCAATGTGTCTCTCTCTCTCTCTCTCTCTCTCTCTCTCTCTCTCTCTCTCTCTCTCTCTCTCTCTCTCTCTCTCTCTCTCTCTCTCTCTCTCTCTCTCTCTCTCTCTCTGTACCAGTGGCGGCTCTGCCACTAGGGGCGCAAGGGCGCCGACCCACCTGCTGACTGCTGTTAAATCAGAGAGAAGAAGAAAATAAAACTTTTTAGTTTTTAGTTTTATAGCCCTATAAATAATATAAACATGTTTAAAATTAATAACATTTACTCATTTTAAGTATGTTTGTGTTTCCAATGCACAATATAACGTTATTATATAAAATAAAAAAATACTTGTTTTCTTGAACAGGAAGTGACATCACCTTTTTTTTTTTTTTTTTTTTGGTCCGGGCTAGACGCAATAGCGCTCTGAGTGCGCGTCACGGTTTGATCGCTGTATCCGTCGAAGCCAATCAGTGCGTAACGCGTTGTGCGTTGAAATATGACTATTATGTTGGAATCCGGGCGCGATTTGAAGCGGTCTAGCCAGTAGCGTCAAGAATGTCTGTAGCCGTATTTCAAGTTCAAGTTCAAGTTCAAGTTCAAGTTCTTTAATAGTTGTCATACAGAAGTACAGAATACTTTCATACAAAATGCTTCTTACTGTTACGCTCCAGAGACTGTGCTAGACAAGATAGTATCAAATAACATAATAACATAATATAGCATGAATTTAGAAGAAGAAAATGAGGTCACAGTGTTCGGTATAGACATATGTACAATGTTCTGAGTTACCATATAATATACAATACACAATACTATGCAGTGTACTAATGTACAGTACTATCTAGTGCAAAGCAGAAATGGGATGAGGTACAATTTTAGGTACAATTTACAGTAAGGTGTACGAGTTGTAGTGCAATCCTTCATCCATAAATATAAAGTGTGGGGAGTGGGTGCTACAGTGTGTTTGTTTAAAGTGGGTGTGTGCTATAAAGTGTGTGGAGTGGGTGCTACAGTGTGTTTGTTTAAAGTGAGTGTGTGCGTGTGGATGTGTGTGCTATGTGCGTTTGGTGGTTGTTGTTGTGTAGTGTTCATTCATTGTTCGTTTAGCAGCCTGATGGCCTGGGGATAGAAGCTACTTCTGAGTCTTTCTGTGCTCGCCTTGAGACTCCTGTATCGCTTGCCTGACCGCAGCAGTTCGAAGAGGCAGTTGTTCGGGTGACTGGAGTCTTTAATGATTCTCTTAGCCTTGCCCTTGCAACGCTTGTAGTAAATGTTCTGGAGGGTGGGGAGCCCCCCTCCAATTGTGCGTTCGGCTGAACGTGTCACTCTTTGTAGTCTGCTTTGGTCTTTTGCAGTGCTATTCCCAAACCAGGAGGTGATGTTGCCGGTCAAGATGCTCTCTATTGTACATGAGTAGAAGTTCTTAAGGATCTTCTGGCTGACTTGGAACTTCCTTAGGCGCCTGAGGAAGTAGAGGCGTTGTCGTGCCTTCTTCACCACACTGTTAATGTGTGTGGTCCATGTCAAGTCCTCGGATATGTAGGCTCCGAGGTACTTGAAGCTGTTGACTCTCTCAACCGGTGCCCCGTCGATGCTGAGGGGGCTGTAGTCCTTGACCCCCGACCTCCTGAAGTCCACAATCATCTCCTTTGTTTTGCTGACGTTCAGGGAGAGGCTGTTTTCCTGGCACCATCCCGCCAGGACCTTGACCTCTTCCAGGTAGGCCCTCTCGTCGTTGGCAGAGATCAGGCCCACCACCACTGTGTCGTCCGCAAATTTGACGATTGTATTGCTACTCCGCTGAGCCACACAGTCGTGTGTGTACAGGGAGTAGAGGAGGGGACTCAGAACACAGCCCTGGGGGGCCCCTATGTTGAGGGTGATGGATGAGGAGGTGCAGTTGCCTGCTCTCACCACCTGGGGTCTGCCAGTCAGGAAGTCCAAGACCCACTGGCAGAGGTCATAGCCCAAGCCCAGGTCCCTGAGCTTGGCTATGAGTATGGAGGGGACTATGGTATTGAATGCCGAGCTGTAGTCGATGAATAGCATTCTCACATAGTTCCCCTGCCTCTTGTCCAGGTGTGATGCTGCTGTGTGCAGCACATGGGATATGGCGTCCTCCGTGGACCTGTTGGGGCGGTATGCAAATTGCAGGGGGTCCATGTTGATGGGGAGGGAGGAGCAGATGTAGCCCTTTACTAGCTTCTCAAAGCACTTCATGGCTATGGAGGTGAGAGCTACAGGGCGGTAGTCGTTGAGGCAAGCAGGCTTGGATTTTTTGGGTACAGGGATAATAGTGGACTTCTTCAGGCAGGTGGGGATGACAGCCTGTTCTAAGGACAGGTTAAATATGTCAGTGAATACTGGGGCCAGTTGGTCGGCACAGACTTTTAGGACGCGGCCGGGGATGCCGTCCGGACCTGCTGCCTTCCTGATATTCACTTTTTTAAAGGTCCGCCTCACCTCATGCTCTGTTACCCTGAACACTGCGCCTCCATCAGCAGCCGACCCCCCCCCCCCCCCATTGCCGAGGCTTGTGAGCTGGTGTTGTTATTACCAGCATCAAACCTCGCATAGAAGGTTCGCGGAGACGCTCTCTGATTGGCCGACGCCAGTATTTTTTTCCGTAGCAGAATTTCACAGAGACGATCTCTGATTGGCCGAATCCAATTTCTAATGTTCCAATTCTAGCTTATTCCGGAATTTCCGGTCCGTTGGTGAGAGACTGAGAGATAGTTGTGTTGTTGTGTTGTTGTGAAATGCAGGCAGCAGAGCGTGCCGTGACTGCAAGTTCTTTAGATGGTTAAGCTTAGGCACTCTTTCAAAGTTGGTTAAGGTTAGAGTTTGTCTTAGAGCATGGCGATAGAACGCCAGGTAGTTTGCAGTCTGTTCGACGCGGAAAAATGGACAAAGAAATGTACTTGTGTTGTGCTAACAGCCTAACAAGCTAACACTTGGCTAACAAGCTATATGGCGGATGCAGTCTGGAGACAGTGGACAGTGGATATACATCAACAGTGGATTATACACGTTTATCAAGCTCTCCTGCCCTGGACGTTTCAACTAAACAGTGAGTCTCTCTCTCTCTCTCTCTCGCTCTCTCTCTCTCGCTATACACAGCTGTCTCCGCGAAATGCGGCTACGGAAAAAAGTATTGACTGTGCTTGCTGAGACGATAATTAATAGGCTAGCGATTCAAAACGCGCTGCTGTGTTGTGAACTATAACATTAATTTAGCTGCTGCTGATGCATAATGAATGAATGGTGAGTTGTTTAAAATGACAACATACATGTGTTAATTATTTGATTTGATTGATCCGAGAGACAGAGAGAGATTGCTCCAGAGCATCTCAGAGCATTACATTTTCAACTCGACCTATTAACGAGAACTGCGACCTACAAGGCACCAGCGCCAGCGGCCGCCACTGCTCTGTACACTGTATATTGACTGTAGAACGGGAGCTCTCTCTCGCTCTCTCTCTTGCTATATGTTGACTGTATCATGCCCAGCATCGGGCAGCGTTATTATTTAAGAATATGTTGACTGTATGAAAAAAAAAAAAAATTATATATATATATATTTTTTTTTTTACCTTTGGGAGGGGGGGGGGGGCCTCGCGTTTAAATCTCGCACAGGGCCTCGCATTTCTCCCAGGCGGCCCTGCCCACACGCACACACACCAGACACACATAACATAAAACACTAGGACAGACAGATTATGGTTGAGTGGAGGTGAGGTAGTAGTGGAGTACAGAGAGAGTGATTGTTGATACGGAGTTGTGCATGGTGAGAGGTAGTTGAGAGGAGAGGTGAAGGCGAGAAGGTTTTCATTGTGTACTGGACCCTAGACTGGCTGAGAAACCCCCTTGTGTTCTGACCCTGGACCGGAAGACAAACTCTGAGTATTGAACAATACCTTTTTTTGTACGAGAGCCTGATACGTGTTTTGACCCTAGACTGTTATACGAATACCCTATTGCCCATTGGACTTGTGCTGTTAAACAATAAATATCATTTATTTATTGGAATTGTGCTTGTGTGGACATTGGAATTGTTTGTTTTGGTCCATGTCGAGCTTGAACAACACCAGGCTCGTCACAATATCCTACTCTTACTAGCTACGCTGCTGGCTAGTAGAAGTCATACTGTCTTTATGTATTATACTACAATTCTTTACATACATCTGATTAGCACTACACACTAATTTGTATATTTTGTACCCGGTTTAACCACCTGTACCTATATTACTGTTGCACTTACTGCTAAGTTTGCACTCTGGTTAGATGCCAAACTTATTTTTGTTGTACTGTACGTGTGCTGTATAATGACAATACATTTGAATCTAATCTAGGGCTGGAGGATATGGCCAAAATATTTACATCACATTATGTTCCTTAGTTTTGATGGTATAACACATAATTTTGTTTTTTGTTAATTCTTTCAGTGCCGACCTTGTTTACATTTTTACCCTGTTGAATGCCATCATCAACTTCAATGTTAGCGTTAAAAACGCAGAATCTATGTTTTAAATTATGGCTATGTGTCTAATTTGCCCGTCGCTTATCAATTACTCGTTTGCAGTCAACATTGTCAAAACGGATTGTTTTTTTATCGGTTCATTTTCGTTTAATATAGCATTTTGAAAAGCCCTCGTTTTCAAGGAAAATATAAAGATTCCGTGATAAAAGACATTTACTGGAATATTCTATAATACACAAAAACGTTGTAATTTTTCTGCCTATTTATGAATCGTTTTCAAATAAACGCTAGATTATCGATAGTATATGTGTACGTATGCACGCTATAGAGGCGATCTGAAAAATCGATTCTCTTATTTCCTCATCAGCGATCACAGCCAAACAGCCACATCACACATAAGGCAAACGCTGAAATCTCCGTGAAAACAGGTCTGATTATCCTAAGACTGGTAAAATAGATTCCTTACCTGAGATCAGATGTTATCCAAAATGATTATTCCAATTCCTGATCGCCATTCCAAATATCGATTGATTGATTATTGGCTGCTGTAAATATATATTCCACGTTGTTTTCCGTCTCGCGATCAGATCCCTCTTGATCATACGTCTCGCCAGCACAATGGAGCCAGTTGGCTCCACCTCTACAGATCTACAGATCCCAGGTCAGTCTAATGGACTGACCTGCAGTTACACAGGGATAGACGATAGGGGGCGCTTTTTTCCCATCTGAGCTCCTGGAGGAGCTGCTGTACCAACGGGAGACTCGGTTGATGAAATATGAATTCAGATCGCTAATAAAAAAATAAAACGATAATTGTCGTCGTCGGCACTCAATGGGGGGGCTAATAAAACGAGACACGACGTCGCTGGCACTCAATGTGTTAATGTCATTCTATTTTATTTTACTTTCTAATTCTGCTGGAGGATTTTTATTATAATTATTTTAATTTACATTTGTATTTTTCTTTTTGGATCTACTTTTTTCTCCTCCTTTTTATGTGATTTTTTCTCCCCATCCCAATTTACCTCTTGTGCCAATTCTCCCTCCCCTGTCCTGATCGTTGCTCGCATATGCCCCCCACTGGCCGGTTGTAGGGAGGATAGGCCTCCGATACATGTCGAGGCAGCCTGTCACATCTTTTCACCTGCCAGCGCGGACTCTCATTTGGCGAGGAGTAACGTGTAGGAGGCTCACACAGCCCCCGCCATTTTTCCTGACTTTGCTGTGCAGGCGCCCCAACCGACCTGTAGGAGTCGCTGTTCACAACGACCAGACTACCACCCTTCGACTTCCCACCCGCTAACTCTGCCAATTGCGTTAGTATGATGGCCGGCCCAAGCCGGAGGCAACGCCGACAGCCGGATTCGAACCCGGTGTCTCTTGCGTTGGTGACGAGCGCAATGTCCGCTGTGCCACCCATCCGCCCTAATTTACAGTTGTATTAAATATAATACAAGTCCATAACTTTACATGGATCCATGACTTTATATCTTCATATTCTATATACCTCCCAGCCCTGGGGCAGGTCAAAGGGGGAGGTTAATGTAGGAGAAGAAGGGCTCACATCAATATTTCACTGGCAATGCTTTGTATGCAACATCCTCTTTTATAGTTTGAAATGACCAAGGGAGTGCTTTTGCTTCTAAATATAAATGTAATTTTCCCGTCCATATTGTGAGTTCATTATAAGAAGTGGTGCTCGGTCTACTGTAAGCCCTGCATGATAATGAGTGTGCTGTGGAGGGCCTCTCGTCTCGTCTCAACCCGTCCATCTGTCTGCTTTCTGAACAGTATCACAGGTGACTGTCCCTGAGGGAGTGCACAGCCTGCCGCACATACCACTCCTCATAACCAGGCGTGTGTGTGTGTGTGTGTGTGTGTGTGTGTGTGTGTGTGTGTGTGTGTGTGTGTGTGTGTGTGTGTGTGTGTGTGTGTGTGTGTGTGTGTGTGTGTGTGTGTGTGTGTGTGTGTGTGTGTGTGTGTGTGTGTGTGTGTGTGTGTGTGTGTGTGTGTGTGTGCACAATTGTATTGTCTCGTAAGGAGAGATAATTCATAAGGAAGGAGTCCAAATCCCCCAGAATGCCATTGCCATACTGAAGTCAACTAACACAATGGGCGTGCTTTCATGCAGACCACCCTCTTTCTCTGGCAACCTTCACACTCATTATCCTTCTTCTTGCCCCTCGAGTGTGGACTGTCTCAAACTGTTGGCCAAAGCAAAAAACAAACATGTTTTATCTCACAAAAGCTAAAAGGATCGTGTATCAGTGATAATCAAACTGTAAAGAGGGCTATTAAGATGTTAGATCCTAATATGAAAAACTGTGATTTAATGTTTTATTTGCCTATTTTGCTACTATCTATTGTATGCTCATTTTATGTCTGCACTTTATGCATTGCTCTTGATCTGCCTGTATTTTCTTACAGCTGTGAAGCACTTTGAGCTTCAATTCTTGTATGGAAGGTGCTAAACAAATAACATGTATTATTATTATTATTATTATTATTATTATTATTATTATTATTATTATTATTATTATTATTATTATTATTATTATTATTATTATTATTATTATTATTATTATTATTATTATTATTATTATTATTATTATTATTATTATTATTATTATTATTATTATTATTATTATTATTATTATTATCATCTTTGAAAATCATTAATCACAATTGAAAAACAGTTATAGGGATGCACAATTATTGACCAACATATATCGGCTGATGGTAGTGATTTTATTTAATTGGCCATGAGCAGAACAAGGCATATATTAACAATTTAACAACCTTCTCTGTCTAGGTGCGCAGGTTTTTACCGCCAGGTGCGTTTATTTTTTGCCACATGGGTTTTGTTTGGGTACTTTCCATTCTGTAGTGTGTTCACGTCTTTCACATTCAGTATGTACACAATTGGATTAGCATAGGAGCCTTTATTTTATTCAGACGATCACATTGACATCAGTAATAACAGAAAATGTGTTGGTTATTGGTATTCCATATCGGTGTATCGCTACACACTCAATTTGATGGTTTATTAGCAGCTCTATAGGTCACTATGCCAGTTGGTTGGTCCACAAAATAAATGATCCTGTTGCACACCTGCCTGTCGTCACTTACCACCCTCACCAGCGCGCGCACGCGCGCACACACACACACACACGCACGCACACGCACACGCACACACATTTAGAATCTTTATTTATGTCCACATAAAGACAATGTTTAAAGGACACAAATATTATCAGTGCACTTGTACATTGTGGGTTATTCTGATACAGTCATGCCCAAATTGACAATGGCAACCAAAGTTACACACACACATGGATGATGAACCTGACAATCTACAAACAGCTCATGGATACAGATAGCAGCGTCTTCTCCAAATTGCCCGGCTGCCAATAATTGCTGACACTGAGCAATATCTTGCTAATTGTTTGGCTCTTCTCTTCGGAAGACCGGCCATCTGAAGGCCTCTAACACCCAACTTATGGACATGACCCAGGCTTCCAAATATGAAGACTAAACACACACACACACACACACACACACACACAGACACACGACTTTGTCTTCCCTCAGGTTGAGGTGGGAATCCCAAAACGGCCAGATGAAAAATTGTTACGAGTTGGAAGGAGGGTTGGACCCAGGTGCAGAACAGGGGAGCATGTCTATGTTCCCCGGGTCCTATGTTCCCCGGGTCCTATGTTCCCCGGTAGATAGATAGTCAGACCACCAGCCCTGATTCCAAACTCTAACCTTAACCAACTTCGAAAGAGTCGTCAAGCTTAACCAGTTCGAAACAAGGCGGACATTAATAATTAATAAAATAATAAACATTTATAAAATGTTCAATCAATCAATCAATCGGGGAACATAGGACCCGGGGAACATAGGACCCGGGGAACATAGGGATGACCCCCAATACAGAACAGATATGATGGACAGGTGTTGATTTTCAAACAAGGGACTGTTACTTTAATGTTGTAACAAACAGCACACGCGAACGACGATGTGTAAACAAAAAGAGAGTTGAATCTGCATCTTCTACAAAACACGTTCTTTGGCATACATGTCAAACGACGGAGATCTATATGTAGCAGGGTGGATTATCCCTGCTTTATGGGAGTGGTTGTACACGGCCACCTGGTAGCGAGAATGCAGCAGCGCTGAGTCCAGCTGGATCCCAGACTGTAGGCCAGGAATGTTGAAGTGGAGGTCGAGCAGCAGGAGTGGATGGGGCCTAGGATTCACTGACCTAGGGATGGTACTCTGGTCCTTCTTGCTTCCAGGGCGATCAGCAGTAGCTCCCCACACACCAACACTTCCCCCAATACTTCCTGAGCCCTCCCACACCTGATGGCAGTAAGATGGATGATATATTCGCTCCACAAAGCAGTACTCTTCCTTAATGATGAGTGGAGACCTTTCACAATAAACTATAGGCAGGGGGTGGGGAAAGGGTTAAACAATAATGAGCATTACCCGGAGAGAAAAGGGTTAGATGAAATGCACATTAAAGACACGCACACAGTGATCCCATTTACGTCTCCTTTACTGGAAGTCTAGTTCAATATACAAATTATTTACTCAAATATGGAAGTTATTACCCCACTGGACACCTAGTGCTCTCGCTCTACAATACACATGGAGGGAAGCTATTCCCACACTGGGCACCTAGTGCTCTCACAGTAATAACCTCTTCCCTTTAAGGGTTATCTACTGTTCCGCTTCGCGGTAGGTGAGCACAAAGTAAAGAGTAAAGGAGTTCAATGGGATTTTTTTGCTTTTTTTTTTTGCTTTTTTCCCGGCACTTTTTTGAGGGCACTCCATCCACCCCCCCTCTTCGGGGGACAACTTTATTATTTATTATACGTTTTAACTATTTACAGTACAAAATTTAATAAAAATTGTAGTAAAATAAGAAAAATATTTAAAAAATATATTTCATTGCCCTCTCGGAGGGGGGGAACTCAGACTAGACATTGACAAACAAATTACAACTAAGGACAATGAAGGTCAACAACGAATACACATGACAAGGGAAAGGGGGGGGGGGGCAGAGAGGGGAGTAAGTAAAGTAGCGGGTGAGGAGGGGGATTGAGAGAAGGGTGGGTAATGGAGTTTAATGGGATTTTTATAAAGAACCACACATTATTATTACACTCAAAAGAAATTAACAGTGGGCCCACATTAGCAAATAAAAGTCCTAGCTAAAGCCGGCTTTTTCCCCAAAACAATAAATGGTTGGGGCGCCCCTAGACACTGCTGCCAGCGTTCGTTCAAAGCACCGTTTATCTTCGCCCTTAGAGAGCCTGCGCCACACAGTGAATTGTCTACCGATAACGTTTCAGCATTCAGAGCGCTGCTGTACCAAGATGGCGGGCCTACTCTCACCACCACTCGTCCGGGTGTTAAGATGGCCGTTGGGAGTGTTATGTTGGAAGAATCAGACAACACGTAGTTTCAGCATGTCGGTGTTTACTGAACTGAAGACACATGCATTGTAACGTACACCAGAACATCAACGTCAATGTCACGTTCGGCCATATGCCGTAACGTGAAACTCAACAGAATAACACGACACTGTCGCAATAGTTAGAACACTAGTTAAAGTGCTGGCACTCGCTAGAGTACCAGACGTAATATTTCCCCCCCCTTCACTCAACCTAGGAGTGATACTCAGTCTCAAAGTCATTCAGGTGTGCAGGCCTGTTGCGCGCTCGGAGTGGGCGGGGCCCGGGCACTGCAACAGCCAACGGCGGAGGTCCCGCAGCCTCAGGCTGAGCCCCGGGTGCTGGGACTGCAACATCATCTAATTGTCTGTCCTGCAGAGCTATAGCCGCGGGCACACCCTGTCCCGGGGCAGCGGGAACCTGCACCCTGCGCAGTCGGCCAGCATGCCAACGCCTGCCATCAGCCAGCCTGAATGAGGCCAGGCCAAGCTGCTGTCTGACCTGGACCGGGTCAGACCAGAATGACCGGAGCTTGTTGTCCCGGTGGGGTCGCCGAATCCTGACCCAGTCTGAGACGGCGATGGTAGGTTGTTTCGCATGTCGGGTCCTGTCGAAACGGTCCTTCATCCGGCGCTGGCGTGTGTTGACTGTGGCTTGAAGCGGGTGGGCTGGAGCCTGAGCCGGAGTAGGGCGCAGCCTGTCTAGGGGCAGCTGAAACTCGCGCCCTAGCATGCGGGAGGCTGGGGAGACGCCTGTGGTGGCGTGTTGAGTAGCCCTGTAGTGCAGGAGCGTCAGTTGGAGACCGTTGATGAATGTGCACCCTTGTGCCAGGTGGGCCCTGATGCCCTTCTTCAGGGATTGGTTCAGCCGTTCCACCCCCCTGTTCGCAGCCGGGTTGTAGAACGATGTGCGGATATGACGTATCCCCTTACCCCCCAGGTAGGAGGCCAGTTCGTGGGAGATAATTTGGGGGCCATTGTCTGTCGTGATCCTCTTGGGCAGGCCCCAGCGTGTGAACAGGGACTCGAGAATCTCAATTAGCACCCCGGCTGTGACCGAGCCCACGGGCGCCACCTCAGGCCACTTGGAGTGGAGGTCGTAGATCACAACGAGGAAACGCTGGTGATGCGGTACCCCGTGCAGTTCACCACAGACGTCGAGCTGCAGGTGCTCCCAGGGTTGGGACGGCCAGTCCAATGGCTGCATGGGTGTGGGCGGGGCTGGGGCCCTGGTCTTCCCGCTCAGAAGACAGGCAGTACAGTCCTTGACCAGGGTCTCGATTTCCCTGTCGATGCCTGGCCACCACACCAAGTCACGACACCGCTGTTTGAGCCTGACTATGCCCAAGTGGCCCTCGTGCGCCATAGCAAGGACACGCGCCCGAAGGACACTCGGGACCACAGTATAGAGCCCACGAGCGACGCAGGAGTCGTTCCAGCATGACAACTCGTCCCGGAGTCTGCTATAGGGAGCAGCTCGTCAGGTGTCCTCGCCGCCAACCCTGCCTGATGTAGGTTGAGAGCGCAGAGAGGACAGGGTCAGCAGACGAGGCGTCCTGGAGCTCCTGCAGCGACACTGTCTCTTGGAGGGGAGTGTGGAGGAGCTGGACCAGGTCATGCTCAGCCTGATCCCGATCGGGAGTCGAGGGCGGGGCCGTGGGGGGACTGGGGATGGCGTGTGACAGTAGGTCAGCTACTACGTTGTCCCGGCCCGGCGTGAACTGCAAACCAAATTGTACTGCTGCAGGTGGTCAGCCCAGCGGTGGAGGCGGAGCGGTTTGTGGCCAGTGCTTGACGTGGCGAGGAGGGTAGTGAGAGCCTGGTGGTCCGTCCTAAGCGTGAATGAACGGCCGTAGAGGTACATATGCCAGCGCTCACATGCCCAGATGCAGGCCAGGGCCTCTCCCCCACTGAGTACCTCTGTTCTGTGGGGCTAAGGGCCCGTGAAGCGAAAGCGACCGGCCTCTCCACACCCCCGTGCAGCTGTGACAGTACCGCGCCAACAGCTGCGGCGGAGGCATCACACGTGACGAGGGTGGTGCTGTCTAGGTCGAAAAACGCCAGGACTGGTGATGAGGTGAGCTGGGACTTGAGAAGGCGCACAGCCTTCGAGCAGGCAGGCGTCCAGAGCCAGGGCTCGTCCTGCTTCAACAGCTTCTGCAGCGGTGCAGTTGTGTCGGAGTAGTGTGGCAGGAAGCGGAGGTAGTATGCCGTCATGCCCAGGAAAGAGGCCACCTGGGCCGCTGAGGTGGGCTCTGGGACACTGTGTATGGCCTCTGTGTTTGACTGGAGCGGGTACATGCTGTCAGCCGAGAGGCGGAACCCAACAAAGTCAATGGTCGTGGTGGCAAAGACACACTTCTCGCCGTTGAGTGTGAAGTGGTGCTTTGCCATCGCACTTAAGACACTGTGGAGGCTCGCGTCGTGACTCTCGGCGTTGGCCCCATGCACCACGATGTCATCGAGGTAGATGGCCACCCCGGGGATCCCGGCGAAGACAGAGGCCATGATCTTTTGGAAGCAGCTGGGGGCGGAGCTTAAGCCAAAAGCCATGCGTTTGTAACGGAAGACCCCCCTGTGGGTGATGAACGCGGTGAGGTTGCGGCTCTCTGGGTGTAGTGGCACCTGGAGGTACCCCTGACGAAGGTCCAGCTTAGAGAACACCTTGGACCCGTGGAACTGGGCGGTGAGCTCCTCTGTGGTTGGCAGGGGGTATTTATCAGGGACGATGGCCTTGTTTACCACTCTCATGTCCACGCAGAGTCGCAGCTCCCCTGACTTCTTCTTTGCTACCACCAAGTTGGAGATCCAGGGTGACGCGTTCACCTGTTCGATGATGTCGTCGTCCAGCATCTTCTGTAACTTGGTGGCGATGCCCTCACGGAGAGCCAGGGGGGAGCGGCGAAGGGGCTGGATGACCGGAGTCACTTTTTGGTCTAGCAGGGGCTGGTGAGCGAAGACCTGGAGGCAGCCCACGCCGTTGAACAGTGCCGGCCACTGTTGCTGCCAGGAGACAGCGGTGACGGTGTGGATCTCTGAGCCTGTGGTGTCCAGCAGAGAGAAACCGAGGCCACTGAAGAGGTCGAGGCCGAGGAGGTTGGTCCCTCGGCGTGCGATGTTGAAATTGAAGGCAGGCAGTGTCTTTTCTCCGTACCTCACCGGCAGCTGGAGGGAGCCAACGATGTCAATCTTGGAGTCGGCGTAGCCTCGCAGGGTGGTGGTGGGCAGGCCCAGTGGTTTGTGGAAGAAGAAATGTGTCGCCTAATTCAATAGAGACACTGTGGCTCCAGTGTCGAGGAGGAGGGGCAGTGTGATGTCACCAACCACCAATGAGCATGTTTTGAATGGCACTCGTCCTGAGCTGACATTATGGATGATAGTGGTCGGTGGCTTGGAAACGCTAGCTGGGGCTGACCTGCAGACCTTGTGGAAGTGGTTTAGCCTCCCGCAGTTGGAGCAGGCTTTGCCACGGGCAGGGCAGGTCTGGGCTCTGGAGTTGTGTGAAAGGGAGCCACAATTCCCGCACGGCTGGCGTGAGCGGTCACGTGACTGGGAGGCTAACAGTATATTGTCCCCGCCGTCATCTGCACTCACGTTGAGGAGGGACACCCTTGAGCTGAGCATGCTCGCAGCCTCTACTGGCATGTGTGTGTTGGGGCTGGGGGAGGTAGACAAACTAGCTGCACAGTTCATAGCAGATTCCACCTGCACTGCTAGTCTAAAAGCTACTGCTAATGTCAGCTCGTCATTTTCCAACAGTAGTCTTTCCTTGATTTTATCACTGTCAGTGTTCAATATGAGTTGGTCTCTCACCATTTCATCCTGTAATGCCCCGAATTTGCATGAGCTAGCCAAACCCCGTAGGTCCGCGACGTACTGCGTTATTGACTCGCCAGTACGTTGATGTCTCCGTCGGAACACAACTCGATGGAGGAGTGCAGTCTGTGGAGTGGCGAAATGTCCCTTTAGGAGCGCCACCACCGACGTATATGTGTCACTGTCTAATGTGCCGAGCGTTTCACACACAAGCTGTCCCTCCACGCCTAAACAGTGCTGTAGTAATGCACGTTTTCTCACCGCGGACAAGTCCAAACCGGTAGCCAGGATATACGTCTCGAACGAGGAAATCCAACGCGCCCACGGGACGGGCGGCTCACCGGGCAGCGGTAGGAAGGGTGGAGGGGGTGGGATAGAAAATTCAGCCATCTCTCGTCGCCAATGTTATGTTGGAAGAATCAGACAACACGTAGTTTCAGCATGTCGGTGTTTACTGAACTGAAGACACATGCATTGTAACGTACACCAGAACATCAACGTCAACGTCACGTTCGGCCATATGCCGTAACGTGAAACTCAACAGAATAACACGACACTGTCGCAATAGTTAGAACACTAGTTAAAGTGCTGGCACTCGCTAGAGTACCAGACGTAACAGGGAGATCCCACGATAACAGGCAGCGGGGCGGGGTAGACGCTGGGGCAGGTGAGGTGCCGGGGCAACGGCTTGGAGGGGCTGGAGGAGCGTGCAGTATAGTGGCGTCCTCTGCTGGGCTGAAGAGGTGGGCCGACACGCGGGCTAAACTGTGGTGCTAGCCTAAACAAAGCTAAGCTGTGGGTTGTGGTGAACCCCCCTGCTATGACGCCTATACACAGCTAACGCAAGGTGGACAATATCTACAACCTGGTCTTCGGCGATGCTCGCCTGTTGGTTCATTCACAGTGTCTCTGGCACATTAACCAAACGCTAAGCTACCGCATACTTCTAGGATAACCCGTTTTGTAACTGAGTTTATCTCTCGCTTGCTGAATCTCCGGAGCTCCCGTTCCGTGTCCTTCTCCCTCCGTGGAAAACACTGAAGAGGAAGCCCCTCCCTCGACACCGCGCTCTGAGCCCGTACTTCTTCACATGTGCCTCCCTGCCCAGCGTGACCACCAGCGCCCCTGGCGGCACCTGTATCCTGTCCCACTATGAAGCGTCAATGTTAGGATAGGGAGAATCAAAGAGCACAGCAAGTTAAGTGTCAGTGTCGGGGTAGGGATGATCAAGAGCGGTCAGCCGGTTACACAACGTCCTCGTGAACACAATGAATGCAAAAGATTAGCGTTAGACACCTTGAATAATAGTCATACATTTTCGGGTGTCTATACAAACACAATAATATAATCTAAACTTTCAACAGTGAATGCAAACGGCAATCAAAGTGACATGATAATAAGGAACAGTAGCAAGCATACTTATCCTCTTATGGCAAGGAGCGATACGACTTACTTCACAATGGTGTACTCACGGGTAGGTTCAGTGATCAACAGCCTGAATAGTAACCAGGAAGAGCATATAGCCAACCTAACTAGGCACACCAGGTACCAATGAATGCAATAGACCTATCTCAAACCCTGCCCCTTTTCTTGCATTAGGACAGAAAGACAGGTAATTACCCTCAGGTAACGCTAGGGCTTTGCTCCCTGAGGAGAGCAAAACCCCAAACGTTACAAAAAATGGCTGCCAAAAAAAGCGGGATTCGGATCGAGCTCATCTGAAGGAGGGGATCATTTACAGTACATTCCCATAATCCCTCATTTCCACAAAGGGACGGCAGGCTTTCAGTGTGATGTGTCTCCCACAATCCAATGTTCCACAATGTACAGTAGGTAAATCCATGCAGAATCAAACATGTACGATGGCTAAGAAGTGTGTATACAGTAAAGGAGTAGCCTTTATGGGCTGACTTCCAGTTAGTCTCTTTATTTCATTTCCTTTCCCCCTCCCCTGCAGAGAACCAGAAGGCTTCACTTGTTGTATGTCAGGAATGTCTTCACTAAAGGGAAGATGAGGAGGGGATGAAATTAGCAACCATACTCTCTTCCTGTGCACTTACAGGAATACAGCTTGTTGACGTATAGTCAGAAGCTAACCGTATTAATTATTTTCTGTTTTCCAAAATTTTGTTATAAATGGCTGCATTTTATATAGCGCTTTTATCCAAAGCGCTTTACAATTTGTTCCTCACATCTTACCCATTCACTCACACATTCACACACCGATGGCAGAGGCAACCATGCAAGGTCCCAACCTGCACATCAGGAGCAATTAGGGGTTAAGTGTCTTGCTCAAGGACACTTCGACATGCTGCCCGGGAGGAGTGTGAATTGAACCGGGAACCTCCGGATTACCAGACAACTGCTCTACCTCCTGAGCCACTGTCGCCCCCAACTTATGAGTGAAATTGAACTTCCCAATATCTGTTTATATCTTGTGACAAAGTTTCAGAATTGAATCTTTCTCTGTTTTAGAGAAAAAGGGTATAAAGAATGGCAGTAACTGCAAAATCACTGGGTAGTCAAAGAACTTTAAAGCCATTTTTCTCAGTGTCACTGTTTGCCTAGTTACTGCAGTTAGCTTCTGCAGGGCAGTATAGTGTGAGGATTAGCAACTCTGTTGACCATTTTACGCTTTATCATATTTCAGGGGTTGGTCAAATTTGAAATATTTTGCAAATATTTGATTGATATGTTTGATTGAATTTGCATACACTACTTGCAATCTGATAGGGTGGTAGTTGGTCACTAAGGCGAGGTGAGCTGCCCTCCCTAAGGCAGTGGTATGGAGGTGTAGTGGTTACGTCATTGCTGTTTCCTGCACAGTCCACCCCTCTTGAAATTGCAATTCCAATGTATTTCCAATGGACACATTTCTAAATCGTCTCGTTTAATACAAATAAAGCATGTACATTGGCATGGTGTACCTTTATGTGAGTATTTATTCATCCACAATATATAGCTCAACATGAAAAAATAACAACGTTTATGTTTTCGTTCACTGATGAACTACACGTCACTCGCTGCTGACTGACTTCACCACTGTAATGTAATCCTGGCTGTATTAGGCGACAGCACTGAACGACAGGCGTTCTACTGGTAAGTGTATATTTTTTTTTTACGACAAATTAAACAACCTTATAACTAACTTTATTTCAACCGAAAATGCTTAAACAATAATGTTAGTGATAGAAGGGAACTCATTTTGTGCAAAAATGGAAAACTTGCCAATGTTCATGATGCAGAATTATTACAATAGCCGATAATACATTTTCCCAATGATAAATCCCTATACGGGTGGACCGTGCAGGAAACTAAAGTGACGTCAGACTATACACCTCCCTATAGAGGGTAACACTGCAGCAATTACATTTTGATGGCAGGTTTATCGTATGCTATTATATTTCATGTCTGTTGTCGACCTTTTGAGAGCATTCACACAAATGGAGTTAAATCAGCATCCCCTTAGTGAGAGAACATACATTCATTTCCTGGCAACCTTACTTAACGGCAACCTTTTAAGTGGAGTACCTCATGCATTAGGGAATAAAATTGCACCTTGAAGAAAGATAAAATCCTCTGCCAACTCCTCTGCACACACACACACACACACACTTTGGGTAATCAAAATGTTATTTGCCTATGAGAACATGTGATTTAAAACATATTTAAGCATTACATCACGCGACAGAGTGTGTTATAGAAATTAGATCACGCCTATGGGTGGTTGTTAGGCCCGAGGCGCAGCCGGGATGCAGACCAGAGAAAGACTTTTGCCTTGTTTACATCAGGGTCCATTTTCAATGCATCATAACATATATGACATACAGATAGACAGTGCTACATATATACATAGGTTGCTTCAAAGCATGCCATCTAACAGTGAAGTTAGCGGTTGTTATTGGAATGATTGATTGATTGATTGATTGAAAATTGTATTACAGATAGACAGTGCTACATCTATACATAGGTTGCTTCAAAGCATGCCATCTAACAGTGAAGTTAGTGGTTGTTATTGGAATGATTGATTGATTGATTGAAAATGTTATTACCAGATTGCAGAATGGGTACAATACAGTACAGCTCAATACACACAATTGTTAAGGGGATGCAAACCAGAGAAAGACTTTCATCTTGTTTACATCAGGGTCCCCCATTTTCAATGCATCATAACATATATGACATACATGACATACAGATAGACAGTACTGCTACATCTATACATTTATGTCATATACGTCCAGATTTACAAATACAGTACTGTTTTTGTAGGGTGATTATGGTTTATTTACATTGAGGTTCTGGGGTCACGTGGAGTGTATTATATACGAAATAACAACCGTTGGCTTTCCTTTTCTAAGCATTTTCGGTGATAGAAGTGATTGGGGAATAGTTGCGGGACGCCAAGATGTACCCACAGTAGAAAGCTTGCATGGATCCTTATATTGGTTCTTTTAATACAGCGTTTTTTAAATCACGCGAAACAAATAACCTCTGTTCTCCTTGCAATGCGTTTTTAATTATTTCTTATACAGTAGGAAGGGGGACGAATACAATATCGTGGGTGTTCCTATGACTTGTATTCTGCTTACAGCTTCGAAACTCCACTTATTTCGTTTTACAATGTCAAAGCCTTTTAAATATAATCAAAACGTTCCCGTATTTCTGCAATCTATGCGCCAATAATAACGAGTTGAGTTCTATTACAATGCTGGGTATAGCTGATAGAGTGTCTGCGCGTTCACCCGAGAGGAGTCGGATTCTGCAACTGCCAGTGGCCACTCCCCCCCCCAGCGATTTATATTTTGTTTCACAATCAGTCGATGACCAACCAATTACATAATCCAACATTGTGCAAGCAACTAACACATTCCATGTGACAGAATCGTTTTTGAATGAGTCGTTATGACAATATCAATACATCCATTCATAAAGATTATTGTCTGCCATCTTGGTTTCATTCCTTAAAAACACGAACGGCGGAGTGATTCGGAAACAAAGTAATTCGGTTGTGGGCGGGTTCTGGGATCACATGGAGTGTGTTATGAGAAATAACAACGGCTGAAAGAAGTGTTCCAGCCAATCAGAATCAAGAAATGTGCATGCCATTGTATAACTTGCTTTATATCCTCAGGTGGGCACTCCATTCTCCAAGAGTGGCCACATACACATCCATCACTCGATTCACTCATAATCCAGAATATGGAATGACTGCTGTTGCTTCCCTCCAGAAGTATTGTACTGTGCCACTATTGTATCGGTGGTCCCTTGTTCACTGTCACTCTGTGTGGGTCAGTGATCTGTGTAATGAACCTGGGCCTGCTGTACTTCCTTCCTGCCAGGTCTTTAGGAAGTGAGGCAACAGCTCTTTCATCCCCTAGCCCCCACAGCCCCCTTCCCTACTCGTTTCTATTATTCTGCCATGCCCTTTGCTCTGTAACCCGTAACACTGGTAACCACAGCAACCATAACTGTGTAGTGACAAAACCATAAGATTTGATTAGGTTCAATTCCAGAAATGTTGTAGTCGATTCCTATTCCACAGTACCTTTTAGTTTTTATTATGAATTCCAAAGACCGAACTGGTCTTTTGTCACAGATTTGACATACAGTAACGTACTTTGTTTCCTCGTTTATCACCTAATTTACTGTCACACCAACAATGTGTGTGGCTTGGGGAAGAAGGTGTTTATTCTCGCTGTCAATACTGCGTTCCAGTATGTGAGATACTTGACTGAATTCACTTGTGTAACATTATGCTCTGGTGGCCCTATTCAGAGTTCAGGCATTCAGCGTGGTGCATAAGCTTAATACAAAAGATATCTGGGAGAGGATGCTCGTATTTAGACCTTTACTACCCATGTGCTTATCTCTGAAGTTGGGCAGTGCACCAGGAATATTTAAATAGTCTATTCTATTTGTTCTAGCACCCGCCCACTGGTTGCCAGGTTTGTTTCTTGGGGAGGTTTTGGGCAATAGTGTTTTCAATGGATATGTATCCCCCATCCCCTTTAAAAAACACTTGCCTTTAATTAGAAAGTCCCCACCAACAAAAAGTTTACTGCAGCTGAAACTTTGGTTGACATAGTCTGTCAGCAGCCAGCCAACTACATTCAGGTATCGCTGTATCTCCTACATATACAGCAGCTGCTATTTCCTTGGCACGATAGATAGCAATCAGCTAGCTCAAATTGGCACATCAAGCAGTTGCAAGGCAGTCCGAACAGAGTAATTCCCACTGCATAAGCTCAGTGAATATAAAGCAATGTATCCGCACCTGCAAAGTGGCATTTTAGAACCTGCTAGCACACCGCCGTGGCAGATCGGTGATCAGTATTGTGGGACGGATGTTCCGTTCATGGACGCGCAGAAGGTCGACGGAAAAACTGTTGGTCTCGTACAAAAGGGGAGTGCAGCTGCAGCATGAAGATGCCTCCGTGACTGTGGCTCTGTAATGGAATGGAAATACCTACCGTGGCTGTGGTACATCAATCTCCCAGAGGCCAAGGTCGGTGCTAATCATTGCTGCCATAATGATTATGAGTGATCATCTGGCCACTCCATCTCTATAATTGTAAATGGAGAACACAGTTCCAGATGCCGTTTCAGAATATTTCCCATATCCCAAATGGACATTCAAACTGGTTATTAAGAAGGCATATTACTAATACCGTTATTGCCATGCTGTCCAAGTCATTAGATGACCACTTGTGTCTAGGTAATGGCCAAGGGACACTGACATTTTCAGAGGCATCACATGGAATAGAAGGGATCGCTCAGAATCCTCATACTTAAGAGCAAATAAAATGTGCCTTTTAACAGGATCACCAGGGTTGGACGACACAAATCTTTTCAGATCTGTGTATCATTTCCGTATGATAGCCTACTGCCTACTGATGTAGCAGTAAGTCGTTTGAGTATGATTTACATTTACATTTAGTCATTTAGCTGACGCTTTTATCCAAAGCGACTTACATGTTCTGTACGACAAGCCATCAGGAAGGGCACAACTCTATCAGCTGAGCAACAATGTTCATCAAAGTGTTGAGTGCTACAGTGTAGGTTAGTTTATTAGGACAAGTGCATGACAGTACGGTTAGTTAGGGTTAGATTATTTTTTTTTATAATTCTTTTTTAATTCAGATAATGGTTGAAGAAGTGTGTCTTTAGTCGATTCTCATGGTATTGAAAATTTGACCTTGAATTTTTTTCACTTAGGGTACTGTAAGTCTCCTGCAAAATAGATCACTGTTCAGAAGACTGTCCTTGTGTAACAGCATATGTTTTGTCTTGAAATTATCAGAAATGGATCCTGCTTTTGAAGAAATGTATTGTATGTATGGATTTAAGAAAGATACTGACTCGTTGGCTTAAAAGTGTTGGTAGGGCCTTCTATATACACATACACACCTAACATCCAGGTACAATTTCCAGCAAAAGTTGGCTGTTTCGGCATATTATAATTCCATACCACACTCCATAAAACTCCCAAAAGAGCACTGCGGCTATGCTCTCTGAGTGTGAAATTAATCTGATAAACCTCCAATTGTTCCGGACACTGAAGGCCAGCACATCACGTCTCTCTATCCTCCTTGACCTCCATTATACTGCACCACTTCCTCTCCTTTGCCATCATACAGTATATGCAAGCAAGAGCTGGTTACTCAACCAGCAACAACAGTAAGTGCTTTCCATTAGAGCATTGAGCTGAACTGTCCCTAACTGGCTAGACCAAATTCTAGGCCTCTGGGCTCTGCACAGATTTACCTGAAGACGTCTCTTCCCTCCTGCTTGTTTGCTCGTCCAAATCCAATATTTTATCCAAAGCGACTCAGAATTCCAGTCAGCAGGAAGGGTACAACTCTGGCAGCTAAGGGTAAGTGACATTGTTTATCAAGTGTCCGCGGGGAAATTGGGCAGGTATCGGCTGTCCTGAAATGCCCCACACACCTGCATAACCCCCCCCCCCCCCCCCACCTGCATAATGTGTGCATGCAGTGTATTGTGTAATGAAATAGATTGATAGACTATAACAGCTAGACTGTTGTATGATGGTTTGTCATTGGATCATTTTCTCTGAAAGTCTACAGCTGTTGTAAAAATGTATTTTGATTGTGTGAATAAAGCATACTAAGTGAATATGCAGTACTCCTCATGTTGGCTGTTATTGCTATGGAGGGCAAATGTTCTGCTGTAATGTATTCACAATGGGAACTCAGTTCGCTACTTCAAAACAAAAGCGGCTTCTGGGTGCTTTGTAACTCACCATTTAACTCTGAAATGTCTGATGTAAGTGCATATAAAGCTATTGATTAATTTTACAAGTACCGTAGGAGCTCACCAGAGCAATTGTTTACGCTAGGGATGCTCGATATTGGCTTTTCTACCGATACCGATATACCGATATTGTCCAACCGACCTAACCGACTTTTACACAGGTAGACGGCCTGATGGCAGGGCTTAGGACCGGTGTGCCACGCTTAGAGAAGCAGTTGGCTTCGCTCCTCTGCCCAGACATGGTAGAGTGGCACCCCGACCGGAAGCCGACGCCACGGGGCGGCCCGGCAGGTGGCTGAGTGGGCTGATCGCCGCAGTACAGAATTTAGCGGCAACAAATAATATTGCTCAGTTGGCTGCTTTTCTGTCGAAAATGGTGTCGGGCGGTGGGGTCTTGGGGCCGGCCGACGCCAAGACCCTCGCTCAGGGTTTTGAGGTTATACAGCTTTTAACGCAGCCGCAAGCTAGAGAGGGAGGCGGAGGACGCTGTCGACACTTGTACACAGGCATCTGTGATTAGAGCAGTCCACCCTGGAGGAGGAGAGGAGAATTCCCCTCCTCGGGGCCCCCCTCTCTGTGGATGGACTTTTTGGTTTGTCAGCGGAGGCGCTGGCGGCCTATAGCCAGGCCCCCACGCTGCCCCACACCTCACGGCCAGAGGTGAGAGTATTGTCTCGTCAGTGGCTGCTGCGAGACCCCCGACTAGTGGCCATGTGTCCGCCGCCCGAGACAACCTGGACACAGAGAGACAGGCTCTCACGGTACCGACAGACCCCGGTGGCTGGGGGACCGACCGAATTAGATGGACGCTTCTCATGACAGAGGCTGATACCCAGGCCCTTGCTACGTCTGGGTCTGTCTATGAGAATGTTGTACTGTCAGGAGGCTCCCTCGCCACATGCTCGTCGTGTGCGCTTGGTGAGCCTGGTGTTGTATGTGAAGACGGAGCGGGTTTCCCTATCTCTAAAAAAATTCGTCAGAGTGGGAACCCTTGGCGATCTCAGCGATGTGAGGTCACAGCTTGGAGGCCTTGTCCAGAAATTAATTGAGTTTGCCTGCGATGGCTTGCCACGTGATGGATATGTTTTTATTTTTTTTTATCACACTTCATCATCTTTCACCGGCTGTTAAACTGTGATTAAAAACACAGATCCTATCTTTATAGAGAACGGGTTAAATAAATGTCTCCCGCGCTGAGAATGCATGACGATGATGAAGATTGTACAGACGATACGGAAGGTGTCCTTATAGCCAGCTGGCTGTTGCATAGAGATGAGAGGCAGTATGTGTTTGCTGCACGGCGACCTCAATGCATGGGAGGAAAGATCACTTAAGTTGCCTCTATGCTGCTGTTATAAATTCACACAAGAACAGCCCATCAAGCCAGACAATAATTAGGCCTAAGTAGTATCCTCCGGTAATTAGTGGGAATGATACGCAAATGGGGCGAGACCAAAGCGTGCTCTGGAGGGAAGGGCCACTCTTGAGAATGCAGTGGTATCCGCTGCTCCACCGCCACGCACTTGACACCATGCTGAAGAAATTGAAGATTGTTTGTTTATTTATTTTTTTAACTGTCATGAGCTGTTGCTAGCCAAAACCATATCAACCCTCAACACAGTAAAAAAAAATTGAAAAAAAAAGGCAGAAATCAATCTTCTAATCCTTTTCCATCTTGGCCTTTTCACTCCGCCCTCATAAAAGCAGGGCACTGTGCGGATATGGGGCTAACAAACACAACATACACTCCCATTGATTTTTGGTCCCTTTTTGGATAGATTGCGGTGGAAAGTCATGAGAAGTCATGACACAGGGGTCGTACGCAATAATGATATTGACGTAGTTTCCCCATCATTGGTACTCACCTGACATGCCACGTGCGATGTCAACCTGCAGTGCAGCGATCGTGTGTCTCGGCCTGTCAGTCAGTCAGCTGAAAGGGGGGGCCCCCCAGAGGGAGAAGGTTGGCAGAGGGCGGCCTCAGGGTCCAGGTCCCAAAGACGGCCGGGGAGATCGATTATGTCGCAGGGGCCGGGCTTGCCACAGGAATATACCTCACACCGCTCCGGCGTCCCAGGGGGGGGGGGGGGGGGGGTCGGGGGGGTTCATGCGACTCAGTGAGCCGTGCCTGTCATCCATCAGATTAGCCACAGTCACAGTGGATCAGCTCGGCTCTGGCAGGGTCTGGTCCTCCACATGCCCTCCATACAGAGACTACACACCTCACACAACAAACGGCATCGCCACTCTCAACAACACATCCATGTGCTCGTCACGGTCTATCACCGTATACTGTACTGTATGCACACACACATGAATATACTTCCGATGGGCTTGTTTTAATCTAAATCCTCTCTCGTGTGTGTGTGTGTGTGTGTGTGTGTGTGTGTGTGTGTGTGTGTGTGTGTGTGTGCGTGCGTGCGTGTGTGAGCGTGCACATGTACGCATGCGGTTTGATTATGTGTGCACTTGTACATACCAACACATACAGTACCCCCGTGGCCATTCATTATTTGCAGAACTGAATTATTAAATGTATGGCATATTACGGTGGCTTATTGGGATGCGAGGAGTTTACTCACTTGTGAGTTGGATGTGCTCGAAAAGAGCCCTAGGTGTGATGTTTGCTTTGAACTGTGCAAGCTATTATTGGGCGGAAGGAACCTCTCTAGGCGGACCCCACACGCCTCAGTATTAACGCCACCCAACAGGGGATGCATCCATTATGATACTTGGTTGATACTTCTCTAATGGATGAGGTCCCTGGCTGTGACATTATTTGTTTCATGCGACTCTTCGATGACATTAAACATAGGAAGTTAATCATTATTCAGAAAGCGTTGTGTAAGCCACCTTTTTTGCCTTTGATAGCTTTGTGCGTATGATGGAATAGATTCCATTCTGTCTGTCATCACGCAGACTACCTCTGCATGGAGATGTGTTTGTGTTCTTCTACAGTATTGCCAGGTATTCAACAGAACAGCAATTTGTTCCCAGTCTGTGCGTCAACAAGAGTTGTCCTACTGTAGAGAGACATGTGTACATTTGGATACACTTTGCTGCAAGTCTGCGGGAGACCTCCAAATGGAATCTGCGTGGACACTACAGTGTGAGCGAGAGGAAGACTGAACCGCTGTAGCCTCCCAGTTGGGATGGAGCCAAAACGAGCTGAACATCCCCCATTGTTGCTCTGCTTCCCGTCACAACCAGCCACCTTCCTCGTGCCAGATATTCATATTCATCTTCCAGATCACAGTGTGCATATTCAGTATCCCCAGTCCCTGCATAATCAATTATAAGTAATGAAAATTTCAGGGTGCATTGACTCTGAGCCTTTCTGGCCCGAAGGCGTATTAATTAACGTCAGCCGGCATCACAGGACAGTGTGAACAAATAGAGCCGACCTCCACGGAGATAAATGGATGGTAGATGGAGTAATGGAAGCGCCACCATATCGCCGGTTAACTGCGGTCAGCCAGAGTGATGGTGCAGTGTCAGTCTGGTGTCGCCGGAGGAGGAGTGACTGCTGCTCTTGATGAAGAGAATAAAGGGAGTCATCCGTCAGTCAACGGTTCAGGCGGCGTCATGTTCACCGCACAGTGCGACTGCACGAGCCGATGCGGAAGTGAAAAGAGAGCTCTTTGTTCCCTAGGTGCACTCTTTAGGTGTGTAGTAAGTACTAGGGGTGCACCGATATATCGGTTGCGTATCGGTATCGGCCGATAAGTGCCTTGTTGATTGCAATCGCCCTATCGACCGATAAGCTCAAATTTACCGATGGTAGTGGCCGATAATTATCCGTCAATTTGTGTTGCGTCAATCACACATTCAAACTTTGAAAACAACACAAACCCTGCCTACTCCTCCGACGTTCTGCAAACTGTCACAAGCATTCTGGCACTCGCTGAATCTGAATTTGATTATTCGTTCTACTACTTACATGTAAGAGCCGCATTCAAGCTTATTTGTTTTGATTAATTGTGAACCTGTATTAATACATTTCTCTGTTGCAGTGAGTGGGGCGCTTTGCTCAGGTGAATGGGGCGGGGCTAACGCTATAAGCCACAGGTGCGGCGTGTGACGGCAGAGCAGCAGGCAGCAGCAATACTGTCATTGACACGCAGCGCAGACGCAACCTTTTTGTTATTAAGATTATTAGGATCTCTTGTTTTGTTATTGAGATTATTGGGATCTCTTGTTTTATTTCTATGTACGGTATTGTTTTCGTATTTTGTTCTTGCTGGACCATTAAAAGAGCAAAAGGAACAACAAAAGCGTGCAGTGGTTTCTGTTCTGCGACTGCGAGTCTGACACTGCTTCCCAACCTACAAGTGGAAGATTCAAATAGGTTATAAGACAAACCTGTTAGGATTTTGGCCACTACATCAAGTCAATGACAAGCTGCGATTGAAGAGCACGGATTATTGGGATCCGAAGGAACGGGCTGAAGCCAAGTCAATGACAAGCTGCGATTGAAGAGCACGGATTATTGGGATCCGAAGGAACGGGCTGAAGCCAAGTCAATGACAAGCTGCGATTGAAGAGCACGGATTATTGGGATCCGGAACGAAAAAAGAATTGGAGGATCAAACGGGTCCAAATTGGAACGTAAAGCGCCGGCCCGACGCGCGGCTACAAACAGAGGAAACGCCGGCCTGACGGCTGTAAACAAGCAAACAAACAAATAATTGAGGTATGTGTTTGCAAAAACCAACGCCACATGAATAATTATTCGTTTGGAATAAATGCATGGATTATCACTAAACAAACTTCGCCTCTGATAACGATGTTTATGGACAGTGAATATTTTATTTTGTGCTGGTGACATATCATGGATAAAGAGAGCAGCCAAGGAAACGCCGCCCTGGCGTGCGGCTGTAACCAAACAAACAATTGAGAGAGACAAGGATAATGAAATAACCAGCCACTGTTGAAGACCTTTTGGATTAATTTGTTTGTTTATTCTGAATTAATATGGCGAGTTCAGACGCCCGTTAATGACATGGATGAGGCGCAGCTGCGCGCATCGAGACAAGGAAACGCCGGCCTGGCGTGCGGCTGTAACCAAACAAACAATTGAGAAAGACAATGATAATGAAATAACCAGCCACTGTTTCTAAACACGTTGAAGACCTTGTGGATTTATTTATTTGTTTATTCTGAATTAAAATGGCGAGTTCAGCCAGCAGACCTGCCCGTTAATGACATATGAGGCGCAGCTGCGCGCATCCAAATAGGATGGCAGACACACGCTCAACGAGGTCTCACTCTTCCTCCCACCACTCCTCCTCTTCCTCCATACGCATCAACGCAGAGGCAGAGAGACGATATTTATTGGCTAAAGCTTCTATGTTACAAGAAAAACATGGCATTGAAGAACAGGAACAAATGTTAAAAAAACAGGAACAAATGTTAAAAAAAAGAGAGAAACATTAGAAAAAAAGAGAGAGACATTAGAATTACAAGGTAAAATAGCAGCCAGCACAGCCAAAATTGACTATCTTAAAGACATTGAATTACAAATGTGCCGCCCTGCACGGGCTGAAGCAGCAGCTACCGCGCTGGTATATTCAAAGCCAGATGTTTCAATTCATCCATATGACATAGGTGCTCCAGCTGTTAGGAGCAAGGCAGGAGCACATTACTTGCCCTTTTTTAATGTTAACGATGGTAATGCTCACAGTTGGCCCGATGCTCAGCCAGATGACATTAATGACCAGCACCAGCCCCAACTAGTGCACAATATTCGACCTGTCATGCCCATGTTGTCGCCTCAGTCTTCGTTTAGGAAGTTCCGGTTCCCGAGGGACCCCCCTGCCCAGTTCCCGTCCTCCACCTCGATGGTCAACCAGCGGCCCCGTCCTTTCACCGACAGCCCTCTGCCACAGGCCTCGCCCCTCACTTCTCCCGCAAAAGCCGGGCCGCAAGAGAAGGACGGAGCCCACCCCTCTGCCCAACGGGAGGAGCCACAGGTGCATTTCAGACGGGGACTTCCTGTGTCTTGGCCACATGGTTCTGAGGCCATCGCAGCAGCCAATAGGGAGGCGCCTGTTCTTACCACACCGGTCCAGAGTCCCTGTGAGGAAAAATCCAGAAGCCTGGCATCGGAGGAGAAGACCTCAGCAGGCATGAAGAGGGCAGAGGACAATACCTCAGCAGACATGAAGAGGGCAGAGGACAAGACCTCAGCAGACATGAAGAGGGCAGAGGACAAGACCCCAGCAGACATGAAGAGGGCAGAGGACAAGACCTCAGCAGGCATGAAGAGGGCAGAGGAGAAGACCCCAGCAGATATGAAGAGGGCAGAGGACAAGACCTCAGCAGGCATGAAGAGGGCAGAGGAGAAGACCCCAGCAGATATGAAGAGGGCAGAGAACAAGACCTCAGCAGACATGAAGAGGGCAGAGGACAAGACCCCAGCAGACATGAAGAGGGCAGAGGACAAGACCTCAGCAGACATGAAGAGGGCAGAGGAGAAGACCCCAGCAGACATGAAGAGGGCAGAGGACAAGACCTCAGCAGGCATGAAGAGGGCAGAGGACAAGACCTCAGCAGGCATGAAGAGGGCAGAGGAGAAGACCCCAGCAGATATGAAGAGGGCAGAGGACAAGACCCCAGCAGACATGAAGAGGGCAGAGGACAAGACCTCAGCAGGCATGAAGAGGGCAGAGGAGAAGACCCCAGCAGATATGAAGAGGGCAGAGGACAAGACCTCAGCAGGCATGAAGAGGGCAGAGGAGAAGACCCCAGCAGATATGAAGAGGGCAGAGGAGAAGACCCCAGCAGATATGAAGAGGGCAGAGGACAAGACCTCAGCAGACATGAAGAGAGCAGAGGACAATACCTCAGCAGACATGAAGAGGGCAGAGGTCAATACCCCAGCAGACATGAAGAGGGCAGAGGACAAGACCCCAGCAGATATGAAGAGAGCAGAGTTATGTGGTCACATAGGGGCCGGGGATAGCCAAGCAGAGTTATGTGGTCACATAGGGGCCGGGGATAGCCAAACAGTACTCAAGTACATTGGTAACGAGCACACTAGGAAGAATGCTCTGATGTTGACCGTCAAAAAGCGCAAAGAGCTTTCCCCAGGTCACAGCCACACCCACTCGAGCAGCCAAAAGGTGAGCACTGAGCTAGGCGCTTTCAGGACCACACTTGGTGGACAGCTCCTCACAGTGGAAGACCTCTCACAGGCAGAGAGGACAGTCATCACCTATGTTCAAAAGCAATCCTTCCCAGTGGAAATGGCAGTGCTGGAAACCGCTCCATTCAGAGTGCAGAAGAACAGTAAGATCGATCCTATACTGGATGAAGGCCTACAAACCATCTTCTGCGAGAGATCTGACCTCTACGCCAGGACACAAGAATACCTTCTGCTACTCCAAGGAAGACCGAAATGGAGCACAGTGTAAGTTCTACTACTTACATGTACTGTTAAGCTAACGTCTTGTCCAGTCTACATGTTCAAACTTTGAAAACAACATTTCAGTAGCGTACCATGGGGTTTCAGTCAAGCAAACTGCACAACCCCCCCCCCACACACACACACACACACGCTACTGCATCAACGTTATGATTAACAAAGGCATTCGTTTTGTGGCATTAATGTTAGCAAGCATTGGTCTCTTCATATCTGTTACATCCTAATGTATATATTCCCCAGTGTGTGTCTCCATGTGTGTGTGTTCTCCATTTTGTTTCCTCCCTCCAGCCATTGTTCCCTTCCCCATTGGTCGCTGCCAGGCCAATCCTTCCATTATTGCAACACAGCAGTGATTGGTGGATGGCTTTCCAGACTCCAACACTCAATCCACACCACCCAATCATGGATCACCCCACACCTGTTAAAACATGGCTTCTCACTTCAGTCTCTCTCTCTCTCTGGCATGAGGCTAGGCTTGTTGTGATTTTGGTAAACCTGTAACTTTGACAGTATTGCATTTCGTTTATTGGCCTTTGGTGCTTAGTAGTAATTTCCTTGTGTGTGTATGGCCACAGGGAGAGCATTGTTAGTTATAGTTTGTTTTTGTATATATTCTGCTTTTGTTTCTGTATAATTAATGTGTTTTTCTCTCTTTCTCAGGAAGCACAGATGGGGTGAGCTGCCATTTCCTTTGGACATTGTTTTCTCCTGTTTTGGTTAGGTAAGAGTAGTTTAGGTAATGTAATCTCTTTTACCATAGATTAGATTGTGTTTATTTGGAGTATAGTGGTGTTTGTTTGTTGTTTTGGCCTGGGCTCACCCCTGAGCTACATGTGCTTCCTTTGCATCTACCAATAAATATCATTGTTGTTTACAAACCTGGTCCATCTTTTCTGTCAACCAACTGTTATGTTACAGCCCTTTACCCTTAGACACACAGAGGGCCTCTTAAATGGGGGCTCTGCCTAGATCTTGTAACCCGTGTTCAATTGTTGGTTGATGGATTTGGTGAACTGTGTTTGTTTACACTTGTATAGTTATTAATTAATTTGTGTAAAAATGGCATTTGTGTAAGAAAAAAATAATGGCTGTTAGTACTTTTGATCTGGGGAAATTCTTGAGCAATCCTACTTGGGAAGCGCTAGATAGCTGCCGCAAGGCAGACTTAGTGGAGATTGCCACACATTTCAAACTCTCGGTTCAGCAAAAGCATCTTAAGCAGGATATCAGGTGTCTTGTGGTAGATAAGCTGTTGGAGCAGGGGACGCTTGTTTTACCTGCGGTCTCTGATGAACATGCAAGTCCTCCTGGTGAACCTACGGAAGCACAGCCTTCTGAGGAGCAAGCCCATAGTGCTGAAAAGGCAGGTGTGAACGTCACATTGCCACATTTTCACTTGACCTCTCCTGTGTCAACTGGGTCTCGAGAAGGGGCCCAGGTCAAGGTTAGAATAGCACGTCTCCAGATGGAGGCTCAGGAGAAGGCACAAGCACGTGAGGCGGAGTATCGGCTTCGTAGAATGGAGCTTGAGGCAGAAAATGAAAGGGCTGTTAACATTCGTAGGTTGGAGCTTGAGCATGAAGTGGAAAAAGAGCTCAGACTGCGGAGGTTGGAGCTGGAAGTCCTAAGGAGTGAATCCAACTCTGCTACACCGACTCCTCCACAAGGCCCGGGTATGTCCTCCTCCACAGCTTATTCATCACACACTTTTGATATAAGTAAACACATTGCTTTGGTGCCTCCGTTCCGAGAGACAGAAGTTGATACTTATTTTAATGTGTTTGAGCGTATTGCTGCTTCATTGCGCTGGCCAAGAGAGGTCTGGCCTTTGTTGCTTCAATGCAAATTGACTGGTAAAGCCCAAGAGGTTTGTTCAACACTTTCCCTAGAAGATAGTTTACTGTATGATACTATGAAGGCTGCCATCCTTCGTGCATATGAGCTTGTGCCCGAAGCTTATAGGCAGAGGTTTCGCAGTCACAAGAGAGCTGTCAACCAGACCTTTGTAGAGTTTGCTAGAGAGAAGGGAACTCTCTTTGATAAATGGTGTGCAGCAAGCAAGGCCTCAGATCTTAACTCTCTCAGAGAACTCATTCTATTAGAAGAGTTTAAGAATCGTTTGCCAGAGCGTATTGTAATTTACCTGAGTGAGCAGAAAGTGTCCACTCTGCAGCAAGCTGCTGTATTAGCTGATGAGTTTGCGCTAACCCATAAAACTGTGTTTGTAGATAGGCGTGACTCGTTTCTCCCCCATGATTTCTCTCAGAGACCTTCTGTCCCCAACCATTCAGAATTCACACACCCCGACCAAAAATGTCACCTCCACGCTCAAAAGAGGAGCGGACATGTTACTACTGTCATAAATCTGGTCATGTTATTTCTGACTGTTTAACATTGAAACGTAAGCAGCAACCGTCCTCTCAGAACTTTAGACAACCCAAAGGGGTTGGTCTGATTAAAATGGCACCTGATTCCGATCAACAGATGCACAATGATCAGGATGTTCTCGATCCTTGTTTCAGGCCATTTACTTCCAAGGGTTTAGTTTCCTTGACAGGGGATCCAAAAGATCAGTGTACAGTTCAGATCTTACGAGATACTGGAGCCTCACAATCCTTTATCCTCTCTGATGTACTACCTCTGTCTGAGAAATCTTCCTGTGGTTCTAGTGTCCTAGTGCAAGGTATTGAGATGGGTTTCGTGCCAGCCCCGTTACACTGTATTCATGTACAATCTGATTTGGTCACTGGTTTCTTTAAAATAGGGGTGAGACCTTCCTTGCCAGTTAAAGGCATTTCCTTTATCATGGGAAATGATTTAGCTGGAGGACAGGTGAACGCTGTGCTGGAAGTGTTGGATCACCCAGACACAGATTCTCTGCCTGATGACTTGTCACAGAACTTCCCTGAAGTTTTTTCTGCAAGTGTTGTCACTCGGGCTCAATTGAAAAAGAGAGGTGATGAAATTAATTTGTCTGACTCTGTTTTTGCTTCAGCCTTTGTCAGGGAGGAGTTGCTGGCTCCAACTTCTGATACCGCTGACAAACCACCGACTCATAGTAAGGTACCCCCACAGACAACTGTAACTAGTTCCGACGCATTGAAGTTACCCGTTACTCGTGAAATGCTAATTACTGCCCAGAAGGCTGACCCTTCTCTTGCAAAATGTTTCTCTTCTCTTGAAACAGAACAGAGGAGAGAGTTGCATTCTTATTTTGTGGATGAAGGAGTTTTGATGCGTACCTGGAGGTCCCATGGTACTAGACTGGCAGAGCATGCACAATCGGAGATAGGGCTACCAGATCAGGTACCAGACTGGAGCACTGTTTATCAGATTGTTGTCCCTGCAGTTTATCGTCAGCATGTACTGTTCTTGGCCCATGACCACCCTTGGTCTGGACACTTGGGAGTCACTAAAACATACAACAGAATACTTCAACATTTCTTTTGGCCCGGTTTGAAGTCCGATGTAGCACAATACTGTCGTACCTGTAGTACTTGTCAGATCACCGGAAAGCCAAACCAGGTAATTCCACCTGCTCCCCTCTGTCCTATACCAGCGGTCGGTGAACCATTTGAACATGTCATAGTTGACTGTGTTGGTCCGTTGCCAAGGACCAAAGCCGGCAATCAGTTTTTGTTGACAATAATGTGTACCGCCACCCGTTTCCCTGAGGCTATCCCTCTTCGCAGAATTACAGCGCCTGTAATAATTAAGGCTTTGACGAAGTTCTTCTCCACGTTTGGACTGCCTAAGGTAGTACAAACGGACCAAGGCACCAACTTCCTGTCTAGGTTATTTGAGCAAGTGTTACAGTCCCTGGGTATCCGACATATAGTGTCCAGTGCCTACCACCCTGAAACTCAGGGGGCTCTAGAACGTTGGCATCAGACCTTAAAGTCCATGCTGCGTAAATATTGCTTAGACACAGAGAAAGATTGGGATGAGGGTGTCCCCCTTGTTCTATTTGCTGCGCGAGAGACCATACAGGAGTCTCTTGGTTTCAGTCCTGCTGAGCTCGTTTTTGGGCACACTGTTAGAGGGCCTCTGAAAGTTCTTAAAGAACGGTTCATGTCAAAGGGTGCCAGCACACCCACTAATGTTCTAGATTTTGTTAGCCAGTTTCGAGAGCGACTGCATCAGGCGTGCTCTCTCGCAAAAGAAGCGCTCTCTTCTTCCCAGAGAACTATGAAACGGCACTATGACGAGAAAGCTGTTTCTCGATCTTTCCAGCCAGGTGATAAGGTTCTAGTCCTGTTACCTATCCTTGGTTCTGCTCTTTCCGCTCGTTTTTCCGGACCGTATGCAATAGACAAGAAGATAAGTGATACAGACTATGTGGTTCGCACCCCTGATCGTAAACGTCACTCTCGTGTTTGCCACATCAATATGCTTAAACCATATTTTTCCAGAGATAGTGTGCAGATGAAGACCTCAGACCAGACAGCCGGACTGGCCGTCTCTGCTGTTGCCTCAACTCCAATAGTTCCGGACTCTCCTGACGTTAGTGGTGAGGATGTAGATGGCTTGGAGTTGCGCAATGCAGCCCATCAGGGTGCTAGATTGTCCAACACTGAGATGTTATTGAACCTGCCCACTCACTTAGCACACTTACCTGAGGAGCAGCGAGAGGACATCACAGATTTGATTCAGGCCTACCTGGCTCTGTTTGGTGATGTTCCCTCCTGTACTTCTGTATTGGCCCATGATATTAAAGTTAACAATGCTGTGCCTATCAAGCAACATGCATACCGTGTTAACATCACCAAGAGGGCCATGATGCAACAGGAGGTTGACTATTTGTTAAAACATGGTTTAGCCAAGCCAAGTTGCAGTCCCTGGAGTTCACCTTGCTTGTTAGCTCCCAAATCGGATGGAACTCCTAGATTTTGTACTGATTTCCGAAAGGTAAATGCTGTCACCGTGCCTGATTCCTTCCCACTGCCCCGCATGGAAGATTGTATTGACAACCTTGGATCTGCCACCTATGTTAGCAAACTAGATTTGTTAAAGGGTTACTGGCAGGTCCCTTTGACCCCCCGTGCCTCGGAAATCTCGGCGTTTGTTACTCCTGACAATTTTTTGCAATATACTGTAATGCCTTTTGGAATGCGTAATGCCCCGGCCACTTTCCAGCGACTGGTGACCCTAGTCCTGGCTGGTGTTCCAAATTGTAATGCCTATCTCGATGACCTGGTTGTCTATTCGACCAACTGGCGTGACCACATGACAACCTTGCAAACTGTCTTTGACCGCTTAGCTGGAGCCTCCCTGACCCTTAACCTTGCCAAGTGTGAGTTCGGCAAGGCTACGGTTACCTATCTTGGTAAGCAGGTAGGACAAGGCCAAGTGCGTCCGGTGGATGCAAAAATATCTGCAATCACAACTTTTCCAGTGCCTACTACTAGGCGGGAATTGCGTAGATTCCTTGGGATGGCTGGGTATTACCGTGGTTTTTGCCGGAACTTTTCTTCTGTCGTCACTTCTCTCACTAGCCTGTGTAGCCCGTCCAAACCATTCATTTGGACAGCTGATTGTCAAAATGCATTTGATGGTGTTAAAGCTCTCTTATGCAGTTCCCCTGTTCTCTCTGCTCCAGATTTCTCCCTGCCGTTCCAGCTGGAGGTGGATGCCAGCGGGGTGGGAGCTGGAGGGGTGTTATTACAGGAAGATCACGATGGTGTCAGTCACCCGGTTTGTTATTTCTCCCGGAAATTTAACAAACATCAACTAAACTATTCCACTATTGAAAAGGAGACTTTGGCTATGTTGTATGCGTTGCAACATTTTGAGGTGTATGTCGGTTCGAGCGTATTACCAGTGGTAGTATACACCGACCACAACCCATTGGTTTTTCTGTCGCGCATGTACAACCACAATCAGCGCCTCATGCGTTGGGCGCTCATAGTGCAAAATTATAACCTCAGCATAAAGCATAAGAAGGGGTCTGATAATGTGTTGGCAGATGCTCTGTCTCGTAGTTGAAATCTCTGTTGCTGTCGACTCGTTGTCTGTTGCTGTCGACTCGTTCTACTGTATTTTGCTGTCGACTTGTTCTATTTTGCTGTCGACTCAGTCTCTCTTGCCGTCAACGCGTTCTGTCATTGTTGACCCGAGTGTGGTTGTACCAACTGCTAGTTTTTTCATAGCTCTTTGTTTTGGAGTGCATGTTAACTCGGAGATGTTGAAAAACATGTTTAGTTGGTGTTAAGTGTCAAACATGTTTTTGTCTTATGTATGGGGGTGTTACATCCCAATGTATATATTCCCCAGTGTGTGTCTCCATGTGTGTGTGTTCTCCATTTTGTTTCCTCCCTCCAGCCATTGTTCCCTTCCCCATTGGTCCCTGCCAGGCCAATCCTTCCATTATTGCAACACAGCAGTGATTGGTGGATGGCTTTCCAGACTCCAACACTCAATCCACACCACCCAATCATGGATCACCCCACACCTGTTAAAACATGGCTTCTCACTTCAGTCTCTCTCTCTCTCTGGCATGAGGCTAGGCTTGTTGTGATTTTGGTAAACCTGTAACTTTGACAGTATTGCATTTCGTTTATTGGCCTTTGGTGCTTAGTAGTAATTTCCTTGTGTGTGTATGGCCACAGAGAGAGCATTGTTAGTTATAGTTTGTTTTTGTATATATTCTGCTTTTGTTTCTGTATAATTAATGTGTTTTTCTCTCTTTCTCAGGAAGCACAGATGGGGTGAGCTGCCATTTCCTTTGGACATTGTTTTCTCCTGTTTTGGTTAGGTAAGAGTAGTTTAGGTAATGTAATCTCTTTTACCATAGATTAGATTGTGTTTATTTGGAGTATAGTGGTGTTTGTTTGTTGTTTTGGCCTGGGCTCACCCCTGAGCTACATGTGCTTCCTTTGCATCTACCAATAAATATCATTGTTGTTTACAAACCTGGTCCATCATTTCTATCAACCAACTGTTATGTTACAGCCCTTTACCCTTAGACTCACAGGGGTCGTAACAATATCTAATAAATAATAATAATAATAATTTTTTATTTATAAAGGGCTTTTCAAGAACCCAAAGACGCTGACAATGAGCAAAACAAATGAGCAGAGAAACAAAGAACCGCAGGGAAAAAGCAACGATATGATTACGCAGAACATACAACCACGGGTAACAAGTAACAGATACAGAGTCCAGTAAGGGGAACAGTCAGGGAAGTAAGGAAACCGAGAGGGAAGGGAGAGAAAGTAGGGAAGGGGAAAGGGAGGTGGTAGGTTGGAGGAGGGTGGTTATGGGTAGGGAAGGTTGTATGCTTGGAAGAACAGGTAGGTTTTGAGTCGGGATTTAAAGGTGGAGAGTGAGGGAGAGTCTCAGACAGTCTGAGGGAGGGTGTTCCAAAGTCTGGGTGCGGCTCGTGAAAAAGCCTGGTCAGAGAGCCCGTACTGAATTGTACCCATTCTGCAATCTGTTAATAAAGTTTTCAATCAATCAGACAAATGTATAGAAAAGCTTTTATTATAACATTCTTTGCAGTAAAATCATCATGCCTCGTTTGCTCCTCCTCCTGCAGAGCCCTGGTACTCGTGGGCGGCGGGGAGCTAACGTTATTAGCGCGAGCTCCGGTAGTTTTGTTTTGATTATCTTGTGTAGCCTAATGGCGGACTTTCCGGAAAAGAGAAAAACGAATAAGCGCTTGCCGATTGGTGGTAAGAACAGCAGATGTGGGGGCTAACGGTGTGACGTAATTGGCAGAATCGACTGTCAATCAAAATTGTTCTGTTGTGGTACATGACACATCGTGTTATGGGAACACTGGAGAACATGGGGCTTTGTTTGAGAGAGATACAGTGCTGCTGTCTCTTCCTGAACAGATATTATGGGAACACTGGAGAACATGGGGCTTTGGTTGAGAGAGTTACAGTGCTGTCTCTTGTCTTGAGCAAGACAAGTTAGGGCTAGATCCACAAAGAATGGTTTGCACGGTGCTAGTTGCACCCTACTTACAATTCATTATAAATTGAAAATGGGGGACCCTGGTGTAAACAAGACGAAAGTCTTTCTCTGGTCTGCATCCCCTTAACAATTGTATGTATTGAGCCTTACTGTATTCTACCCATTCTATAATCTGTTAATAAAAGTTTCAATCAATCAAATTTGATTGATTGAAAATGTTATTAACAGATTGCAGAATGAGATTGTGTTATTTTAACAATCTGTATCGGCCGCAAATGTTCATATCGGTGCATCCCTAGTATGTACTCGCTCACCTGTCTGTCTGAGAGATAGTCAGGTGTGTGGACTGTGTGTGATGTTTTGTTTTCAGTACAGGACAGCAAATGTGATTTGAGAGATGTTTGTATGTTTACTGTCCAAAAAGACTACCATTTCAGTCACTGCCAAAATCAAAGACCGTTGAGAGTCTAATTGTGCATAAATTATTGTATTGTGTGTGATGACTGAATACAACTACGACTACTAGTACTACTACTAACATTGTGTGTGTGTGTGTGTGTGTGTGTGTGTGTGTGTGTGTGTGTGTGTGTGTGTGTGTGTGTGTGTGTGTGTGTGTGTGTGTGTGTGAGCGCATAGTGTGTACATATGTTTGTTTTACACATGTTTGCTTCAGGATATGTGCCCTGTAGCATATACAGTATGTGACACTGTTTGTTTGTTTTTATCTTATAATATGCAGTGTTTATGCTTACATGGAGTATTGCTCCCTGGTCAGGAGGGAGCTGATGGACTGGAATATGGACTGGAATATCTCTCCATGTTTTCAAATTAGTGTACAGTGCACATTGTTTTGAAAAGTGTGTGTGGTGTTACACAATGCCTGTGTGTGATTGTGATAGTCACACTTTACCTCCAGGGTTCAGTAGAGAGCTACAGTACAGTAACCTAATTCCCAGGTAAAACTAAAATATTTTGGTAAGAGCATATTTTCAACAGCAGTGGCCTCAGGCATTAGGAACAGGATGGGCTTCTCTTACTAGCTTAGTGTTTCAAGCAGTGTTACGGCCCTGGCCTAGGGGGAACCTGGGCCCCAAGTGCCCCCACTCTTCCAACTCGCAAGGAGAGCCATGAAACCCTAGTTCAAAAGGTCAAAGGTTTAAGATTCAGAGCAAAGCACTGACCAACCAAAACAAGCATAATTTACCCTAAATCCATACCCCCCTCCTCTTCTCACTGGCTGCTATGTGACCATTTGAATGAATAGACAAAGTTAGATACGATTACAAGAAAGGTTATTTACATTATGTTTAAAGATAAAGATAACGTCATCTACACTACCGCTGTAACCTTTCAGCACAGGTAATACTACAAAATGAAAGGCATGGCTTACCAGCATTACACAATATCACAAAGTCAAAAGATCAAACAAAGATCAAGATCAAAACAAAAATCATAGTAGATTGTTGGCAGTGGAGGAGCGAGAGAAAGAGGACATGGGGCGACAGTGGCTCAGGAGGTAGAGCAGTCGTCTGGCAATCTGGAGGTTCCCGGTTAGATTCCCGCTCCTCCTGGGCAGCTTGTCGATGTGTCCTTGAGCAAGACACTTAACCCCTAATTGCTCCCGATGAGCAGGTTGGCACCTTGCATGGTTGCCTCCGCCATCGGTGTGTGAATGTATGAGTGAATGTGTGAGTGAATGGGTAAAATGTGAGTAACAAATTGTAAAGCGCTTTGGATAAAAGCGCTATATAAAAAAGCAGCCATTTACCACATAAAAACTGGAGTTTAAATGTGCTGGCTGGACAAATCAGCTCCTATATGTGAATCTGTCCTCCTTTGCCTTTTTACAAACAGAGCAACCAACAGACTACAATATTCACACTGTGGTAATTTTTTCTCTCATGTGCATGGATTCCTCTCCACCCTGTTCCCACCCTGGGTGAATATGACCACTTTTCCAAGCTGAAGACAGTGGTTGGTGAAATGGGATTTCTTGTTAATTCCATTGTTGCTAGAGAAAGGCTAACCATTAGGGAAAGTAGACGACGGCCAGGGGTGAAAGTGGGATTTGGCAGGTGGGGGAACCCTAAATGCCAGTGTAACGGTGTAGCAGGGGAAAATAACCAAATAACCAAATAGATTTGTACTGTTAGCACTGGTGGACCTGCCTTTATGGACAGACTATGCTGTGCTGCTGTGGCTCTGGGCTTTGCTGCTGCTCTCTACAATATATGAACAGATGATATACAGGCTATAATTTTATCATGGCTGCTTTCCAACCCCTAGCCATGGTATAAAAGTGGAATTTGGCAAGTGATACTAAAGAACAGTACAGTGTGAACCCTCTGGAACAGCCAGTCCCCCCCAAACACCCCACACATCAATCCCTACCACATCCCCATCCAATACACCCCCCCCCCCATGATAAAGCATGTCATGAGCGAAGGAAAACACAAACAACCCACGTGCACTCACACTACCATGCACGGCGATGGGAATGCCACCCCCGTGGGCCGCCCCATCTCCTCTGGTCCCAGCGACCTCGCCACCACAAGGAAACCAGCAAACCCCACGGAGGAATGACACGTCACGCGACCCAGGACCTGCAGCCACGCCAAAGGAGCCACTCAGCAAGGCAACGATTCCAAACACTCAAGCAGACAGACACAACATCGGTCAAATGAGAAGACATGCATGGATGATCCGAGACGACACCGGGACCCCCGGGACCCCCTGGAACACAGCAGAAGCCGCAGCGAGCCCCCCGCGCAAGGAGTCCCCAAAACGCTAGCGAACAGAGGGAGCCCAACAATGAAAACCAACCAAAATCCATCAAAGCACAAAGGTCCGAGTGCCATCCCAGACCACCCACAATTCCCATCCAATCACCACCATGTACATCCGCCGGAACATCCAGAACCTTGGCACGGCCACAGGCCATGGACCACACGACCTGCCACCCCCCGCTAAATCCTGAAGCAAAAACATAGAACCCACTGATCCTCCACAACGGCAAGGCCACTAGGACCAGAGGCAACAAAGCAGCCCAGAGAAACGACGACACCCCCACCACCACGCACAATGACAGGCACGGTGCCACAATGGTGGATCAATCACCGTACCCAGCAAACAATGCAAGTACATTCAAACTACCCGTGTACCCCTCCAACCACAACACCCCACCAGAAACTGTATCCCAGATGAAGATACAACAAAGACCAATGCGCAAAACACCTGAGAAACTACTGTATACTGTTTTTAACTAATATAAGTAAGTAAAACACAGAAACAGACTGTTGCAGGCAGGCCTGCAAGTAAGCCTCTAAACTCCCTCTGCGTTATATGTAGTTTTATCTTCAGTGAGAGCTGAAAAGAGTTCCATGTAGTAGGGGCACTATAATGAAAGACTGATTTTCCAAGTTGGTTCTGAATATGGGGAACCTCCAGTGTAAGCCAATCATTTGAGCGTGTTATATAGGGTCTAGAGTTCCAAACTAGTAGTGATGTGAGATAAGGAGGTAATTTCCCGTTAATGGCCTTAAGGATATACCAGTGTTGATTTCGCCTATCTGCCAGAGAAGACCAACGCACATTCTCATAATAGATGCAGTGGTGGGTATCATATCTGTCACTCATCTCACCAGTGATAAATAAAGGAATTCAACATAAAGATCAACACTGGATAGTTACAATACACTTAATTACAGATACATGATGGTGACTGAAACAATTATGCACCACTGGAGGAACCACAAATAGACATTGCATATCCCGAATCAATGTCATTACCAAGGAAACAAGAACACACTCAGAACAAAGAACAAACAGTCAGTTAAATTCACTCATACAACCTACAATTGCTGCTGGGCCTAAATGCACACATGCCAGATGAAAACATATGAGTTGGTGACAGCACCTGAGCAGATACAGATGGAAACATATTCGATGATGGCACACCTTACCACAGATTCAAACATCAGCAGCATATTGACGACATTATTCATGTCTTTTGCAAAGGAAATCCACTTCATTTCTCTTCAAATTAACTCACTCCAACTCACATTCAACAACTGTCACTAGAAATCAAAGCATTTATTTACTGAACTCAAACATGCTTCAAACTTGTTTCTAATTATCTTCACATAGTGTAGAAATGAAATGTAAAACCCAATTATATCCCATAAAAAGTGCTCATATCAGTCAAAACAGGCTACAATTTGTCCAAAATTCTGCTGCCAGGGTTCTCACCCGCACCAAGTCCTGGCACCACATCACCCCCACCCTCATCCACCTCCACTGGCTTCCAGTCAAGTCCCGCATCAATTTCAAGATCCTCCTCATCACCTACAAAGCCCTTCACTCCCTTGCCCCCCGGTACCTAGCGGACCTCCTCCATCCCTACATCCCGCCCCGGAGGCTGCGGTCCTCTGACTCCGGTCTCCTCTCCATCCCCACCACCATCATGCAGACTGTTGGTCCCAGAGCCTTCTATGTGGCCGCACCCACCCTCTGGAACTCACTCCCTCCAAACATCCGTAGTGCTACATCCCTGCACTCTTTCAAATCCCAACTCAAAACCCACCTTTTCACCAAATTTGTAAATGACTCTGCCTGATTTCCCCTTTTTTCTTTCGTTTTCTTTCTTTCTTTCCTTTTGATTATTATTTTGTTGTTACGTTGTTCCCTGTCCCCCTCCCTTAGCTGTTAAGCGCCTTGGGTCTCCTGAAAGGCGCTATATAAATTTAAGATATTATTATTATTATTATTATTATTATTATTATTATTATTATTATTATTATTATTATTATTATTATTATTATTATTATTATTATTATTATTATTATTATTATTATTATTATTATTATTATTATTATTATTATTATTATTATTATTATTATTATTATTATTAAAAGACTATTGAAGTAGGCGGCGCCACTTCCCCGGTTTGACTCCCGGACCCGGCGACCTTTGCCGCATGTCTTACCCCCATGTCTTCTCCCAACCTTCTTCTCTGTCGGACTCGTCCCTGTCCGAAATAAAGCAGCAATAAAACAAATCTCAAAAAGAAAAGTCTATTGAAGTGACCGTGGCTTCAGCTGCATTTAATGAGAAACACACCCACACACCGGTTATGACAATTTGATGTTATTGTCAACAGATGTGTTGGTTGCAAATAACAGACATTCCCAGCAATACAATTTGCAATGTTTCTCTGATGCTGTGAGCCAGGGCCCCGTTCCCCGTACCTGGATAACTGAGTTAGCCGGATAACTTTCGGTCAAGTCTGACTTAAGCGGACCTTCCCATTCCCCAAAGCTGGATTGTCTAAATCACCATGACAACAGATCAAAAAGTTTGAGCCTGGTTGAGAGCAGGCTTAAATTCAGTTAGCCGGATGAACCATGGCCACGCCCCCGCAAAGAAGTGACAGCTCGTTTCCTGAAATGATTCTCACAGTCTAGGATCTGCATTATACCATTCTGAATTACGTTTCTGTGCTTCGTTTTCCTAGAGGGGGCTTTTGAAATGTATAATAATAGAACTAAATGCTGATAATAAATCATATTGAGCCTATAGAAATCCGGTACTCCACATTTTCTAGTTCACTGATCCAGCCGGGGTTACCACAGTTCATTCTGGAGCCTCAGATCCCCGCGGATCATAGAGATCTACTGTGTCGCGTTGGATCCATACACTTATCGATTTTTTCGAATGGTGATCAGGAATTGGAATATACCAGTTGGATACCATCTGATGTCAGGTAAGGACTCTGTGTTATCAGTGGTAGGATAATCGGAGTAAGTTTGATGAAGTTATAAGCTGTTTTGTGAAATGTCTTCTTTCGGTTTCATTGTAAAAGTCCGAGAGGAAATCAACGGGGCGATTATCAGTGCGCGGCCGTAATGTGCGTGCGTGCACGTATAATATAGATCATCTAGCGTTTATTTGAAAACGATTCATAAAAAGGCCGACGAATATCAACGTTGTGGAATATTCCACTAAAAGACGATTTTCATAGAATGCTCCAGAATGAGCTGTTTTTTATATCAAAACGGGGGCTTTTCTAACTGCTCTGAAACGGAAACGACGCGATAAAAAAAGAATCTGCCTTCACAGCACTGACTGGAAAATAGTATTTGATAATGCGATGGGCAGATTAGACACATAGCCATAATTTAAAACATAGATTAGGCGATATTAACGTTAACTGTAGGAGCCATTTCATTTGATTTAATAGTTTTGACTAAATAGCGCCGCCACTGGTCGCCTCGTAAAATGGCACCATGGTTCTCCTATTAATTATGGCACAGCTGTGTGTAAACGCACGCCAGACGAGAAACAGTTTTTCAACCGCTCGCTTGCTACACACACACACAGCGCAGATTGAATGAATGAAAGACTGAAAAGAAAGACTTTGTTTAGAATCATTAATGAGTTTATTTGAAACCCTTTTGCTGCGCCTGTTTGTTTTGAAACCTCTTTAGTACAAGTCTGGAGCCTGTTTTGTTTCATTTGTTTGCTCCGTTATTGTTTGAAACTTTACGCAACTCCTTCCATAAAACTCAACCGGTTCGAACCCATCGGATGCAACTATCAACAACATCAAACAGTGAGTAACAAGACAGCCCAAGTCAATGTGGTGTGAGCGCGTTGAAGACGTATCCTGGCTTAGATAGGCAAATTGAGCCTACATTAACATTGGCGCGGATGGTGGCATTCAAGCGGTAAAACGGAAAACCAGGCATGGCATTGAAAGAGTTAATCTCCGCTGTAGATTTGCTTAACGGAGCGCCGGATTGTGTTTCATTCAAGCATAAAATTGAAGTGTCTATGCGGGGATTGTGGTTTTTGTGTGATATTGTAACTGGGATTAAAATGTCTGATGAGATGCGCTGTTTGACGGATTTGAGAAATTGAATGAGCCGTTGACGTCACATTAATGCATTTGAGAATAAAGAGATAAAACTTCATTTTTTGGTAAGAAAAATATTCTAAACACGGGTCTCTCGTCCATTAATGCATAAACAATGAGTATATCACGTCTGGCACAGTGGCGCAGCGGCTAGTGCTGAATCCTGGCAACCGGGCGACCGGTGTTCGAAACCCCGCGTTTCCAATATAATTTTTTTGGAATATAATATTAATGATTATACGCAAAAGTAGCCTAGTTTTAAGTTAAAATATTATAAATCTACATGCATTGAGGATGTCATTCTTTATATAGCTCTCAACGTGCACCAAATTGAATTATTCCTACATTGCAAAAAGAAGGAAAAGACTAGGAGAAGTGGGATTCGAACCCGGGCCGCCTGTGTGAAAGTCAAAAGCAGAAACCATTACACCACAGTGTAGATAAGTAAAAGATCCACCATACATCAATCAATGGGTAAGAGAGCCGTATCCTTATTCTGCATAACAGTTTAACTAATTATTTTCGCTAGCAAGATCTCATTTGATTATCCATTCCATAAACCTACTGCCAGCAGGCAAGTTTAAAGAAATATAATCTGATTGATTGGGGTAATGAGGGACTTAAAATTAGCCTATAGATAACGCATTTAACTTGTCGGCGAGGCGATTGAGCCGTACTGCAACCTGTTAATAAAGTTTTAAATCAATTAATCAATCAATGCCGTTAGAAAATCAGGATCTCTGCTATCGATACGTGATGGCTTTTCAACTGAAGCGGCCGCGCGCACTTATCCTGGGTCTCAAGTCTGGTTTGAGTTAACGAGACTGAATCCACCTTCGAGGAACAGGAAAATCCCGGCTTCAAACATCGGGTTAACTGAATCTGGATAATGGGACTCTTGATCGACTTAGTTGAACCAGGTACGGGGAATAGGGCCCAGGTGTACCTTTTCGTAGTTGCTGAATTGTAAGTTCCTTTCCTCGGCTGGGACAGGGCTGGTTGGTCGACCTGTAGCCTACTCCCGAGCTCCAGCTTTTCTTGGAAGGTCCTTCTCCTAAAAGGCTTTGCCAGTAAATATGCCACCAAATCCATTTCTGCTCCCCTGTCAAGCCATTGTGCATTAAAAAAGGCAATAGGACTAAATACAATCGAAATACAAATTAGAAATCTCCTACTTTACGGATGTCTTGCTTCAGTAACTGGCCCTGCCGTATTATTTGCCATGCTAGAGCCTTCTAGCTGGCCTAGTCGAATTCTGCGCCACTCAAGAAACATGTCAAACTCAAAATCTGATTGGTTAAAGAAACAACATCTCCCCCTCAAGTTTGGTTTCAACAGCAGAAGGGGATTCACTCGAAATCCTGAAGGCCTCAGGGTATATATATGTTTTTACCTGGAGACAGCACAGGTGGAAAATCTGATTTGATAAAAGCTCAAATGTATATGAGCTGCACTGGAAGCAGTGCAACTGAAGGAGAGAGCAATGAAATTATGTAAATAATTTATATATAATTTTTTTGGAGAAAGCATGGCACTTGAGACAAAACACATTATATCCTATATAATTTTATATTAATTCCTCTAGTTTCTTTGTTTACATACTGTGCAGTACATTGTTTACAGCTTGTTATATTATGTTTTATTTTGTGTGGCCATCTTGGTCTATATACTTATTGTCAAGTATACTATATTTTATGGTTTATGTGTCTTGTAAGCCCATATGGGCTGGGCATACATCTGTATGTAAGACAAAAAAATACAAATAAACATCAATCAACCAATCAATCATATAACATTAATGAAAATAGGCTATATTCAATTGTAAAAAATAAAATAAAATAAAAATGATTCAGAGAAACCATTTCGAAAAATGCGTCTTATTCTTTGCGGCTGTATTATTTTTGTCTTTCCTTGCTGTAGAGACGGGGAAACATTTATTTGTTTCCTGTCCCATATTTATTTACCATCTAGTACACAGTCTCCTCCCCTTAACTCAATCAGCGCACTGTGTGTTACATTTTATATGGTCCGGGGCAAGTGTAAGGCTTCATTCGAGCCACTTGGAACGCGTCCAGCACACTTCATGCATAGTTTGTCCCATTTTATGTCAGGGACCCAATGGACATCAATACTGGAAATCGCGATAAGACAATTAGCTAATTGTAGCAATACCTCCTAGCAAAGGTAAGGACTATATGACATCAATCCTACTTTGATCCTACAATGATTTCACATAGATCGCAACAATCAACATATGTAGTATTCAAAATGTATGCCGTTGCTGACGATCAGAGCATCACAAAATGACCCCCCCCCCCTTTGATGCATTCATGATGAAACATAATACCTATTATATACCTTTGATTTGGAAATAGTATCGTGTCCAGGCGAGCAACGCGAACGACTTTCGCAAAATGCACATAGTGCTCCATGACACAGCTTCCAGGAATTAGCCCGGATCACTCTGAAACTATACAATATTCACCACGGGATAACACGCAAACGTATACATGAAAAGATGTAAAATATTTTACATGTTCAATGAGAGATAGTGACTGTCAAAATGAGCCATAGTATTGTCTCCATAGCTATAATATAGAATCGGGCGGCTACGTGGCGTAGTGGGCAAGGCGCTCGCCACGAATGCGGAGACGCTGGGCTCGCCTGTTCGAGCCCAGCGTTCCACATTGCTTTCAGTTTAGCTGGTCGTTCATACTAATACACATTGGCCGTATTAGGGGGTGGGAAACTGATGGGTGGGGATCGGACGTTGTGGACAGCGACTCCTACAGGTCGGTTGGTGCGCCTGCGCAGTAGAATCAGGAAGTGTCGGGGGCAGCGTGAGCCTCCCACGCGTTACTCCTCGCCACTGAGAGATCGAGCTGCGCAGGTGAAAAGATGCGACTGCTGTTACCTCAAGTACCGGAGGGGACTTGTGCTATGTATGACTTAGTCCACATTGCAGCCGGCTTGTGGGAGGCAAGAAACAGCGTTCGTGACAGGGGAGGGTTGAATTGGATGATACGAAATTGGGATGGGAGAAAAATATAGAAAATGGGAGAAAAAGTGGATCCAAAAAAAAAGCAATAATATAGAATATAGATATAGCTCTGCAAACATCGTGACGCACAGTGAAAATGCCTATCTTTTAAAGCGTGGCCCATTGACTACAGGGATGGGGATAATCGCTGGCACTGAATGAGTTAAAGAACATTCTAGAATTATACACGTACAGACATACACATCTAATTACTCAGAATACTTCCCACACTTCTGTCCTTGTACACAGGTTCTTATTCATCAGACATGTTCCCTTCACAAGTTCAAGCAAAGTATGAGTCACCGGGTTGCATGCTCAACCACAGGGTACTGTATCACAAAAGAAAACCTGTAATTTTCTGGTTCAGTGGCTCTATTTCACCGTAATCTTGTTCCACTTTTCTCACAGCTAGGTATTCTGTTTTTTTTATATTTAGAAATTGAGATTTATTCTTGAACCACTTATAGCACATGCATGAGTCTGGTCTCTTTTGAAAGGAAACAATCAGGGAAGAATCACTCTGAGTGCTAATGTAATAGATTTACAGAGGTTTGAACACACTGAAAGAAAAGTTTTGTTTACTTACGTCAGATTTGTTTACTTGCAAACAGATGCCTGCAAAAGATTTCCAGCTGAAAGGTTGGAGCTGGAAAACACAACAGTTCCATAGCCTGACGTCTTATCTAGTACAGGTCCAAAGTTGATAACAATCCCACAGAAAATGAGTGTTTTACATATGTTTTCTCATGTCTGTAGCAGTAATAATTCAGTACGCTTATCCAAAATGGCCGTCCACTGCAATACATTCTCAAGAAGCGTGACGCACAAGAGAATAATTATCCTTTATTGGTCTTCTCTCCCTTTATCATAGTAAGCATCCCTCGTTTAAGGTACTGTTAGCTCCAGAATTTCATTAAAAAACTGTCAATAATTTTCACCATCAGAGATTACCAGAAACCAGAGAAACCAGACGTGGTCACTTGTCCGAAACTGATGCTCGTTGGTTGTTTGGTCTTGTAACCCGCGATTGGAAGCACGTAATAGGTCTTTCAAACGGCTGCCATTTTAGCTTTCCAACAATGTGTTGGATGATCGGCTTTAGCACAGCCTGAAGCCGGCAGACATGGGCAAATGTGTGACGTGTGCCACGGACGGACGGACGGACGGACAGGGGGGGGGGGGGGGGGAGTGCGGGGCACACGTCACACATTTGCCCTTGTCTGGGTAGATGGTAAATGAATATGGGACAGAAAACAGAAAACTCTACAGCCAGGAAAGACAAAAAGAATACAGCCGCGAAGAATAGTATAGTATTTCCCATCTTTGCTGAGCAAGAGTTCTGTACAGAGGGAATTAAAGGCAGGTTCCTTATAGATACATGTCCCAAATATAGGCTGGTTGGATTTAATGATTGAAGCAAATACAAGCCTGGGCTATTAATTGAAGTTTAATATCATTAAGTTTAATACCATGATCTGGTCTGCCACATCAAAATTATCCAATTCAGCCAAGTGGGGGCTACGTGGTTTCAACCTCATTACAGTAGCATTAGTACTTCTTGAATGAATGAATGAATGAAAACTTTATATACAAATTATATAGACAGGTAATGTTTTGAACAACTAACGTTACGTTTAGAATGGAATGTATCGGCAAAGATCGTTAGCTCAAAGCTATTCCGGACAGTTTTCATCAACTTCCTGTCATTTAGAAATATGATTTTATAGTGAAAATCATTACCAAAACGTCCGGAAAAACCTCACGGGAGCATTATAGACTGTCATACAAATGTACAAATGCTATAAGGTGGCAAGAAATGCACTATAAACAATACTTTGCGGCGTCGTTTCTTGCAATGCATCGGCAAAGATAGTTAGCTCAAAGCTATTCCGGACAGTTTTCATCAACTTCCTGTCATTTAGAAATATGATTTTATAGTGAAAATCATTACCAAAACGTCCGGAAAAACCTCACGGGAGCATTATAGACTGTCATACAAATGTACAAATGCTATAAGGTGGCAAGAAATGCAATATAAACAATACTTTGCGGCGTCGTTTCTTGCGCTAGCTTCTGTTAGCCAGTATTAGCCTTAATTAGCGTGAGCAAGTAAACTAACAGTGAACGTTTTTACATGAAATACAGCCCAAAAACCCTGCTGACAAACGTTTGCTTATTAAATACATTCTATACTATAATAATACAAACGTTTCATTGCCTCTCTGTGACGACAAAGTTGTTTAAATAAGGGGAGAAAAGTAGCTAAAACCAATGTATTTGGATGGGACAGGAAGTACCATTGGCAACCGGAAGTCAGCCGGAAGTGCCTACTTTCAGGTTGTGCAAGTGGAGAATTGTGTTCATAGGGACCTCTGACCAAGCCGGAGGTACCGCTACCAGGGAATTTAACCCGGGTCTCTGCGGTGGTAGGCGAGCGCTTAGACCTCTATACTACCCAGATGCCTGTGTTAAAGATAGCATTGTAGGGTAAAATCAAGGTGTCATGACCCTACCCTGTACTTCAGTTGTTCCTAGCTATACGGCTGGATTAAATAGTGATCAGATTAACATTTCAGAGGCCATAGCATGAGTCCCACTCCCCCTTTTCTCTCTATATCTCTCTCGCCCTCAGGCCATGATACAGAGGCAAAGGCATTCTGCACTTGACGATCTCTCCCCCCTGCAGTGTGATGGAGCAGTGGTTCCTCCAGAGCACCATTAGAAATAACACGGACAGGAGATTGTTATTTCTCACAGAGAGAAAAAAGCACAGCTGTAAAGCGGAAAAAATATCACACTTTCCTAGCTCTCAATTCTGCCACGTTCACACATGCACACACACACAGAGACTCATGCAAGCGCACACCGGTATGTATTTCAAGTTGGAAAGACAACTTCAAACTTTCAAGCTTCAAATACTGTACAAGGCTCATACCTAATGTTGTGAATGCCTCAAGCAAGGTCTGTTTATCTTTAACAACGACTCATGTGTCGTAGATGAGAAGCACTGCAGGCTTTATTAAAGTGCTAACTTTGACAGCCCAGACATTTTTGTATTTCCTTTTGCAATATTTGCTAATCCAATAACATGACATTTAGGTTCAAACTGTTCCCTAGCAACAGAATTCCAGTGAAGCCATCTACGTATATTCAAGTTGTGAAAACTCTTAATTGCTTCCCCAACTTAGATTTTTTTTTATAATTATATATATACCAAAATAATAATCTAATATCCCGTGGCTAGCAAAGAAAGGGGATGTGCTGTTCTGCTAGTCATTTCTCTCATTTGATCTGCTACACCTAAGTACTACTCTACCTTTGAACACTTGCCGTACTTGCAATTTACTTTCAGTTTTACTACATTTACATTTATCTATACATCTATTCCACTATGTTTCAAATAAAATATCTTGTGTTATTTTTGTCCACACCTATACTGTAGTTACTTTTTTTGTAATAAAATATTTAATTTCTCTCTTTTCCATAAGGTTAACATGCTTGTGTGTATTATACAGTTCATATACTTACATATATATTGCTCTACAAAGGCTAAATAATAAATAAAGAATATTTTAAAAACATAAATTTGCTTGCATCCGCAGGACAGCACCAACGCAGCGGCAAACATACATATACACACAATATGCATAATGTGGCGAATCTGGTGGGGACCAGACTCGCCATGGTTCAAATACAGACAAATTCAAAAGGTCCACACAATAGCAATGTCAATCAACACGAATATTTATTGAATTCAGGCAAAAATCCAGTTTGATAGGCAAGAGAATGGTCATAAACAGTCCGAAGGTCAAAAACACAAAACAGGCTCGCCGACAGAAAAATGGATTGTTCAATACTCAGGGTAGTAGTCTGGTCCAGGGTCAGTACACAAGGGGGTTTCTCAGCCAGTCCAGGGTCTAGTACACAAAGAATACTCTGAATACTACAACCTCTCTCTCTCTCTCTCTCTCTCTCTCTCTCTCTCTCTCTCTCTCTCTCTCTCTCTCTCTCTCTCTCTCTCTCTCTCTCTCTCTCTCTCTCTCTCTCTCTCTCTCTCCAATAAGTACTTATGATTAACGTTACATTGATTGTGTCTGTCTTCAAAACTGACAGATATGTTATCATCCGCAAAGCTGTTGTTTCTGCAAAGGCCCTTATCTTTAAAAAATTAACAGCTGTGGCGTACAGCTGTGAAGTAAGGGTGCGCTGCATTTAAAACACAAAACAAAATGAGAGCAACACGGCATGCCGCACAATAATCGTTTTATGTTGATTATCTTGTTTTCATGATCACAGGAAGCCAAAATCATAATCGAAATTGAAATTAGATTAATCAAGCAGCTCTACTGCACGTGTATTACATGATATGGCCATTCAATTTGACATTTGGCCGGTATATTACAATCCTGTCTGCCACGTTGGCCGGCCAAAATAATTGCCAGCAGAAACCCTGCAGAAACCTGGGGATTGGAGTTTCTTAGTCCACTATTCTCCACGTAGTAAAATATTAATTTTTCTCCACTTTTTTCTCCTCTTTTAAAAAAATGTCTCCCATCCCAATTTAGCCGTGCCAATTCTCCCCTCCCCTGTCTTGATCGTTGCTCGCATGTGCCCCCCACTGGCCTGTTGTAGGGAGGATAGAAGCCCATCGCATGTCCCCTCCGACACATGTGAAGGCAGCCAGTCGCATCTTTTCACCTGCCAGCGCGGACTCTCATTCGGCGAGGAGTAACGTGTAGGAGGCTCACACTGCCCCCGCCATTTTCCTGTCTCTGCTGTGCAGGCGCCCCAACCGACCTGTAGGAGTCGCTGTTTACAACGTCCAGATTACCACCCATCGACCTCCCACCCGCTAACTCTGCCAATTGAGTTAGAATGACTTCCGGCCCAAGCCGAAGGCAACGCCGACAGCCGTATTCGATACCGGTGTCTCGTGGGTTGGTGACGAGCGCAATGTCCGCTGCGCCATCCAGCCACTCATGTAGTAAAATATTTAACACATGTACTGTTTTCTCTACGATCCTTCAATCACACACTCCTCCCTCTGAGTGTCACTTCAGTTTTATTTTTGAAGTGTGAACTGCTGAATCAATTGGGTGCCTCTTTGGAGGTGATTCATTTGTCCCCTCCTCTGAGATGATTGAATGCTACACTTTGTGCAGGTTACCCTGAAAACGAGGCCACGTTACTTTACCAACAATGCTACTAGCTTGAAGTTGTCTGCTTGATACAGTTGTTCACTCTATAGTTTGTCTGGTGTGTGTGTGTGTGTGTGTGTGTGTGTGTGTGTGTGTGTGTGTGTGTGTGTGTGTGTGTGTGTGTGTGTGTGTGTGTGTGTGTGTGTGTGTGTGTGTGTGTGTGTGTGTGTGTGTGTGTGTGTGTGTGTGTGTGTGTGTGTGTGTGTGTGTGTGTGTGTGTGTGTGTGTGTGTGTGTGTGTGTGTGTGTGTGTGTGTGTGTGTGTGTGTGTGTGTGTGTGTGTGTGTGTGTGTGTGTGTGTGTGTGTGTGTGTGTGTGTGTGTGTGTGTGTGTGTGTGTGTGTGTGTGTGTGTGTGTGTGTGTGTGTGTGTGTGTGTGTGTGTGCGTGCGTGCGTGCGTGCGTGCGTGCGTGCGTGCGTGCGTGCGTGCGTGTGTGTGTGTGTGTGTGTGTCAACGAATTAGGGCTGTCAACGAATATTCTATATTCAAATTAATAATCGAATTGTTAAAAAAATATACATTTGATGTATATTTGAATTGTGTTTAAAAAATAATAATAAAATAAACAGCCCTGGATGTCTCCCTCTCGACTTCCTGTGGGTCTGAACGTGCTGCATGACGGACAGGAGTGACGTGACATCACTTTAATTTAGCAAGTGTAGGTAAATGTACTGTAGGTCTATTCCTTGATCTGAAGAATGTGCCAATAATGCAACAACTGCATGGCATGATGATAATAATAATATAATAATAACTTTATTTGTATAGCACTTTTCATACAGAGGTTGCAGTTCAAAGTGCTTCACAACAGCAAAAAATACAGGCATAAGCGAGCATAAAAAGATAGACAGGTAGAATCACAGTGTTTCACATTAGGATCTAGCATCCCAATAGGCTCTCCGCTTACAGTTTTCAGTAACACAAATAGTAAAAATAATTTAAAATGATTCAGTTTAAAAATAGTCAAAAAATTATAAAATAGAACGGACATAAAAAATACAGGCATGAGCGAGCATAGCAAGATATGGCAAATCACAGTGTTTCACATTAGGATCTAGCATCCTAATAGGCTCTCTATTCAGTAATACTCCTGTAATTCATGAACAAATAATCACAGTGTTTCACATTTGGATCTAGCAAATAATAAGAATAAAATGATTCAGTTAAAAAATAGTCATAAATAATCAGTGTTTCACATTTGGATCTAGCAAATAATAAGAATAGTTTAAAATGATTCAGTTTAAAAATAGTCATCAGTAAGAAGTAAAAAGTGCAATAACCGACACATGAATTTGATAGGCAGTGTAAAAGAGTAGGCAGGGTAAGAATAAATACAAGTTGTGTCAGGATATCCCTGATGTTTCCTCTTGCCACTAGGTGGTAGCAGATATCTATCAGTGAAATGCCTGAGCAAAGAGATAGGTTTTAAGCTGTCTTTTAAAGATGTCTAGCGAGTTGGCTTCCCTGATGTTTTGGGGTAGTTTGTTCCATAGTTTTGGGGCATAGTTGATAAAGGCTGCATTACCGATCCTCTTTTGACTGCTTCTGGGAGCCTCTAGTAGTCCAGCAGCTGATGATCGCAGTGTTCTTGCTGGTGTGTAATTTATTAGAGTGTTGGCGATGTAGCTAGGTCCCTGTCCATTTAGAGCTTTGTATGTAAGGAGAAGGACCTTAAAGTCAATTCTAAATGTTACAGGAAGCCAGTGTAAAGCGGCTAGGACTGGACTAATGTGCTCTCTCCTTTTGGTTCTAGTTAGCAGTCGGGCTGCAGAGTTTTGGATTAGCTGAAGCCTCTCTGTGGTTTTCTTAGGGAGACCTGTGAAAAGTGCATTACAGTAGTCTAACCGGCTAGATATGAATGCATGAATTAGCTTCTCAGCATCGTTCTGATTAATAAATGGTCGTACTTTTGCTATATTTCTGAGATGGAAGAACGATGTTTTCGTCACTTTGCTAATATGAGAATTGAAGTTCAGTTCTGAATCTATGATAACCCCAAGACTAGTGACCTCAGATTTGATCCAAGGGGTTAGTCCCCCCAGGTTCTTTATTAATGTTTCTTTTTTAGTTTTGGAGCCGATAATTAGAATTTCAGTTTTGTTCTCGTTTAGTTTCAGGAAGTTCTTACTCATCCATTTATTTATTGCCAGTAAGCAGTCTGTAATGGAGCTAATCGCTGTATCATTTGGTTCAGCAGATATGTACAGTTGTGTATCATCCGCATAGCTATGGAAATCTACATTATGTTCTCTGATGATATCACCCAGCGGTAACATGTAAAGGGAGAAGAGTAAAGGACCTAAGCAACTCCCTTGTGCAACTCCATAGTTGTTGTCGTATATATCAGACATGTGATCTCCTAGTTTAACATAGAATTTCCTCCCTCTGATGTATGTTTTAAACCAGCCCAGCACATGGTCTGAGAAACCGACATGGTTTTCAAGACGATCGATTAGAATATCGTGATCGATTGTATCAAATGCTGCACTGAGATCTAACAGGATAAGGATGGAGATCTTATTCTCGTCAGAGTTTAGTCTGAGGTCACTGATTATTTTGGTGAGGGCAGTTTCAGTGCTATGATATTTTCTGAATCCTGACTGAAATTCTTCTAAGATGTTGTTTTCTTCAAGAAAGGAATTTATTTGAACTGAAACTATCTTTTCAAGTACTTTACTAATGAATGGTAGGTTGGATATTGGACGATAATTTGCCATTTCATTACTATCCAAGTTAGGTTTTTTTAGTAATGGCTTTACAACTGCTGTTTTAAAGGCATCCGGGAAAATACCAGTCCTAAGGGAAGTGTTTATGATATCTAGCACAGGGCTTGAAACACTATTAAATACCCGTTTGAAGAAAGCTGTAGGTATAGGGTCAATGTCTGAGGTGGAGGAGTTACATTCTGAGACAGTTTTGCAGAGTACATCTAATGTGATGCATGTGAAACTTCTCATGGTTACATTGCACGGTTTGCCGCAATCAACTTTATTTCCATCATGAGTCATGCTGGCCCTGTTCAAGGTTATTTTGTTGTTAAAGAATAGTGCAAGTTCTTCACACTTAACCGTTGATGACTGAGGAGGTGTAGGGGCAGTGTTGAGTAGTACATTAATAGTGGAAAAGAGGATTCTGGAGTTTCCAGCATTTTCTGTAATGATTTTAGAGAAGTAATCTTTCCTTGCTAAGCGGATGGTTTTATTATAAGCAGTTAAAGCATCTTTGTATATATCACAGCATATGGTGGTTTTTGTTTTTCTCCATTTTCGCTCCGCTGCACGACATTTCCTTTTTTCTTTGTTGACCGTATTATAGTTTAACCAGGGCGAGGCTCTAGTTTTCTTCTTTTTCGTTTTTAATGGGGCGACAGAATTTAATATAGATGACATTGCATCATTGAGATTTTCTACCATTTCATTTAGAGAGCTGTCATGATTGTGTGGTTCATGTAGTCTGATAAGATCAATGAACTTTGATTCAGCTTTGTCGTTTAGGAGCCTCTTTTTAACTATGATTTCTTTTTTTGTTTTAGTAAGGGTTATTTGAGTATCAAAAAATATACAGTGATGGTCGGAGAGAGGTAATTCAGTTATTGAGATATTTGTTATGCTTAGCCCAGTTGTTGTTATAACTAAGTCTAGTGTATTCCCAAGCCGGTGAGTTGCATTTGTTATATGCTGTATTAGGTCAAAGCTATCCAGTAGATTTTTTAGTTCCATAGTTTTGGAGTCTGTTTTCTTATTAAAATGGATGTTCAGGTCTCCATTTAGGATCACCTTATCATATCCGGTAACACATAGTGAGATCAGTTCAGAGAGCTCCTGTATAAATATTGGTGAGTGTCTAGGCGGGCGGTATATTGTGACAATAATAGTTGATTCTGTTTTTAGTTCAATGGCAAGATATTCCATTGACATGAACTCGCCTAGTTCTGTGATTCTAAACAATTCTGCCACGTTCACACATGCACACACACACAGAGACTCATGCAAGCGCACACCGGTATGTATTTCAAGTTGGAAAGACAACTTCAAACTTTCAAGCTTCAAATACTGTACAAGGCTCATACCTAATGTTGTGAATGCCTCAAGCAAGGTCTGTTTATCTTTAACAACGACTCATGTGTCGTAGATGAGAAGCACTGCAGGCTTTATTAAAGTGCTAACTTTGACAGCCCTGACATTTTTGTATTTCCTTTTGCAATATTTGCTAATCCAATAACATGACATTTAGGTTCAAACTGTTCCCTAGCAACAGAATTCCAGTGAAGCCATCTACGTATATTCAAGTTGTGAAAACTCTTAATTGCTTCCCCAACTTTGATTTTTTTTTATAATTATATATATACCAAAATAATAATCTAATATCCCGTGGCTAGCAAAGAAAGGGGATGTGCTGTTCTGCTAGTCATTTCTCTCATTTGATCTGCTACACCTAAGTACTACTCTACCTTTGAACACTTGCCGTACTTGCAATTTACTTTCAGTTTTACTACATTTACATTTAGAGAGTTCAGATGGCAGAGAGTTCAGATCCCAACTTGGCCGAGGAAAGAGTGAGGTCGAACCTATGTGTTTTTTAGAAGGAATATTCAAATTAAATTTTCTGCCAATTTTGACAGCCCTAGTACACATTAGAGCACTGGATCGTGCTTTTGGGGATCCATGGCCACTTTGACTGTTTCCCTTGTACTGGAGACCCATGTTTCCCTTGTACTGGAGAACCATGATTCCCTTGTACTGGAGAACCATGCTTCCCTTGTACTGGAGAACCATGCTTCCCTTGTACTGGAGAACCATGCTTCCCTTGTACTTGAGAACCATGCTTCCCTTATACTGGAGAACCATGCTTCCCTTGTACTGGAGAACCATGATTCCCTTGTACTGGAGAACCATGATTCCCTTGTACTGGAGAACCATGATTCCCTTGTAGTTCAAGTTCAAGTTTCAAGTTTCTTTATTAGTTGTCATACAGAAGTACAGAATACTTTTATATAAAATGCTTCTTTCTGTTTTGCTCCAGAGATTGTGCTAGATAAAAATAGATAAGTATAAAATAAGTATAGTAAGTATAAAATATAAGTCAAGTACGTAGACAAAAGTGTTCAATATATACAAACAGTATATACAATGTACAATGCAGAGTAGAAAAGTAACCGAGTTACAATACAATACTATATACTATACAGTACAATGCCGAAATGGGATGAGGTACAATTTAGGTACAATTTACAGTTGAGGTATGGGTTGTAGTGCAAATTCTTTACCAATAAATATAAAGTGTGTTTAGGTGTCTAAGGTGTTTTTATGACCTTCCTGGCGCATCCTTTTACTTTTATTTACAGCTAAGGGCGGCGCTCAAGATGTATGGGGTTCCGTGGGCTCAGCCGCTATATCCACACCCTTTTCTCATCGGAGACAGAACAACCTCAAGGAGCTTTGTTTCAGATTTCTATGCACTTTTACTCAAGTCCACATACAAGAATCATTAGATATAGTCTGGCGAGAGGACATTTCCAGAACTGGACCCTGAGTTTGATTGGGATGATGTCTGGACTAATATCACATTGGCTTCCCGTAACCCTGATCACCAACAAATACATTTAAATTATATTCATAGGACGTATCTCACACCTAGGAAACTGTGTACGATGGGTTTGGTGGCTGACTCCCGGTGCACGTTTCGTATCAAAAGCCTTGGGAGTAAAACTAACAATGTTTGTGGCGGGGTGCAAGTGTACTCACCACTAGACCAAACAGCAATACTATGATGATACAAAGAAAGTTAGGTTATGGTTAGTTTAAGGTAACTGTGTGGGGTTAGGGTGTGTTTGTATCATGGTTGGTGGTTTGGTCTAGTGGTGAGCCAATATGAAACGTAAATATATTACTTATACAATGCGTAAATATATTACTTATGGTTATGGCTATAACATAACTTACATTATGTACCTAATATGTATTTATATATTTCAAGCAAGATCTGGCTGCTCCTGGTGACATCCCTACATTTAAGTTGACTTTCAATATGATCTCACAATTTTGTATGTTAGCTCTGGTTCGGACATGGATGATCCTGATCCTTATTCTCTTTGTAAATCCAGTATTTATTCCTTCCTTTTGTTGGCTCTCCATTACCAAAGGATCTGGGTTTTTTCTCCCAGTAGTGGTGTGGATTATTATGGTCTATGATTACCCTTAAATAGAGGCAGAATTTCAATAGGTACAATAAATACAGTGCTGTAACACGAGCCCATCCTTCCTCACAGTCATTACAACTGAGCAGTGGCTGCTTTACCTTTCAGCATGCAAATTAAGATTGGCTGAATAGGATTTACTTAACCAACTGAGTGTGTATGAATGCAGCCATAAGCTAATTTCACATAACATATTAGATCATTATAGCCCACTGAAGAGAGTCTCCTCCATGGTTACAGTATTTGTGTGTGAATATTCACATTTTCTCGTGTCATGTGTCTCGTGGGAGGTAATTGCCCTAGGCTGCGGCTACATTGATCTGCCGATGAATGGATAGAATATTTACGTTTATTTATTATTTATTTAAGTTATTACTGTCATTACTCATTTTCTAATTAAAACCCAACCTAATTGTGCCTTTGCAGAAACAACAGCTTTGCGGATGATCACGTATCCGCCAGTTCCAAAAGTGTGCCCATCAAAACGGACACAAATCTGGCAGAGACGGACACAACGTCAACTATGCACGGATCAGATATTGATATCGGATATCGGCCCCCGATATGACTAAAATCGCTGGATCGGGTATCGAGAAAAAAGAAGAAATATATATATATATAATATATCTGATTTAAAAAAAATTATGTTATAATAATATAATACATTATTACATGGCGTTTTCACAATTGCCGAAATGCTTGCTTGTGATTGGTCAATAGCGCGCGTCAGAGGTCCGTTATCACACGATAACGGACCTCTGCCAAGCAATAATGACCGCTGTGCGCAGCTGTTCGCAATCAAGCCCACTACAACACTGTATCAGTGCTGCTCAGCATATGCACAGCTGCACTCAGTCATCAGTGCAATCAGACCACAGACCTGCCGACTGCCGATAATAATAATCACTTTATTTGGGCTGACAGAGCCACAGAACAACTGCGTTTGCATTTGATCTCGTCTTGTCGATGGTGTACAATGAATTAGGTATATTTGTTAGTAAGTTAGCCATGTAATAAGCGGGATAATCTATAGCTATACTCGATCATTGTCGCAAAATAATTGACCTTCACACCTCTTCACTGACGTTTAAAACACCTCGGCGCTGCGCCTCGGTATTTTAAACTCTGTGTCGGTCAATTATTTTGCGACAATGACCTCGTAGCTATACATTATCCCTTACATGAATAAATGAATGAATGAAAACTTTATTAACAGATTGCAGAATGGGTACAGTACAGTACAGCTCAATACATACAATTGTTAAGGGGATGCAGACCAGAGAAAGACTTTCGTCTTGTTTACATCAGGGTCCCCCATTTTCAATTCATCGTAACATATATGACATACATGACATACAGATAGACAGTACTGCTACATCTATACATTTATGACATACCAGATTTGCAATTACAGTACTGTTTGTGATACAAAAAGAGTCCAGAAAGAAAAGAGTATATACATTAGGCGTAGAAACTGTACATTGGATTGGGTAGGGGGGGTGGGGGGGGACTGTACATTGGAGGTGGTTGGGGGGGGGGGGGGGGGGGTTGGGTAGGAGTGGGGGGGGGGGGGGGGGGGGTTGGGTAGGAGTGGGGGGGGGGGGGTTGGGTAGGAGGGGTGGGTGGGGACTGTACATTGGAGGTGGTTGGGTGGGTGGGGGGGGGGGGGGGGGGGGGGGTTGGGTAGCAATAACAATTCAGTACATTTATATCTATGTGTTCATTTGTTACATTTTGGTTCACTAAGTTAGGAAAGTAATGTTTTAAGTCAAGCCTGATGTTGCCTTGCACAAAATAATGATCCCAGTCTCTTCCACACAGGCATACAGTTTATTAATTGAACAATGTGTATCGGATTGGTACTCGGTATCGGCCGATACCCAAAGCCCAGGTATCGGTATCGGTATCGGGACTGAAAAAGTCGGATCGGTGCATCCATAACGTCAACCCTGTCCAAACTAATTAAAAACAGACGCAGACAGACGGATCAATGTCCTGTCGCCATAGCATGATCAAATGAACACATCCTTTGAAAGGAAATTAAGCCTGCTCTCAGGTTGCCGTTTAAAAAAACAGAGAGCAGAGTATCAGACCAACAGGTAGATATTATTTATTTATGTATTTATTTATGTATTTATTTATGTATGTATTTATGTATTTATTTATGTATTTATGTATTTATGTATTTATTTATGTATTTATTTATGTATGTATTTATGTATTTATCTCCCATCCACTACTCCTGGACCGCCTGGCTGGCATTGGGATCACTGGTCTTGCACTCTCCTGGTTCACATCTTACCTCACTGACAGACAACAGTTTGTTCAACTCAAGACTCACAAGTCAGAGTGTTCAGCTGTTTCACTGGGTGTCCCCCAGGGGTCAGTATTGGGTTCCCTCCTTGTAAAGGCCATATGAGTGTTTTTGTTATAGATTATTATTATTATTATTATTATTATTATTAGTATTATTATTATCATTATTATTATTATTATTATTATTATTTCCAATAGAAGGATATGATTTATGGGAATATTATGATTATCTGTAACCAATTGAATGGACTCTGTTGTACTGTGGGTGGATCACCTGTCAGGCGGATCAGCCACAGCGCGGCGGAGATCATAAATGGGTGATAGGAATCAGCTGGGTGGTGTAGCCACGGGGAAAGCATACAATTTTCTGACCGATTTAGAACGCTTTAGATAGTCTTTGAACCATTATAGGAACAATAGGATCGCTTTGATCACCTCTCCCATGTAACCCATATATATTCTAAATAAATCGGATATCTGTGGTATCTGATAACGGAACTCAAGGTGTGGAGACTATTATTTGGATGGAGCGCGTACAGAATCACGTCCCCGACTACCACTAGAAGCGGACCCAAGCAGAGGCCGCTACACCATCCTATTCACCATCTATCTCCTTCCCCTGTGCACAATCATCCGTCACCATGGGGTCCACTTCCACTGCTATGCAGACGACACACAGGTCTACATCTCCTCCAAACCCACCACTGTCCTTCCCCCCACCTCCCTCACCACCTGCCTTGAGGATATCAGGAGCTGGATGAACAGAAACTTCCTGAAGTTAAATGGCAGCAAAACTGAGGCTCTGCTCATCTGCTCCGAATCCACCCTCACCAAATCACAAAACACCCCAGTTCCAAACATCACCATCGACGGCCTCCCTGTACCCTTCTCCCCCCAAGTTAAAAGCCTCTGTGTCATCCTGGACGGCTCCCTCTCCTTTGCACCACACATCAAAAACATCACCAGGTCTGCCTTATTTCACCTCCGTAATATCTCCAGACTCCGCCCATCCCTGTCCCAATCAAATACGGAAACCCTGGTCCACACATTCGTCACATCCCGGATCGACTATTGTAACGCTCTCCTCACTGGCCTTCCCACCAAACTCCTCAACAGACTACAAATCATCCAAAACTCTACTGCCAGGATCATCACCTGCACCAACTCATCTGACCACATCACCCCCGTCCTCATTCAATTACACTGG